>NW_020954577.1:40151690-40210042 GCF_900497805.2 Vombatus ursinus
AGATAGATAGATAGATAGATAGATAGATAGATAGATAGATAGATAGATAGACAGATAGATATCATTATGTTCTCATAACAGCCCTGTAAGGTGGATGTTCCATTTTACAGACAAGGAAACTGAGTCTGAGAAAGGCTAAGTGACATGCCCAGGATCACAAAGTTTAGTATCCAAGGCAGAATGTAAACTTGTTTCCCTAATTCTAAATCTAACACTCCATCCTCCTATACTCCTCAACTGCCTCTGCCAACTATAAGAAGTGGAACATTAAGGAGAAAGGACAGAAAATTACAGATATTTGTCCATCTCTCTGGCTATGGTAAATGGGAGTTATGCTGTTTAAAACAAAAATTCCTGGATCTTTTCCTCAATAAATCTCAGAATTGGATGATGTCTCTTCTAGACCCTACCAGAACAAGAGTGTTCCCTGCTACATACCCAACTGGCCATCCAGCTTCTACTTTAAGACCTTAAGTGATGGGAACTCATTCCCTCCAAGGCAGCTCATTTTACTTGGAGATAGCTATAACTGCTGGAAAACAGCTAATATGTCACCATGGCCCTCTTGGGAAGACAACCTACACAGTTATTCTGTGGAAGCTCTTCATGGGTGGCCCCCGACACCAGACGCAATCAGCAGCTGCTTTGAATGGTAAGAAGCTTTTCCCTCTCTACTCTTGTATCCTCAGGCTTGGCTGTGACCAGAATGCTTCACCTTTTATTCAGAAAGAAATCTAAAAGGGAGCAATTGGATTCTAAAATTTGCCTTCAAGGAAATTGTTAAGGAAGGTTAAGTTCCCTTATCAAAAGAAGTGATTATAAATGCATTGGCTGGGTCTCAGAATAAAGTGTCCCCATGCAGCTGACATAGACGAGCCATCAAGAGTGTTACTGAAGAACCCAAAGACACATCCATGGGAAACAATATAAACTTATGTCAAAACAGTGACGAGCAATTTAAACGAGAGAAAATAATGGAAAGGGAGTCTTAAAGAGGAACCAAACTTTTTCAGATGAGAGGAAAGTGTTTTATTCATGTTAGTTATTATCATTAATAATAATAATAATAACAACTCAGGGCTCCAGATCTTTTTTTTCTAATATTGGCTGTTAAGCTCAATCTCCCCAATCTTAAACTCGCACCATTGACCAGACCTCCCCAGTAGTCATCTCTTGGTACTGCTCTTAGAGATCTTGCTTGGTTGGACAATTGACCGGACCAAGTGTGGTACTTATGTCCTTAAACATGCATAGGAAGAGGAAGAAGGAAAGGACTTGGTTGTTAGATGTTATTTGGGAAATGTATTCACTGTGGACCATAACTCCCATCAGAATTTTTGATACCCTGGGCAGGAGGAGGGGATATTTATCTGTGTAGAAATCTGAGTCATATGCTTTGTATTGTCATCACTGGAACTTTGTGATTAACATCAATAATAGACTTTTTTTTGTGAGGTAATCAGAGTTAAGTGACTTGCTTAGGGTCACACAGCTAGTAAGTTTCAAGTGTCTGAGGCCGGATTTGAATTCAGGTCCTCCTGTCTCCAAGGCAGGAGCTGTATCTACTGTGCCACCTAGCTGTCCCACTTTATTTATTTATTTTTTTTGTTTGTTTTGTTTTGTTTTCAATACTAGATTTCTAATGAGGCCAGGGCTCACTTGTAAACTTAGCTTATGCTTAGGCATGATGGGACATGGAGGCAACGTGTTACAGGAGAAAGAACATTGGTTCTGGAGTCAAAGGATGTGGATTCAAATCCCACTGCTGATGCTAACTACAACTAGATGGTCCATTGGATAGAGCCCTGCACTCAGAATGAGGAAGCCTTGGGTGCCAATACAGCCTCAGATACTAATTAGCTGTGTATCCCTGGGCAAGTCACTTAGTTTCTGACTGCCTCAGTTTCCTCATTTCTAAAATGGGGATTATAAAAGCATCTAACTAACAGCTTTTGTGAGGATCAAATGAGAGGGGGAGAGAGAGTGAGAGACAGACAGAGATGGAGGAGGAAGAGAAAGGAGAGGAGGAGAGGGAAAAGAGAGGGGAGGGGAAAAGAGAGAGAGATTTAGAAACAAGTATTCTAAAGCGCAGCTTTTTTTTAATTTTTTTTTTTTTTCGGTGAGGCAATTGGGGGTTAAGTGACTTGCCCAGAGTCACACAGCTAGTGAGAGTTATGTGTCTGAGGTCAAATTTGAACTCAGGTCCTCCTGGCTCCAGGGCTGTTGCTTTGTGCACTGTGCCACCTATCGGCCCCTGAAGCCCAGCTTTTGAAGATCTTCTATCTTCCCCTATTCTGAGGAGCTCCTCTGGCTAGAAGAATGACTTCCAAGGCAGGGAAATGACCATGCACATGTGGGCCAACCCCCAGTGGAGCAGCCTTGATAGGCTAAAAAAAGGAAGGGCTTGGAAAGAAAGAGCTCCATCTCAGAAGGGAAAGAAATGCTAATGATTTCTGATTCCCTGAATGTAAACCAATTTGCATTGGCTTATAACATCAATGAATACTTAGGGTCTGACACTCCTACATTAACTTCCAGAAAAGGCATTAATTAAGTCCTAATTATACACAACATCAAAACTGAATTTAAAAGAAAATAATAATTAGGATTCACATTCCTAAAGCATTTTAAGGTTTATAAAAGTGTTTTCCTCGTCAGATAACCCTCTGAGGTAAGCATCACTATCCCCATTTTACTGTTAAAGAAACTAAGAATTGAGAACATTCAGTGACTGACCCTGGGTCTCCTAGCTAGTGTCAGAGCCTGGACTTGAACCCTGGTCTTCTACTTTGAAGATTGGTACCCTTTTTCCCATGCTCCTCTCAAGGAATTGGGAAGTTACTTTGCCTTTGTGATAATCCCAAAGGCCTGTGCCCATCCTTCATACAAACTGAAAAATGGGTTAGGCAAACCTTTCATGTCAGAACCATTGGTAGTTCAAGCAGACGAGGAGGATGGAGATAGAGTATGGCCAATGCTCCTTCCCCCATCGCTCTAGGAAGGGCTCAGAGGAAACTCCCTTTGCCAATTCTTCAAACACTCTAGAAGATTCCAAGCCAGAAGAGAACTTAGAGATCTGGTTCGGGTCATTAGACAAATGAGGAAACTGAGATCCAGTGACAATTCAATTCTTCCTCAAGATCACACAATAAATAATAGACTCCAAATTCAAACCCAGCAGCTTTCTAACAGCTTTACCTACTCAGACTCACCCATACTGTTCTTTATATGTTATTTATACATATGCATATATATATATATATATGTATGTATGCCCATCTCTAGGGCTTAGCATATAGTAGGCACTTAATAAATGCTCATTAATAGAGGAGATGAATCATAGGCTTGGATATTTGAATCCTTCTAGTCCAACCTTCTCATTTTAACAATAAGGAAACAGAGTCCCAGTTCCAACTCTGGCCTCTTGTCCTCAGAAGACATCTCAACTTTGTCTCAACCTTGGTCTCTAATTTTGTGCTTACCCTTGGATAACCTTTGCCATAGTCTGATTGTCTTCCTCTTCCATGAAGACGCCAAAGTCTTTCCTCATCCACCCCCCAAAGTCTTGTGCCTCCAACTGCCAGTGCCTACTCCCCCATCTCTCATTCCATTAGAGGTATCTGTAGTTATTTGACAGCTTGTGGCACAGTGGAAAAAGGGCTGGGCCTAGAGTCAGGAAGACCCAAGTTTAAATCTGAGCTCAAACATTTACTAGCTGTGTGATCCTGGGCAAGCCACTTGACCACTGTCTGCCTCGGTTTCTTCATTGGCAAAATGGGGGTAATAACAGCACCTACCTCCCAAGTTGTTGTGAAGATCAAATAAGATCTGAAAAGCTCTTTGCAAACCTTAAAGCATAATATAAATATAATATAAAGTATAAATCATAAAGTATAACAAAAAGTAAATATAAATAAAATAAATATAATATAAAGTATAAATCATAAAGTATAACAAAAAGTAAATATAAATAAAATAAATATAATATAAAGTATAAATCATAAAGTATAACAAACAGTAAATATAAATAAAATAAATATAATATAAAGTAAAATATAAATGCTAGTTATTATCACTTTATATTTATACTGTACATACTTATGTTCATGTTGTCTCCCTTATTAGAATGTAAGCTTTTTGAAAGTAAAGATTAATCCTTTTGGGGGAACTTGTATCCCCACCGCCTGGCACACAGCAGGCACTTAATAAACACTTGTGGATTGAATCTTCATTGATATTGGTGACATAAGGTCATAGATCTGGGGCTATGTTGGACCTAGTGCTTTTGCAGAGAAGGAAACTGAGTTCCAGGGAGGTTAAATAGTCTGCCCAAAGTCACACAGGTAATAAGGATCAGAGGATGAATCTGAACCCAGATCCTGTCTCCAGAGCCAGTCTTCTTTCTGCTGTACCATATTGCCTCCCCAGGGCCATTTTCTCTGCTTGTGTTTAGCACCTAATTCTCTAGTTAATGCCATCCACACAGCAATACTTCCTCTAGTTCTAGTCTTGGAATATACCTCTGTGCCTCCAAACGTGGAAATGGAACATTCTCTGCCTCTCCACTTTCCTGTGGCTTGTGCCTTACTCCCTTTTCAGTCCCTGATATATTTCCTCTCTGCCCCTCCTCCCCTTACTGGGTTGGATTCAAAGGTCCTCTTACCAAACGAAGAAAAAAAATTGTTTACCAGTCTTCTCCAGCTGCCAGGGACCTTTGCTGTCAGTCAGGCCCACTGTTGACACTGCTTTTTTCTTAAACATTACACATTAAAACATTCTGAAGGCACATACACAGTAGTTTTCCTTCATGGTCTGTGATGTTTCTGACACTTGAAAAGCCTTGAGATCTCAGGACAAGTCCTAAGGAGGGTTTTTGGTTTCTATTCCTCCCAAGCCTTCCCCTTCTAGAACAACTAGCAGATAAATTAACTGAGGCCACAGTAGTTAAATTTTAATTCAGAAAGAGAAAACTAAGAAATTGTTTCTCAAGCTGGAAAAGCCCTCAGAGGCCATCTAATCCAATCTCCTGATTTTACAGATGAGAAAACTGAGGCCCGTGATAGTTAAGTGGGTACCCCAAGGTCATGCTGGTAAAAAGTTGTTGGAATTGGCTTTTGGACCCAAGTCCTCTAATTGTCGAGACCGTGCATCCTAGAAAATAAAAACATGACTTAATTCATAGACTACACTATGGACTCATTCTGATGCCTCATTGTGATACAGCTCTGGCTCTGGGTGTTTGAAGGACTCTCTAGCTAGCAGAATGCAGCAAGCCGTGTCCTACCAAGCTGGAAAGGCTTAGTACTAATGTTGTGATGGCTAAGGACCAGCCCAACCTAGCTCCAAGAGGTATGACACCTGGTTGGTCACAGTGGGGTAAGTTGTTTAGCTATAATAATTCTTGAAAACCATCAATAAGGTTTTCAAAGGCTTTTGAACAGCAACAGCTAAAGAGGTTAGCCACGCCCGAAATGATAAACCTTTAAAAAGCATTTAGACCCACATACTTGTTATTGTTTAGTCATTTCAGTTGTGTCTGAATCTTCATGATCCCATTTGGGGTTTTCTTGGCAGGGATAGTGGAGTGGTCTGCCATTTCCTTCTCCAGCTCATTTTACAGATGAGGAAACTGAGGCACACAGGGTTAAGTGACTTGCCCAGAGTTACACAGCTAGTATGTGCCAAAGAATGGATTTTAACTCAGGAAGATGTCTTCCTGATTCCAAGGCTGGCGCTCTACCTCACTGCACCACTTAGCTGTCTACCAATTCAACTATCACCTCTATAAAGCTGCCCCACCCACATAATTTACTTAAGTTTTTATTTTCTAAGCTATGAACCATGCCATATTTGTAGTATTCATAGAAACAAAAGGCTCAAAATCCTGAATACCTTCTTACTAACTGAATATTCAGCTTTGACTTAATCTTTCCCTCAAAAAAAAAAAAAACCTTCCTGAGGATATTTGTGCTACTTTCCCACTGGCGCCTTTGAGTTGTCTTTATTAGCAGCTGCTTATTAGAGCTGAGGTGCTAAATATTTCACTGGTAACTGCTGGGAGCTTTAAGTGCCCCCAAATAGGCCTTCTATTATTGTTATTAAAGTATCTCTCTACCACCTCACCAGCCATCTACTGCCAAGACACATAGGCTTTCGTGTCTCATATTGTATCTGTTGTCCTCTTAAATAGCTCTGGATTACATATTGGAAGGGAAGCATGTGACATCATTGTATCTTCCCTGGCTGTTCCAAATTTTCTCTCTTAGGGTTTACTTTGCCTATAGGATGATAGAACCAAGTGGTGTTTGGATATTGGTGGACTGGGGAAGGAGAAGAGTGTAATTATTCAAAGAAGTCATAACTTATTATTTCTGCATGGCAACCCCAATCCACACATTGGCCTCCTAGAAAGTCTGAGCCAGGTTCAAGGTACTCCGCAGGTCCACATTCTATCCCAAACCATAACTCATGGACCCCTACCCATGTGTCTACATTGCCTAGGCAGGTAAAGGACACAACTAGGTCAAAGGGTAGGCAGTAAATGAAATAGTATAGGTAGAAAAGTGATAATAGAATATCTTTCCCTTCCTCCTACCCTATCTATGAGACATTTTGACACAAATACAGAAACAAATAATAGCAACACACAGTAAGTACTGGCAGTGAGGCTAATTTCATCTGAGTAGAGAAGAAGCTGGCATTGAGGCCTAGAGGATGCAATATAAACACTCAGAGCCAAGAGACAAGGTCCCAGAGGAGTTGACAAGTTGCCACGTTGATAGATGTTTTTAAGTAATGATAATGAATTTACCTAGGATATGTGCACAGAAGAGCAAACAAATAGCCATGCACATAGCACATACGGGGAAGGAAACTCAGTCCTTTGGAACTGGCACATCTGTAGGCTCACCTGTGACTTTTGGAGATTCCATTATGCTTCTCTCTTCTGGGTTTGCTTCTGTGGGGCACTGAATCCTGCTGGTCTCCACCATTTTCTCTCTTGGACTGTCCTTGCGTCTATCATCTACTGGGGCTTAAATGGGGACTTCAATTGAGGTCCTCTCTCTTCTTCTTAAGAAGAAAAATGGTCGCTGCTCTCTCTTCTTTGGCTTAAGAGTCCAGAGTCTAATCTTGAACTATGCTAGTAAGAAAGCCAGTCTCTTGAGACACCCAGGAAAAAGCTCTCCCATGCTTTGTCTTCATTAAGAGGAGCATCTTCTGGATCCCAGGGTCTTAGCCTTATGGAAGCCTACTCACCTTAATGACAGGGAGGTCTATCAGCTCCCATGTTCTTAGCCTCCAAGAGTAAAGTTCTTTTGGAGCACAAATTAGCTAGTCAACTAATCAGAGCCCTCTGGAATTTACTAGGTTTTTGATCTCACTTTCTCTCCTTCCTAGCATTAGAACTCATATTTTTTGTTACAAACCTGTATCTGATAGAGCATCAGAAACTCCCCTTTAATTTTTGTTAGTCCCTAATCATTTCAGGATCTACCCTCCAATAAACCACCAAGAGTTGCCTGGGTACCAGGTGTTAGAGTTTTCCTCTGCTCTACTCACCTCCTAAACACTGCCCCCTTTCCAATCAATCACAATCTAAAGAAAGATGAAGGGGGGAAATGGAGCTGCTTTAAGACCTTGCCCCATAATTCAGTTCTCTTTTCCTAGCTTTATTCTAGAAATGTGGTTTTCTGCCCTTGAAATAAAACAAGCAAAACATGAACTAAACGAGATGAACAGGTTTCTACACAAGCTCCTGGGAGCAGGGCAATTGTTAATTTGGCCAAAAAGAATTTCTTCAGTCTAATGATTTTGGAAAATTATTCAAGTGCCCTTTTGGGCACCAAAAGAAAGATTCTAGGCGCCTCATCTCCTGGAGCTCTTAAGTCCAACTGGAGGAGTGAAAAGACAGGAAACAAACCCCATGACAAACAGTACTGGGAGCAAGCCTGATTTCACCTGAGTAGAAGACACCAGAAGTAGAGGCCTGAAGGACCCAACATAGACCCTCAGAGGCAAGGGGCAAACACCTCAGAAGATCTGATTGCTGCCATTTTGGAAGATGAGATGTTGTCAAGAAGTGTCTAGATGATCAGTTGGGGGTTGAAATTTTTTCATTTATTCATTCAACACTTATTATATTTTTAGCACTATCCTAGGTGCTGAGTTGTTGTTTTTAATCCAAGTCTATGATTTCATTTTTATAGGGAATTCTCCATGAGAAAGCACCCTCTACCAATTCATATTAGCAACTGCCCTGTGATTTACAATCCTGCAGAATTGCTTGGATAAGTTAAAGAGTTCACCTATGTTCATATAGCCAGCATGTATTAGAAATAAGTCTTGAACCCAGATCTTCTGGCTCCAAGGCTAGCATTCTATCTACTACATCAGAGATGTCAAACGTGTGGCCTGCTGGCTACATATGTCCTAGAATACTTCCCAAAGCCCCCAGAAAAAGATAAAAATGTAATTGGGAAATATTTAGCAAAGTAAATAAAAATACAATATAACATTAATAATGTTAATATGTGGTTTTCTAAGTCAATATGTGAGCAGGGATCTTCGTGTATGATTTAACGATCACCATTTTTGCTTGAGTTTGATGCCACTGCATGACATCATGCTGTCTCTGGCGTGTTTTGTCCATGGCTACAGAATATAGGTATTTTATATTGGCATTGTGTATTTTGTCTCTCTCTTTAGGGTAAGGAATGTTTGTCTTTGTATCTCTGGCACCTAGGAAGGTACCTGGTATATAATAGTCATTTAATAAATGCTTGCTAATTAATTGATTGAATGTATGGCACTGTAGACTTCTACTCATTGTCTAGGGAGATATTATGAATCCCAGAAGAAAATCCTCATTGGAGAGTTCATGAGGACCAACAATAATGATGAAGTACTTACATGAAAATTAATAAATGGACATTGAATTGAATCAAATTGAACAGAAATGAAATTACTATTTCTTATCCCTTTATGTATGCTAGCTACAAAACCTAGGATTTCTAAAATGACTAAGGTTGGGGGAGGGAGCAGTGGAAGGAAATGAGGCAATGACAGATAAGTCAAATAAAACATATCCATTCCCGCTTCAAATAGCTCTACAATGACATAGCAGATTTTTACTAAACTTTTCAAAGAGTTTCTCCTCCAGGCTAAGAACATGCATGAGAAATTTCAAGAGAAAGGATCATTTTTTTTCTCTAAAGTTTACAAAGCCTGAATTATAAACTTAAGTCAGTAAGTTAGACATCTAAAGGTTCTAAAAATGGAGTCTCATAATGAGAGTAACTTCTCAACCACAACTTCAGCCATGTTAGGAGAAAGCCCTGGAAGTCAATCCTTCTTCCACAGCCAAAAATCAGGGTAACAGAAATCTACCCAATGATTTCGGGTTTAAGCACCAACAATATATTTCCATCAATCTAATTTTTTTTGTTTAAAATACTGTTTTCAGACTATTATATGCTATCAGTGAACCTGGCCAGACACTCTAAGGAAATATCTGGAAGTGCCACACATTGGCCAATACTCCTCAAGTCTGAGGCTATTAGTAATAGAACATCAATAACAGAGCCTCTCAGAAGAAGCCCATGGTGATCTGGAGTGCCTTAAACAACTTAGATGAAAACAAATATTTAAAATCCATTGTATTTTTAGAGATAGGGAGGATAATAAAAGTCTCAAGTTTGGGGCATTTTTCTGAGAAGGGGTGTGGTTTGATTTTATTTTGGTGTGTCCAGTTATGAGAAAAATTTAGTAGATGGTTCATCTTTGGTGGTCTTTGTCCTGAATCTAGAATTGTTTTTGTCTGGCTGTTCCCTAAATGGTTCTGGGAAATGTGAACCACACCTGGAATCAAAGGACCTGAATTAAAAATCTCAGCTCTGTTATTACTGCTGCTGCTGCTGCTACTGCTACTACTACTACTACTACTACTACTACTACTATTACTACTACTACTACCACCACTACCACTACTGCTACTGCTACTACTACAACTAGTAGTAGTAGTAGCAGCTGCTTATGGGCTACAACTGTATCATTTTTATCTTTATCTTCCCTCTCTTCAGTTCTGTAGTTGCACATAGTTAGCATTTACTGGGCATTTTGTTGTTCTTGAAATCATCAAGTCCAACCCCCTCATTTTACATGGGAGGACTCAGAGGCATAGAAATTTGCCCAATGTCAAACAGTAAGTAAGTGTCAGAGCCAGAATTTGAGCCCAAGTTCTCTGACTCCAAATCCAGGGGGGGCTTTCAATTGCCCCATGCCAGATATATCAATTAGGGAATGACTCGTGGTCTTTACATATTTCTGTTATTTGTCTATGTATTATGGATGTTAGACCTCAGAGACTTTTAGAGATATTTAACACAAATTTTTTGCCAGTCCACTCCTTCCCTTTTTATCATAGTTGCATTTATTTTGTTCATTTAAAACCTTTTCAATTTTATATAATCAAAATTATTTTTATATCTTTTGCAATATCCTGTATTTCTTTTGTGTTGTCATCCCCTAAACATAGCTATAAAAGGGCATGTGATCTAGTGTCTCTTCTAATTTTTATAATAATATCTTATTTTGATTTGATGGTGGCATGTGGTGTAAGATATTGGTCTAAACCTAACTTCAGAGAAGTCCAAACCTAACTCCTTTCCAGGTTCCTCAGCATTTCTTGTAACTAGGGAGATGTTTCATAGGTAATTCACATTTTCAAATTTATTGAATACTGGGTTATTAAGTTCAATTATTCCTGAGTCTTCCTTATGTAGTCTATCCTATTCATCTACTTTTCTATTTTTTAACTAGTGCCAAAGAATTTTGGTGAAGTCTGTTTTATAATGTGGTTTGAGGTCTGGAAATACTATTCTACCTTCATCCCTCCCTTTTTTCATCATTTTCTTTGATATTCTAGAACTTAATGTTCATGTTCCAACTATGAATGATTTTTAAAAAGTATTTTGTTTAGTCCTACAAAGTATCCTTTTGGTAGTTTGGTTTGTATTATACTAATTCTGTAAGTTAATTTTGATGGTATCATCATTTTAATTATATTGGCCAAACCAAGCTACAAACATTGAATACTGCTCCAGTTATTGGAGCTATTCTTTATTTCTTTAAAGAGTATTTCAAAATTGTACCTAAATAGGTATTGAATGTGCTTTGATATATGGATTCCCAGATGTTTTATGCATTTTGTTGTTATTTTAAATACTACTTCCATTTCTGATACTGCCCATCTTCTTCATCCATGCTAAACAGGCACCATAAAGGGAATTCTCAAGCATGGGCCAGACTAGATGGCCTTAGAGGTCCCTTCCAACTCTAGAATTCTGGGATTCGGATATTCTGCTCTTCTAGTTTAGTTAAAAACCCATTTCTGAGTATCCCAGTGGAGACCAACGTGCTCAGTGGAGTCTAACATCCCACAGTGACTCACAGTCAGTGAGGAAATGTCTGAAGCAATGTCAGGATGATTCACGCCTCTTTCAGACACACTGTGGAGATGCTAGAAATATAGCTAATTCAACTCTTAATCACCTGATCTCACTCGGGGACTTGAAGACTAAAGCTGGGTGAAAGAACGCAAACAGGGGATTCAGTCAGGTGGAGAAAGTAGAGAGAAGTTTAGCCACAAAGCCTGAAGGCAAGTGGCGCCAAGAAATGATGTTAAGTACAGAACATCTGATATTTCCAAACAGATGAAACTGTGGGAGAACAGGCCAAGCCCAAGTGGGGCTCAGGTGCCAGCTCCTACACAAGACCTTTCCTGATTTCCACCCCCTTCCTCTCCCAGTGGTTAGTGGTCCCTCCCTCTCTTAAAATTGCTTTGTATTTATTAACTGTATATGTGTTGTAGCAACCAAGTAGAATATGAGTTCCTTGAGGGACTATATGGTTTTTGTCTCTGTAACCCCTATACCTAGCATTGTCCCAAGCACATAACGAGTAATAATCATTTTATGTAAATATCTATGTTATCATACATGCACATATGTAAATATACCTATATGAAGATATTCTATAAATATATTGTATATGAGATAATATAACACATGACATAATATAATATAATTAATATGATATAGCATAACATGACTGACATAACGTACATATGACATGACACAGAGAGAGAGATGGAGAAAGAGGAGAGAGAAATCTGATTAACCAAGAACGCTTTATCTTGAGTCAACCAAACATGAGACAAGGTCACTAAAAATAAAAAGCCTAAGAGTGAAGGAATTACAGGCGACATGATGGGAGGCGTGGACTTCAAGGCATATGTGAGGTATAGTGCCTCTATTTCCTCATAGTCCTTAATCTTAAATGCTTGCTGTATCATCATCCCTTTGTCAAGGTGTAAACTCTATATAAACTGCCTAAATGTGAATATAGAGGTGCATAGTGTGGAATGGTTGAAAAGGAACATCCTCAGAATCAAGAGGTCCTGAGCTCAAGTCCTCCTATCAAGTCCTTCTGAAGACATCTACTGCCTGAATGACAAAAGACAAATCACTTTACCTCTCAGTGACCCTAGGCAACTCTAAATTTCTGGTCTGCATTGATAGAGGGAATTTTCTCACTGGGAGTTTCCTTTGACCAGAGAAATCACAAGTCCAACCAAAAAGAAAAGAAAGTTGGTCTGGAGGCAATGTGAATTCATGGATGGAGTGATAGGTTTGGAGACAAGAAGATTCTAATCCTACCTGCCCATGATGCTTACCTGCTAATGACTTCTAACTTTTAACATTCAACTTAGAACATATAACTTCTCCAGACTTCAGGCAATTTCCTTAGCTATTGAATCATAGAGTGATTTCACTGGCTTCAATGAAGACAGGTTGTTCATGCTAACAAACCATAGATTCAGTAATCTGTAAGCTCCTTGAGGGGCAGGGACTGTTTTTTGTTTGTTTTTGTTTTGTTTTGGCCTCTGTATCCCCAAACACCTAAAACAGAACCTAAAATATACCTGGCACAAAATCAATGCTCGTTGAATTGAAAAAAAATGTTTGTTCAATTTTTTCTCTATTAGGATAATTTCCTTAGTGAGTTTACATATCAGTTTTTGAGCATCCACAAAGATAGAGGAAGATTTTCTCAAGTGATCATCAAAGAAAATGCATCTTGCATTCTGCATTCTACCCCACTCCCAACAAGCTTTCAGCTCCTCCCTTTTTGCTTTTTATGTTTGTTTCAAGAGAAAAAAAAGCTTCAGCTCCCTCTGCTTCATCCCCAGGTTGTCTACTATAACTATGTAATAACATAAAAAGCAGCACCTTCCCAAGGTTCTTAAATATCGCATTCTCAGCTTCAATCAATAATTGTTTTCCAATATTTCTTCTGGATCTGCACAGCTTTTCAGGGTTTGGAAGTAACTGATCTTTGGATGCCTTAGTCAAACTATTAACATAAACAAAGCATAACCTGAAACAAGGCAATCCAATAGTGTTGGGTAGAATCATAGAATCTCCGAGTTAGGAGGGATCTCAGAGACCATCCTGTATAGAAACAAGAACCCCTTCTACCACATACCCACATACCTTTGCTAAAAAAAAAAATTTCCAGTGACACAGAACCCACTATTTCTCAAGGCAACCCATTTGACTTTTGGACAGCTCCAATCATTAGCAAGTTTTTCCCAACACAAGTTCAAAATCTGTCTCCCTAATGCTTCCACCATTTTTCCCTCTTCTTTCCTAGGGGGCCAAACAGAGCAAAGCTAACATCTTTTCGGACAAAACAGCCCTGTTTGACCTAAAGAAAGTCAGATGGCCTGAGAAGTCTAAGAAGTAGAAAAGCAAATCATGTCAATCCTGTCAGGGTGAACCAAACTGCTTATGGACTTTGCCCTGGTTTAGTTAGTTGATTTCCCTCCAGTGCCCATCGCAGTGATTTTTTTTTCTTCTAGTGTCATGGCCAGCTGTGCTCTAACATTTCAGCAAATTAAAAAATAATTACCCCAATAATGGATTAGTTGCTGTGTTTAATCACTCTGAAAATGTTCTTGCTTTTTTGCATTGCTGGAATAATAATACCCTGCCTTTCTTTAAAGCCTTCCACGTGGAGGATGCTGAACACTGCCAACATCGGCTGATGGAGATTGACACAGCCAAAAGGAAGGTGGTAGAAGGATGGTCCGGGACCAGAATGCAAGACAGCTTTCTTTCTTGTGATAGCTATATCTCATCCTTCATGAGCACTGTACTATATTGAAGCAAGTAAGAAAGGCCCCTTCTAATTCTCAATGCTACAGTCCTAAGATCCCAAAGTGGAAATAACTGAGTCCAACCGATATTGATGGAGGCAATTTCAATGGATAGAACCAACACTTAAGGCTGACACATATATGGAGTTTTAGAATATAGAAAGGGATTGTTTCATTCTTGGTACATGTATCTGTCTGGCAACTGTGTTGTTCAGTCGTTTCAGTCACGCCCAATTCTCTGTGACCCTATTTGGGTTTTCTTGGCAAAGATACTGAAGTAGTTTGCCATTTCCTTCTCCAGCTCATTTTGCACACGAGGAAACTGAGGCAAACTGAGTTAAGTGACTCGCCCAGGATCACATAGCTAGTAAGTGTTTGAGGCCAAATTTAAACTTAGGTCTCTCTGACTCTAGGCCTGGTACTCTATCTACTAAGTCACCTAAGTACCCGTGCACCACCTAGCTGCTCATGTGCCACTTAGATGTCTGGCAACTAGTAAGGGATTAATAAATGCTTATTGATTGATTACACCTTACCTCCTTGAAGTCTCCCAACCATCCTAGGAAACTAGTGCTATCCCATTGCCCCCATTTTAGAGACGAGGAAGCTGAGGCTCAGAGGAAGGGGTTTGTTTTGCCTTATTCAATCGAGAAGTGACGGAGGAAGAAATTGAAGTCCGATCCTCCTCAGTTCAAGGCCATATCCCACTAGGACATATAGCCTCACCACGAATCCACTTACCAAATTTCATCTTGAGCTAGAGTGCCATTAATTTCAGGATTCAGTCAGAGCCTTGTTCTCTTTTCGTTCACAGAGATGCGCATGGGGCAAACCTGCTTTCATTCCAATTGACTTAATTATGAGCAGGATTCTTTCCTCTCCACACAGAGAATCCTCTGTTGGCCCCAAGAGGAGACAGACCTGTGTGGGCTGTCTTCTTCCTCCACTCCACAAACTATGAAGCATTTTGCAAATCTCAAAGCACTATATAAATGTCAGCTGTTATTATCTTATTAATTATTATCATGTCTTCTTATTATTAATAATAATTATCTGTCTTCTTTTAGGACCTGAGTTCATCTTTTACACTTTCCAGAGAGTCCTAGGGAAGAGATGTAACAATCTCTTAAGAATAGAGGCAGCTAGGTGGTGAGGTGGATAGAGCACCGGCTTTAGAGTCAGGAGGACCTGAGTTCAAATCCAACTCAGACACATAACACTCACAGCTGTGTGACTCTGGGCAGGTCACTTAACCCCAATTGCCTCACCAAAAAAAAAAAAAGAATGAGAGGCAGTGAATTAGGAAAGGAGATTCCAAGAGAGGGTTGGTTAGGGAGAAGAGTAAAAGGAAGAAGTTAGAGTGTCAGGATAATGGATCCCTTAGTTTGGAATCAAAAGACCTGTTTTTGCCTTTTTTTTTATGCCCTGCACTGAGCACAATGGCTGGCACATAAGGCTTGTTGATTGCCTGACTGGGTTCACTGCCTAGATCCATCAGTTCCTGGCTGTCTGACCTTAAGCAAGCCCATCTTTGACTCTCATTATCCTCATCTTTAAAATGAGCATTATGCAAAAATAGATTACTGTCTACTCCCCCACGGTGGTTGTGAGATTCAAATTATAATAATAGTTGGCATTTATATGACATATTTAAGTTTTAAAAATTGGTTTTTTATCAATGATCTAATTTGCTTCTCATAAAAATCCTGAGAAGTAGATACTAGAATTATTTCTATGTTTCAGATGTAGACCAAGACCCAAAAAGGTTAAGTTGCCAGTTGGAAGGGACTTCCGAGGTCATCTAATCTAACATGTATTTGACCAGATACTTCTATAAGATTCTCAATATTTGAAGATATGTTGTGACAAGGAGATCACTACCTCTTGAGGTAGTATGTTCCACTTTTGAATAGCTCTAATTCTTAGGAAGTTTTTCCTTATATCATCAAGTCTGACTCAATACTATGTGACAAAGGGGAATGCAAGTAACTTTGGAAAGAGGAGTTTTAGTTGAAAATGAGGTCAGAAGTCAAGCAGAAGAGGGTTTAGATGAGAGTGAGAGAAGAGGAAGTTGAGGCAGTAAGTGTAGACACCATCAGTTCATAAATCTTCCCATGCTTCTCCTCTTCATAGTCATGATTTCTTAAGATACGGGAACATTTCATTGCATTCGTATATCATAATTTCTTTAGTCACTCTCCAATAGATTCCAATTCTATTCATCCAATTCCACTCATCATCGCATTCTTTCCCCCTTTGGAGACACTGGCTGTTACCCTGGTTTGAGCCTGAGTACTCCTCTAGTCTTATGGTTGATGCCCTACTTTGGACATGGATGCTGCTCTAGTACCCTTCCCTTGCTGCCCCTGTCTCCCTCTCTGTGTTCCCAGCCTTCGGGTGTCTCCTGTTAAGCCATATGGCTTTCCCTCAAGCCTGATAAATAAAGGACATATATTGCTTTCAGTGCTTAATTGTCTTTGAAAATTTTGAATAGCTGTCATTAGGAAGAAAGGTTAATTAAATCTGCTCTGATTGGCCCCACAGGCCAGAATCAGAAGCCATGGGTGGAAGTTACAAAAGGCCTACTTGAGTTTGAGATCACAATATGCTACCGGCCTAGATCTATGGGAAGTGGTTTGCCATGGGAGTGGTGGGTTCGCCCTTCATTGGAGGTTTTCAATAAGAAGCTGGATGGCCTCTTGTTGGCTAAGTTGTAGTGAGGATTCTTTAAGCCTTGGGTTGGACAAGATGGCCTCTGGAGTATCTTCTTCATCTAAGAGTCCAACACTTACTAGATATGTGGCCATCGATAAGTTACTTAATCTTTTTAGCTTCAGTTTTCTTAACCTAAAAATGGAAATAATGATACCTTTAAGGAGTCTGGAATTCTGTGACTGGCTCACTAATTTTCAAAGACTCTTTACATTCCACAGACAGACTCCAAGAGCACAGACCAAGAATAGGGATACGAAAATGAAAAAAAGAAGATGGTTCCTCTCCTCAGCCAGTTATCTACTAGGAAAGATAAGATGTGTACACCAATAATACTGCCATTAATATGAGTTTGGCTGTGATTAAGTGCATGGGAGGGTCAAAGAGAGTGACAGAAGAGATCTGAGGACAGAGGGATCATTTCTAACTGGGAATGATCAAGGAAAGCTTCTTGGAGGAGGCAGTACCAGAGCTGGGCCTTGAAGGAAAGGGAGGTTAAGCTACCTTCCCAACTCTACTCCTAATTTGTTCTGTAACTTTGAATAAACTATTTCCTTTCCCCTTGACATTCTTAATGTTGTTCCTATCCTACTCTCCATTGTAAAATGAAATTGAAATTGCAAGGGCCAATAATGGTCCCAGGGAACAAATAAAGAAATGCACATTTCTCTCTTCTCTGCAGAGAAGTGGGGTACAGTAGTGTCAAGTGAGGCCTACATTGGTGCATGCAGTCACTGGATCAGGTGTTTTTCTTGATCTGTTTTTCTTGGTGATAGAAGAGAGTTCAATTGGGTAGGGGGGGTATTCCACAAATAATTATTTTGTTTTAAAAAATCAAAAATAAATATCATTTTAAAGAAAAACAGAATCTAATCACTTTTTTCTCCCCTCACTTTCACTGATCTCTTCCTAGTTATTTGTACCCTCTCCCTCCACTAATTACTATGACCTTGGGGTGCCATAATGGATACTGTACTAGCCTTGGAATCAGAAAAACCTGAGTTTCTGGACTGCTTCAGACTGTAAAATGGATCTAATAATGATACCTACCTTACAGGATTTCTTAAATGATCATAGATTTAGAGCTGGGAAGGACCTTAGCACATCATTCTCCAGTCTCTTCACTCTACATGTGTGAAAACTGAGGCATAAAGAGCTTATATGACTACACTGAGGTCACACAGCTAGGAACCATCTGAGGCAGGATGTGAACCTACATGTTTTTAACTTCAAGTCCAATGACCTATCCATTATCCCATGTTGCTTTTAATCATAAGATTCAAGTAAGATAATATATCTAAAACAAAGTGCTTTATATCAACCTCACTTTTACCACCACCATCACCACCACCACCATCATCATCATCATGTAAGTTTCTTGAGGGAAGGAACTGTTTTGTTTCTGTCTTTGTATCACTATAGGGCCCAGCACATAAGTAGGTATTTAATAAACGTTGATCGGAATACTTGTTTTATTACCTGATCTCTTTCATTATTAGAGAAAGGAGGAAAGACAACAAACCTTTGTTAGGCACATACCATGTGCCAGAAACCTCGCTAAGTGCTTTACAAATAGGAACTCATTTGATTAAGAAATGAAATTGCTGCATACTCAAGCACTCCTATTGTCTCACCCATGGCATCTCTGCCCTTCCCATCTCAAAGAACCTCCTTCCCCGAGGTTTTCCTGACTCCTTTGGTTTTCTCAATGCCTCCAGCAGACATTGAAAGTGGAGGACATGCTCTCTGTCCGCTGTACTATTTTCTCCCTTTTGCTTCCTTTCCTGTTCTTATTTATGTTCCCTTTTCAACCATATCCCACCTACAATATATTGTGTCACTTCTGAACTGTCGTTCTTACCCATGATTCATTTTTGCATGTTTTGTCATTCCCAATTTTGCAATTTCAAAAAACCCCAGGGAAATATGCCAGGTGATAAAAAGATCTCCGTGATACAGAAATGGATCCTGTCTTCTCCCAACAAGATACATCACAGGCTGCAAATTTCCCCATAGTTCATCTGGAAACAAAAGCTAACCACAAATGAAAGGCATCCAGTACACATTCAGTCTTGTTAAGCAGTCCCACATACCACCAAGAATTTTCCCTGCTAGTGATGTGCCAAATACTTGTAGGGCAGAGAAGCTTCCACTGATAAGGAGATAAGGGTTAGGAGCAGAGGATGCTACATGGCCCATGCCAGACCTAGGAGAATCCAATCCATTTCTACAGACATTTATACTGTGTGACAGGAACTGTGCTCCATGTTGGTGGTAGGATGGCAGAAACAAACAGCACCTGCCCTCATTCTCCTGGAGAAAATACAGTATCAAATGGGATAATATATGTAAAACACTTTTAAACCTAAGCATACTATACCAATGCATGCTAGTAATAATGAGGATGGGGATAACACTAATATTTTTTTTAATTTAGCACCTACTGAATACCTAAACAGACATAACTAGACGGCCAGAATTATACACCAGAAGTTCACTATCCTTTACAGAATAAGACAGCAGATTAATACACTATACATACAGACTCCAAAATATTCTTGAGAATTCAATATACAGGCTGTACTGGGATGGGGACAGCATTACAGACAGAACTATTACAACCACAATTACCCAGACATGTCACTGATGCATAACAATTGAGAGACCATGTTTTAAATAGGGATTGGCAGTTGAGTACTAGAACTAGCTTTAATTGACTCATGAAGGCTGATTGTTAAAATTTCAGTGTGAGTATTTACTTTTCAAAAAGCAGCAAATGCTACAAATTGGGGTTTGACTTATTGTTATGTTGATTGTCTGAACTTCAGAAAGTGATAGAGAAAATGTTAATAGTGCAGACTGAACTTTAAAGTATAGTAAAGTCAAGTGTACTTTTTTTTTGTCAGAGAGCCAGTTGTTAAACATTTATCAAAACATCCCTTGGAATTTCCATAGCAAATACTTCTGGGAATTTTCCAAAGTTCATAGAATGAAAAGCTTTCAAAATATAGAGACTTAGCAGAAGAAATTCAAGCCATGTGAGAATAGGGTGAAGTACAGAACCTAACCATCTTATCTGCTACTGATGCTGTTGTAAGCATGCTTTCAACAAGACCACGGATGAATTTACATAGAACACTTTTATCCAATTGCAAAAAGCTGTCATTATGTCCACCTAGTAAGAGTTTTCATAATGCCAAATATAAAGTGATAATAGCAGCATAGCAACTTGTCTCAGGGATGTTTCTCTGAACATCATCAAAAAAGATGAGAATGAGATTCAGCACCTAGCAGAATGCCTGGCAAATAGGAGTCACTTAATGTTGATTGATTGATTGATAATAACAGCAATAATAACAACAACAAAAAATGCAAAGTAACTTCAAGAGGATTTGAATCTTAATAACTGGGGAGGGTCCAGAAAGTTCCCAAGAGGGGAACTCTTTAGTTGTGATTTGAAGCTATGGATTCACCTAGTAGAGGTGGAGAGGGGGAGCCTTCTAGGCATGACAGAGTCTAGAGACAAAATATGGGGAACAGATAAGAGCCCAATCCGACTATTAAAAGTGCATGAGGGGCAGCTAGGTGGTGCAGTGGATAAAGCATCGACCCTGGAGTCAGGAGGACCCGAGTTCAGATCTGACCTCAGACACTTGGCACTTACTAGCTGTGTGACCCTGGGCAAGTCACTTAACCTCGATTACCTCGACAAAAAAAAAGTGCATGAAAGGGAACATCATGGTCAGGAAAGGTAGATAGGAGCCAGATTGTGATTGGTTTGTGTATCCTGAAATAGTCAGCAAACATTTACAAAGTGCCTACTTTGTGCCAGACTGGGCAACTAGGTGGAACAGTGGATAGAGTGCTGGACCTGGAGTTGGGAAGACTCCTCTTCCTGAGTTCAAATCTGGCCTCAGATACTTACTAGCTGTGCGACACTGGGCAAGTCACTTAAGCCTGTCTGCCTCAGTTTCCTCATCTGTAAAATGAGCTGGAGAAGGAAATAGCCAACCACTCCATATCTTAGCCAAAAAAGCATCAATTTAAATCAATTAGCATGGTAGCAATGTGTTGGCCTATTTGTAAGTTTGCTAGGGGGTATACTCGGGGTCTCAATGAGTTGGACATAACTGAGCAACAATGTGTGGCAGGCATTGTGCTAAGTGCTGGGTATACAAAAAGAAAAAAAAGGCAAAAATAGTCCTGCCTCAAGGACATCACCATCTAATGGGAAACATAATATGCAAACAACTATGTATAAACAGGATATAGATGGGATAAAATGTGGATAATCTAAGAGGGAAGGCACTGACCCCCCAGCCCACACCCCAATCATACCCCTGTTCACAACGAGAGGGTGAACACAATGTTATCCCCTGAAAAATTGTTTCTATTTATGATAGTAATAGGAACATTATAAAAATCCTAAGTGTTCATGAACAAGTTCAACTGCAATTTTAAATGCAATTTTTAAAAGATTACAATTCACCTGTTCTTGGTTTAACAACTCCAAAGTCAGAGATTACAGAACAAGCATCCCTCCTCTTGCTCCATCCTCTCCAGGTTGCTGGCTCCCTTGCCTACCATAGAAATTAGACTCAGAAGGTACCTTAGAAGAATTTAGTCTGAGCTCCTCATTTCATTGATGAGGAAACTGGTTCTTAGATGGGCTAAGTCATTCACCCAAGGTGACATAGGTGGTAATTAAAAGAAACAAAATTCAAGACCAAATCCTCTGACTCCAAACACTACATCTCTCCACTGCAATATCACCTTCCCCATGACTCGTACTTGAATCCAGAAGGTATACTGTAAGCTCCCTGAGGGCTGAGGCTGCCTTTTGCCTCTTTCTGTATCCCCAACACTTAGTACAGTGCCTGGAACATAGTAGGTGCTTAATAAATATTAGTGACTGGCTGACCATTCCAAGGTCATCAAGACACGAAAGAGTAGAGAGTATGGCTATCAAGGTGACCTTTATCTCACTTATCCCTCCAGTTGATTTCCAGGAAATTCCTTCTCCTCTCAGTGGAAGAGTTAGGACTGGAATGCAGGTCTCCAGGCTCCCAATCCAGTGCTCTTTCCATAAGACTATGTTACTCCCCTGCATACCATATCTTAGCTCCAGGGCAGTTGAAATCATCACTGTAATATCTCTGTCCCAGTTCCAGTTTCAGCATGGGGCACTGAAGTTACCAGAGGTCGGAAGGAAGGGATGTTGGACATGAGGAAGGGTCAGTCCAGAGCAAATGAAGCCTGCTACTAAGTATTCAGAGAGACTCATCAAAAGACATTGTTTGTTTTTAAGATTATCACCTCTTCCTAAACCCTTCCTTTGCTGGCTTATGCCAGGGTAAGGACGTGTCAGATGGCAGCAGCAGCCCAACAAAGAATTCTAAGGCAATGGGAAATAGTTTCAATCTGTTCCTATTTGTCTCATATTTTACTTCTCATTTCATCCAGGTTTTAGGTGGTGGTTTGCAGCCCATTGCCTGGCTTCAACATAGTCCTGGCAGCCCCTACATAGTGTAGCTGAGTCTTGGGGGCCCAGGAGATAACAAGGCAAAGCTGTGGTCTCCACAGTCACCATATGGGATTTAACAATGATGGATGCCCAGGAAAAAACACCTCAGTTCCTGCTTTGAGCACAAAGCACTCAGGTTCAGTTCACAGTAGCAGGAAGGTCTTTTGATTAATCTGTGCTTAACCAGAAATATTGACAGCATAATCTGTCAGCCTCATTTCCCACTGAGGAGAGCTGCATAGCCCGAATGTCGGTAACAAGACATGCAAATAGCAATTCATCCCAAGGTGGGCAGAGGGTCGCACTTCCCCCAAGAAGAGGGGGGCTCTCCAATCAATGCCTCTCTCCCCTGCCTGGAGTCCATTATGTCATATTGAAGTGGAAATTTTTCAATTTGATTTTCCACACTGCTTGTAATAATGAGGACTGGATGCAATCAGACTAGATATTCCCTCAAATAGGGATATTTCACCGACTAATTAGTTTCATTGTGGTCCCTGGGTACATAAAGGGAAAACCTTAATGATGATCTTTTAAACTTCCCTTTGTCTCATTTACTTTTAATTATCAGGGCCCTCTGCTTTTCTCATCACACGTAGTTGGTTATCACAGGCCAAAGGTAGGCATAGAATGAATTATAGAAATTGGGAATCTTAGTTCACTTCACTGGCTCTTCATAATCACCTGTTCCCATGGTCTTCCCCATCCTAAATTAGACAATTTATTACCCATTATTATCTCCTTTTACTAATAAAGCAATCTAAATACTAGTTAGACTACTATTTGGTTCAACTTAATAAGCATTTTTAAGTGCCTACCACATGCCAGATACTATGCTAGGCATGAGAAGTATGAAGATAAAAAAGGAAACAGTTTCTGCCATCAGGAAGGTTACACTCTATTCAGGAGAAATAATAACATATACAGTTCCAGTTTCCTGTCACTCAGTCGCCTCCCTCCTCATGGAGAAAGGTAGATATTTGGCAACAGGAATTGGCAAAGAAGAGAAAGGTACAACAGTCAAGGTCAAAGAGAAGGTAGCCAGGTGGCATGATGGGAGCCCCCAGAACTAGCTGCTATGTCCATTCACCCTGATCCTCAATTGAGTAGACAAGATCAGAAGAGGTCAAAGGGCCTTCTGGGTAATGGATATCTGGGACCAGCAAAAGTCCCAAGCCTCACGATGACAATTTGCCCCACAGCCAGAGTGTCACAACACAGGCTGACTTGAGGTCCCTAGCCTAGAGCATCTGCACCCTTCTTCATCTGATAAGCAGTTCATTTAGAAGGATGAGTTGAACATTCTATGGAAATCGTGTTGCTTATTCTCCTTTTTATACTTTCTCATGTGTTGTTTCCTTCTTCTTATGAAATTTATATTTGTTAAAATTAAAAACAATTGTATGTAGCATCCAAGTATGTGTGTCTAGTTCTGTGGAGAATCAATCCCCATATCCCAAGAATTCACTGAAATTGAGTAAGTTTAAGGAGGTAGGGTTACATTAGTGTGTGAGGGCTCAGAACTAATCTCTGCTTGAGTAAATGCAGAAATCCACATACCACTGATAATACACAGTGCAGACAATAATGCAAAGGAAGACAACACTAAATTTAGAAAGGCAGGTTAACCACATTGACCAATCTTAATCCCAGACAACAGATAATGATGGTTGCCACTCCTCTGGATAGGTAAGGGACAACCAGAGCAGGATGTTGAATTCATTGTTGATTGTAGTGATGGGGTCAGCCAGTTTAATTTAACTGTTTTTCTTTGTTGAAAGGGAGGGTTCAGTGAGGGTGTCTGTTGCACAAAAATAAACAGTATCAATATACTCTTTGGAGAAAAAAGTCCCCTCCCCATTTTACTCATGAAGAACCCCATTCTCTACCTTGATGGTACATTAATAATATCAGTAAGATCCTGGCAGCCTTTCTGTAATGGATTTTCTCTTTCCGCAATCTCACTCCAAGTCTTCAATTCAGTTCATGTAAATGTTAAAATCCCCAGCAGGCAATAGGTCATAGGAGACCTTTTAGCTGAGAGAGAACAAGGAAAGGGAACAGATGTATGGATGATCCAGGCAGGTTCATCAAAGGACTGTGATTTCTGGAAACCAGGAAGGAAGGAATGAGAAAATGTATGAATGGCCAATCAAGGCATGTTTTGACCTTGCATCTAGTATAGTACAATATTCCTTAGTGTCTCTTTTATACCCAGTCACCTCTTAAAATCATGTAAGCCAGGACCTCCCAGGTCCAGAAGAGATCTAATATGGAAGATCCCATACTTTCTCCAGTGCCTACAGCACCCCACTTCAGACTGTTAGGTGCTAGTTTATTTAATGCCCCTCTAGTTCTTTTTTTTTTATTTGTCCTGGAATAAAAGGTTCATTTCCTGAGCAGGAAATCCATCAATCCCCTTTTCAGACAATAAACTTGTGATAGAGTTATTTCTATTCTGAATTCCCATTGGCTCCTTTTGGGTCAGTGACAGAGAAGCTACTCATCAACACTCTTAGTTAGTGCCACTCTTTAAAAAAGAAAAACAATTAATCTCTCCCCACATAAACAGTAGATGTTTTATAGAGAATTAATCTACCCAGAGTATTCCTCTTTTAAGGCATCACTAAATGTTTCTCCTCTGTGTCTATTTGTGGTCAGATCTGATACCACTGAAGCTATATCACCAGCAGAGGTCCAGACCAGAAGTGTCGAACATGCTAATCATTGCAGTTGCGTGCAGTGGTAACACTCCCCAGTGCCATTAAACCAGATACTGTAGAACACAGATAATGTTAATGTGTGACTTTCTTAGTCAACATGCAGCCTGTAGGGATCTATATGTATGATTTAGTGGACCCCATTTCCACTTGAGTTTGATGTTACTGGTCTAACCCATTCAACACTGAGTGGTGTCAGGGAGACCCCAAAGAGGTGGCAGATAAATAGTGGTCATCATTAAAAGTCAGGGCACGGCCAATAACTTCAATTGGTAGTTGAAAGAGGTATAAAGAATAAGACTTCAGTAGGCTGTAAGCTCCATGAGGGCAGGGACAGAGTTCAAACTGTCTTTCCTCAGTGCTTAGCACAGTGCTCTGCACACAGTGGATATTTAATAGAATGCCAGTTCTCTGAGCCCAGGGACCGTTTCATCTTTGTATCTTGACCACCATAACACCTTGCAAACAACTGACGCTGAATAAACGTTTGAGAATTAATTAAATTGAATTAGAAGTGAGGTTGAATCCCTGACTTTTCAGAGATTGGGGATCCAGTGGAAATAGGTCCAAGTTTGAAGCCAGAAGATATTGATTCGAGTCCTGACTCTGTTATTTACTTCCTATGTGACTATGGAAAAGTCCCTTACCCTCTCTTGGCATCAGTTTCTTTATCTGTAAAATTAGAAGGTTGGATTATGGGATCCCTGAGGTCCCTTCTGCTCTGAGCCTATGCTCTGAATTTTATACCCTTTCTCTTTCCTCTCTAGTGGCATCACCTTCCAGTTCCTAGGGTCTCCACTGTCCACAAACTTACAACACCCTTAAAATCTACTGTTGAATCTTCTATATACAACAAAATAAATGTAGCAGTCATAGCTTGGAGGAGAAGTCCCACGAATGTTATTTCTCATATATTTAATAGCAGAGAAGTTCATTTGCTGAGAGAAATTGTCAGGACTCTGTTTCCCATGAGATTGTATGCATGGGTACAAGGTGATTATATCATTAAGTAAGGACTCTGATTGGTATAAGAGTTGACTGAGAGGTGATAAGTTTAAAAAAATAGAGGTGGTAAGAGAGACGGAGTCAGACAGAGCTGCATGGGTCAGTGCTGTTTAACATTATTATCAGTGACTTAGGAAAAGGCATAGATGGTGTGCTCATCAAATTTGCCACTGACTGAGATAGCTAACACATTGGATGACAATCAAGAGCTTTGGCCTGAATCTAATAAGCTAAAATTTCATCGAGAGAAACACAAAGTCTTATACTTAGTTACCAAAAGAAAATCAACTGTATAATTATATGATGCCAGAGGCTTGGTGAGATAGCAGTTGTTCTAAGAAGAGACCTGGGTGTTTTAGTAGGCTGCAAGCTGAATGGGAGTGAACAGTGTCATGTGGTAGCCAAAAAAAACTAATGGAAACTTGAAATGCTTTGAGAGGTGCCATTTCCAGGAATAGGAAGGTGATCATTACACAATACTCTCCCTTTGTCAGAATTCATCTGGAGTATTGTGTTCCTCCCTGGGCACTGTGGCTTAAGGAGGACATTGATAAGTTAGAGAGAGTCAAGATATGAGATAGTGAAGGTCTTGAATCTATGTCATATGAGGTTGAAGGAACTGGGCAAGTTTACCTTGGAAAAGAGAAGACTGGATGTGTTGGGGTGAGGAGAGAGCATGAAGTCCATCTTCAAGTACTTGAGGGTTGTCATGTAGAGCACAGACAGGTAGACTTGTTCTGCATGGACCAAGATGGCAGAACCAGGAGTCACAGATAGAGGCTACAATGTGCTGCCCCTTTTCAGAACCAATAGCAGGAAAAACTTGCTCTCAATTTGAGCTGCCCAATTGGAATAGGCTACCTCCAGAGGTGATAGATCCCCCCCACCCCCGCCTCCTTAGAGGTCTACAAACAATGGTCGGAATACCACTTGTCAAGAATGGTATAGTGGGAATTATTTTCATGTATGGCCTGGGCTTGGTGGTCACTAATGTCCCTTCAGACTCTCAAATTCCACAAATAATTGAACTGTCCATCAGATGGGATGGACAGCTTTGACAGGTAGTGATCTTCTCATGCCCAGGGGTGATCAAGTAGAGACACAATGACCACTTGTCCACGATGCTACAAAGGGGATTCATGCTTTAGGCTGGGCTTGCCCTTAATGATCTCTGATGTCCCTTCAGACTCACAAATTCTACAATTTTGCTTGCTGAATTCTACCGCTATCTCAGCTAACTTGGAATGATGGGCAGACCCTTCCCACTAAATGAATGTCAAAGGAGGGGGAGGGAGACATGCATCTGGTTTTTCACTTGTTGAAAATGGACAGACCTATATGTACAGCCTTGACAGCAAGTTCCCTTTCTGAGGTTTCGTACTGATTTTGTTGGATCTTTCAAATGCTTTTTTTTCCCAGGGGAGATTATTTGAACTTTAAATCAAGCTGTCGGTGAATAACCAAACTAAAACCCAGCTTGGATTGTCTTCTTGGCCTCTCATTACTGTGAGCGTTCACCAGTGCTGCGGTGACACATGCATTTGTGAAAATGGATTGTCAAGAAAAACAAATAAATGGAAGACTCTGGGACTGAAGGCTCGGACAAGAACTATCTCCTCTTTCTCCTCCAGGCAGCTTTGAAAATGATAAGAAAGCCCAGGATTAAGACTCCCGGGGGCCCAGTCTGTGAAATCATAGTTAAAAGCATCCTGTCCCTACAGGTGGCCTCCCCTTGATGTCTATAGAAGTTCTCTCTATTTCTGATTCCCTTTGGCCTTGTTATATGCCCGGGTCCCTTTCTGCTGTCTTTCTTTCCCTTCCTGCCCTCCTCCCTACCTCCATCCATCCTTTGCATGCAATTACTTGCTTTAAATAGCAAGCATCGATATTGAATTGGTACCGTTTAGCCGTAAAAGAGCAGGACATAATTGGCACTGAGTCTCCCACAGGATTCAATAACTGAAGGGAAAAAGAAATCACATGGCCTGCACTGGGGCCTATTTGCAAGCCTGTGGCTTCATTTCCTCTTTAACATTCAACCTCAGTTGAAGTGTTCCCTGTCACACCAGACCCAGTCTTCCTCATCATGTGTAAAAATGGCAAGAGGAAATTGTCTGCCCAAGTCCAGGAACCTAATCTTTCATTTATCTAAATTCCACTGACAAGAGAAAAAAAAAACCCTCCAGGAAACGTTCGTAGGGATGCGAATGGGGGAGGAGAGGAGCAGAGATGCTGTTGTGACTAATTCAGAATATCAGCCAGGGATTTTAAAGACGGCAGTGTTCCTAAGAACCATCAGTTTAGAGTCACAGAATCTCAGAGATGGGTGGGAAATAATGGCCAACTAGTGCTTCTGTTACCTAAAGGGGAGTCCTCTCCATAGCATCCCTGATTGGTGGTCCTCCAACCACCACTTGGAGACCTCCAGTTTAATAACATCCAGATTGTCCCTCAAGGCAGCCCATTCTATTTTAGGGTAGCTCTGATTATTGGGAAATATTTCCATATTTCCAGACAAAGTCATCTTCTCTACAATCTCCACCTTATTTTTCTTAGGTGTCTAGAGGCTACTGCATGGCATAATGGATAGAGCACTAGGCCTGGAGTCAAGAAGACCTGAGTTCAAATCCAGCTTCAGACATTTACTAGCTGTGTGATCTTAGGCAAGTCATTTAACCTCTGTTCGCCTTGGTTTCCCTGCTGTAAAATAAGGATAATAACAGCATTTACCTCTCAGGATTGTCATGAGTGTCAAATGAGATAATATTTGTAAAGTACTTAGGACAGTGCCTGAAACATAGTAAGTAATATATAAATGCATATTTCCCTCCCCCTTCCTAGGTCTGAGTCTGGGGCCAAGAAAACCAAGACAGATCCTTCGTCCACATTATAGCCAAACAAATGTTTGAAAATTGTGTTTGTGTCTTAGTAGCATCTTCTTCAAGTCCATTATCACCAGGTCCTTCAACTGATCCTCTTATGTCATACCTCTCTAGTCTTCTCATCATTCTGATAACCTTCCTCTGGGTGGTATCCTTTTTCTTAATGTTCTTCCTAAAATGTGATATCCTGAACCAAAAGAAATATTCCAAATGTGAGCTTATCAGAGTGGTAGGGCCACTCTTTCTGACCCCATTGGGATTTTCTTAGCAAAGATCCTGGAGTGGTTTGCCATTTCCTTTTCCAGCTCATTTTACAGATGAGGAAACTGAGGCAAACAGGGTTAAGTGATTTGCCCAGGGTCACACAGCTAAGAAGCATCTGAGGCCAGATTTGAACTCAGGAAGATGAGTCTTCCTGACTCCAGGTCCAGCACTCTGTCTACTGCACCATCTAGATGCCCTGATTGGAGTAGAGTATAGTAGAAATATCCACTCTTTTGTTCTACAGCCACTTAAAACAATCCAAGTTTACATTAGCATTTTTGGTTGCTATGCCATGCCATTATATTAAGCTTACAAGCTTCTAAAATTCCCAGATTTTTTTTTTTTTACTACCAGTACTGTTCTTTAAATATGCCTCCTACTCTGTCTTTAGACAGGCTTTCTCTGCTCAAGATTCACTCCCCTGTGCCTGAGTTCTACTGGAAACTTCCCTGTCCTTTTCAGGAATCTTCCATACCTGAAAACTCCTCTATCCCCTACCTATGCAATTGGCCAAACCCCAGAAGCTCCCTGCCTGTGACATCAAAGTTAGGAAACCAGTCACATGTGCCTGACCATGACCCACTCCTTGTAAAACACCTGGTTCTGGGGATCTGCGTGATTGAGTGTGATGCATCCTCCAGTTGTCCCCCTTAGATTGTTCTAGTATGTGAACTTGGGGCTGTCCATTGCTACTCTGATTGTATGGAACCCTTGTCGCCATGACATTAGGGTCACATTAAGAATGTCAGAGGTGAGATTTGAACCCAGGTCTTCCAACTCCAATTAGATGTTGGGTTCATGCTGGAGGGAAATGAATCAATCTCTCTTCCTCATCACCTATGCTTCTATTACTCATTAAAGTCAGAGATGATTGAGGGGGGGAAGGCTTTGACTCATTATGGTAGGGTTATCTGTTGTTCTGCAAATATAATATCAACTTTGTGGTACACCATTTGTGGATCAAGGATGATTGCTTAATATTTTGAGGACCTATGATTTTGTGCATATGGGTATCCCCTCCACCAATGTAGATTGCAACTTCTCTATGACTTCTTAGCAATTACCAAGAGTTTCTGTATTTCAAAAAATTCTTTACCTTACAGCTATTCTGGTAATAATACTCCAGACTTAGGTCTTTGGACAATACATGCAGTCCAACAATTGGCCTGTACTTACCACCCCAGCTGGATTCTGCTTCACTGGAATAGCCTTCAAGGACTTGTGATGAGGCATTGGAATACAGCTTCAACGGAGGGCCAGAGATAGAGGGCTGAAAAGAAAGCTGGATGAAGATACGGTGCATTAGAATTTCCTCCATCTCAGCTCATCTCAGCTGAAATGGTATGTTGATTAGCTGTTGAGATTACTGTGGATCTTGGTTACATAATATCTCAGTTATTAAAGGATAAATTTTTGGTACTTCAGGATAGTAAGCATCTCGTCATGCAAATGTATCACACAACTCTATTTCATCCAAAATGGGATGGTCCAATGGTTCCTGCATAGCTAGCAGGTTACCTGGCTCAATTAAAGCTGAGTCTTTTGGAATCAGATGACATAGATTTGGATCCCATCTCTTCCATTTACTGCCTTTGGGACTTTGGGCAAATCCCAACTTCTTGGTTTCTTTTGAGAAAAATGAATTAATTGGACTCCAGGGTCTTCCCAAGTACTAGAGCTATGATCACATGTCCTTCATATAAATTTCTGACAGAAAACATTGCCTTATAGAAAGAATATCATACACTAATAGACTCATGCCACAAAATTATATATTAATAGAGTATTTTATAATAATATAATAAAATAATATGTAATAATATAATTTTATAATAGTCAATGGAATAAGAGCTCTCTCCATTTTATATTGCATCCCCTGCCTAACATGATAGCACGTAGTAGGATATAGATATCGATATATACACACATGCATATGTGTATGTATGTATGTATACATATATGTACACACATAACATACCTGCATGAATACACACACACAAATGTTGTTGAGTGATTGGGAATATAAAATATTCTACAAAAAGGCTACAAAATATCTTTACATTGTCTGACTTGCTCTTAAGTCTCTATTACCATTATTATTCCCATGATAAAATACAGTCAAATTTCAGGATATCAAATTGAAAGGTACCATAGCATAGTGAAAAGAAAGCTAGAGTCAAGAGACCTGAGATTTATTTTTTTCCTTTTTTTAATTTATTTTTAGTTTTCAACATTTATTTCCACAAGATTTTGAGTTCTAAATTTTCACTCCATCTCACCCCTCCCCCCACCCCAAGATGGCATGCATTCTGAATATCCCTTCCCCTAGTGTGCTTTCCCTTCTATCTCTCCCCCCCTTCTCTTATCTCCTTCCCCTTCTATTTTCCTGTAGGGCAGGATAGATTTCTGTACCCTATTTCCTGTATTTCTCATTTACCAGTTGCATGTGAAAATGCTTTTTTTAAACATGTGTTTTTAAAACTTTGGGTTCCAAATTTTCTCCCTTCCTCCCTCACCACCCACCCTCATTGAAAAGGCAAGCAACTTAATATAGGTTAATATGCAAAACACTTCCATAGTAGAAGTGCTGTGAAAAACTATGTTTCCCTTAATCCTATCCTGCCCTCCCCCATTTATTCTATTCTTTCTTTTGACCCTGTCCCCCCTCAGAAGTATTTGCTTCTGATTACCCCCTTTCCCAATCTGCCCTCCTCTCTATCATCCCCCTACTCTCTTCTCCCCTTTCCCCCCTATTTTCCTGTAGGGTAAGACAGATTTCTGTACTCAATTGAGTATGTATGTTATTCCCTCCTTAAGTCAAATCCTATGAGAATAAGATTCCATCTCACCTTCCACCATTTCCCCTCCACTGTAAGAGCCTTTTCTTTTCTGTTTTTTTTTTGTGTTATAATTTACCCTGTTCTACCTCTCCCTTTCTCCTTCTCCTAGTATAATTCTCTCTCACCCCTTAATTTTATTCTCCAGATATGACCCCTCCATCTTCAACTCACCCTGTGCCCTCTATCTATCATCTATCTATTTATCTATCTATATCTATATCTATCTATATATGTATATATATATATATACATACATATAATTTTTTCCTTCCAACTACCGTAATACTGACAAAGGTCTCATGAGTTACAAATATCATCTTTCCATGCAGGAATGTAAACAGTTCAACCTTAATAAGTCTCTTATGATTTTCTCTTTCCTGTTTACCTCTTCATGTTCCACTTGAGTCTTGTATTTGAAAATCAGATTTTCTATTCAACTCTGGTCTTTTCATCAAGAATGTTTGGAAGTCCTCTATTTCACTGAATGACCATTTTTTCCCCTGAAGGATTATACTCAGTTTTGCTGGGTAGGTGATTCTTGGTTGTAATCCTATCTCCTTTGCCTTCCAGAATATTATATTCCATGCCCTGCAGTCCCATAATGTAGAAGCTGCTAAATCTTGTGTTATCCTGATTGTGTTTCCACAATATTTGAATTGTTTCTTTCTGGCTGCTTGCAATATTTTCTCCTTGACCTGAAAACTCTGGAATTTGGCTACAATACTCCTAGGAGTTTTCCTTTGGAGATCTCTTTCAGGAGGAGATCGATGGATTCTTTCCATTTCTATTTTGCCCTCTGGTTCTAAAATATCAGGACAGTTTTCCTTGATAATTTCTTGAAAGATGACATCTAGGCTCTTTTTTTGATCATGACTTTCAGAGAGTCCAATAATTTTTAAATTCTCTCTCCTGGATCTATTTTCCAGGTCAGTTGTTTTTCCAATGAGACATTTCACATTGTTTTCTAATTTTTCATTCTTTTGGATTTGTTTTACAGTGTCTTGATTTCTCATAAAATCACTAGCTTCCAATTGCTCTATTCTAATTTTTAAGGAAGTATTTTCTTCAGTAATCTTTTGGACTTCCTTTTCCATTTAGCCGATTTTGCTTTTTAGGGCATTCTTCTCTTCATTGGACCTCTTTTGCCATTTGGGTTAGGCTATTTTTTAAGGTGTTATTTTCTTCAGTATTTTTTTGGGTCTCCTTTAGCAAGCTGTTGACTTGTTTTTCATGATTTTCTTGCATCACTCTCATTTCTCTTCCCAGTTTTTCCTCTACTTCTCTTACTTGCTTCTCAAAATCCCTTTTGAGCTCTTCCAAGGCCTGGGACTGATTCATATTTTTCTTGGAGGCTTTGGATGTAGGAGCTTTGACTTTGTTGTCTTCTTCTGTTTGTGTGCTTTGATCTTCTTTGTCACCAAAGTAAGATAATAAAGTCTGACTCTTTTTGCGCTGCTTACTCATGATCCCAGCCAATTACTTGAGTTTTAAACTCTTTGCTAAGGTAAGAGTCTGCTTCCATTGTGGAAAAATGTACTGTCCCAAGCTTCAGGGGTTTGTACAGCTGTTTTCAGAGATACTTCTAGGTACCTGTAACTTCCAAGGTGGTATGATAAGGGGTGAGGTGTTTCCTCTCCACCATCACAACAAGCTCCACCACGCCAGTGCTCCTTCTCGCCCCAGGACCCCCCCTCAGAACTGTGACCCAGATCCAAGCACAGGAAGAGCAAGAGATTCCTGCCTTAGCATTGGCAAAGAGATCCCTGTAATCCCCTTCTGATCAGCCACTCGATTCCCCCTCAGTCTGTGGGTTGGAGGGTCAGGAAGCAGCCACTGCCCCAGAGGCTGCGCTTGGGACTTGCAGCTGAGACCTACCTCCTTCTCTCACTGCAGTCACAGACTTTTCCCACTGACCTTCTAAGTTGTCCTTGGAGTTCATGGGTTGAGAAGTCTGGAAACCGTCATAGCTGCCCACACTTCAGTCCTCTGAGGCCTGCTCCAGGTTCTCTACGGCCTGCGCACCCTCTGCCTGCCCGGCGCAATATACCTTTCCAATCAACCATCCAGGTTGTCTTGGGCTGGAAATTTGTTTCACTCTGTCTTTTTGTGGGTTCTGCTGCTTTAGAGTTTGTTTAGAGCCAATTTTTTACAGGTATTTGGAGGGGTTTGGGGAGAGCTCAAGCAAGTCACTGCTTTCACTCTGCCATCTTGGCTCTGCCCCCCCCTCCTGAGTTTTGAAAATACAATTTCACATTCATCTGGTACTTCAAATTTTTCAAAGCAATTTCCTCAAAAGCCCTTTTTGTGAGGTTTTAGTATCTCTGTTTTGCAGATGAGAAAACTGAGGGTGGTAAAAATCTAAGGCAGGATCTGAGATCAAGGTTCCTACCTCTATACCTGACATTTTAGCATTACTCCACCCTGCCTTTAATGGGTTTCTAGTTGAGGTAACAATTGTGTGACTGACCTCTCTAAGGTCTTCTCCAGGTCCAAATTCAATTGGTAATTCAATTGGTAATTCAATATTTCCAAAGTCTCAAAACTAGTTAGTAGGAAAACCTGAGTTAGAACTCAGCTCTTAACACTCAGATTGGCCACATGGTTTCCTTCATTCTTCCATCTCTGGTGGCAGATATATATTCTTAAAGTAACAGCTAACCAGGGGTGGGTGTGATATAATTTTAGGATGCATTGGAATGCAACAGGATGGGAATTGGCTGAGGCATACTTTGGGAAGGAAGTTTTCAGAGGATAATTTAGCAAAGATGAAACCAACAAAACAACAAAAATAATATGAAAAGTGTTATTTGCTAGCTAATAGGTGCCTCCTGGATCTTCCCCCCTGCATTTTCCATATATCTAGGATCTAAAGAGAAACAGAGAACTGGAACCCCTCTGGGAGTGTACTTTCCAGCTTTCACCATGAGGGGGAAGTTGCCATGGATTGCACTCTGGTCCCGCTCTGGCAGGACGTTTAAAAGAGACAGACAAGGGTTCTCTGTCACACACACTTTCTTATACTCACTCTTGCTGTCTTCCTGCCCAGGTGCAATGACTTCAAATCAGGAGGAGACAGCAAGCACCTTGGAGATTCCCTGAGGTCAGCCCAAATAGCCAGAGTTACCTGGAAGATGGCCAGCTACTGAGATATAGCTACTGAAGGAGCAGCAAGAATTTAGGAGATGATTGAAGTGATCTGGGTTTCCACTTTGGGTCTTTGAGATTGAGAATATACAGGAAAAGATCTTTGGGTTCTTCATCTGTCTTTACTATTCTTACTTGATCTGTTCAAGGGACAAGAAACAGAATGGAGGATGGGGGAATAGAGAGTGAGATACTGCTGCCAGAAATGTCTGTGGCCCCTCATGTAGCTTCAGATTTTAATGATATTATGTTTTACTTTAAATTTCCTGTTAGTAAGTTGTATTTAGTCTAAATAGGGAGTGAGTAAATTTTGGGAATTAGGGGAAGGGAGTATACTAAGAAGGGAAGTAAGATTAGGGCTTTCAAGTAGATGGGAGCTAGAACCACTATAACAAGTTATGATTTTAAGGGAACTGAGTCTTGCCCCAAGAGTAGAACAGACTTGGAGCCTCAATGTATGTCTGCACATGCTCAATTTGAAGTAAGATGGTGAAATGGTAAGGGAGTCAGACAACTTGTCAGAAATAAATTGCAAAGAACCCTTTCCTGGCACTGGGTGCAGCTAGCACTGATTAGCAACTCTATTGATCATAAGCAGTTCTGGGTCACAGTTCCAGGTCAGAGCGAAGCCCTTGTGAACACCTACAAGGAAGCAGGGGCTGTGGTCCCAGTTCTGGGGCCATGAGGAGCACTAGTACTTGCAACCGCAGAGGAGCATGAGCCCTTCCTGAGCAAAGACGAAAGCACAGAAAAGGGGAGTCATGACCACATCTCTCCCTGGATCACACCACCTTGAAAGCAGTGAAAACTTGCAGACCCCCAGAACTAGCTCTGAAAGCAGCAGCACCAAAAGCCTGAAGCTTGGCACAGTGCCTCCCCATCCCCAGATGAGCAGAGCTCATAAAATCAAAGTAAAGAAATAGGCTGGGGAAATGAAAAAAAAAACAATAGCAAAAAAGACCTTGGCCATAAAAAGCTACTACAGTGGCAGCAAAAACCAAGATATAAACTTAGAAGAAAAAAAAATGAGAAAACAACTACAAGCAAAGCCTCAAATAAAAATGTTAATTGGACCCAAGGTCAGCAAGAATTCCTGAAAGAGTTAAAGAAAGTGGTAAGAATGTTAGAAGAAAAATTGGGGAGAGAAATAAGAATGATGCAAGAAAACCAAGATAAGAGAATTAACAGCTTAGTAAAAGAGGCACACACAAAAAGGAAATAGCACCTTTAAAAACAGAATTGGTCTAATGGTAAAAAAAAGAAGCACAAAAATGCACTAAAGAAAAGAACTCCTTTAAAAGCAGAATAGGCCAAATGGAAAAAAAGGTACAAAAGCTCACAGGAGAAAATAATTCCTTAAAAACTATATTTGGGCAAGTAGAAGCTGATGACTTCCTGAGACTTTAGGGAACAATATTTAATTGAAGGAAAAAAAAAAACAACTGACCTTGGAAATAGATCGAGGAAAGATAACTTTAGAATTATTGGAATACCTGGAAGCCATTATCAAAAAAGGGCCTACACATCATCTTTCAAGAAATTATCAAGGAAAACTGCCCTGGTATCTTAGATCCAGAAGGTAAAATAGAAATTAAAAGAATCCATTGGTCATCTTCTGAAAGAAATCCCAAAATCAAAATTCCCAGGAATATTATACCCAAATTCCAGAGCTCACAGGTAAAGGCAAAAATATTGCAAGCAGTCAGAAAGAAAAAACCCAAATATCATGAAGTCACAGTCAAGATCACACAAGATTCAGCAGCTTCCATGTTAAAGGAATAGCAAGATTAGAATCTGATATTCTGGAGTGCTAAGGAGCTAGAATTGAAACCAAGAATAAACTACCAAATAAAAATAAGTATAATCCTTCAGGGAAGTAAGTGAATATTTAATGAAGGAGAGGACTTCCAAGCAATCCTGATGAAAAGACCAGAGTTGAATAGAAAATTTGACATTCAAACAGAAGACTCAAGAGAAACATAAAAAGGTAAACATGAAAGAGTAAGTGACTTAATGGAGTTAAACTATTTACCTTCCTATAGCGGGTGATGATACATGCAACTCCTAAGAACTTTATCATTATTATTAGTGCAGTTTGAAGAATTCTGCATAGATAGAGGGCATGGGTGTGATTCAATTATGTTGGGATGTTCTCCAAAAAAAAATAATGTGGGGTGAGAAAGAGGGATACACTGGGAGAAGGAGGAAAGGAGAGCTAGAGTGGGACAAATGCTCTCATATAAAGGAGGCAAAAGGAAGGACTTTTATAGTGGAGGGGGAAAGGTGGGCGGGCAGTGCTTGAACTTTATTCCTATCAGACTTGGTTCAGAGAGGTAAGAACAGTTGGGTATAGAAGCCTTTATCATACAATAGGCTATTGGAGGGGAAGATGGTAAGAGATATGGGAGGGGGGGAAAGGAAGAGACTCGGTTGTGGGAGGCAGTGATCAAAAGCAAGACAGATTTTTGAGGAGGGACAGGATAAAAAGAGAGAAGGATAGAACAGAGGGAAATGCAGTTGGTGATGGTAACTGTGAATAGGATAAGCTAACCCATTGAATGAAAGCGGATAGCAGAATGGATTGGAAGTCAGGATCCAACAATATGTTGTATATAAGAGGCACATCAGGGACAGAAAAACACACAGAGAGTGGAAATGAAGGGCTGAAGCAATTTATTACTCTTTGGCTGAAGTGAAGAGGGCAGGAATGACAATCGTGATCTCAGACAAAGCAGATGCAAAAAAATTAATGGAGAGAGATAATCAGAGAAGCTACATTTTGCTAAAAGGTGCCATAGACAATGAAGTAATATCAAAAAAATTTACAGCAAGTTTCTCTAATAAAGGTGTCATTTCTTAAATATAAAGGGAACTGAGCCAAATGTATAAGAAGAGCCATTCTCTAATGGATAAATGATCAAAGGATATGAATAGGCAGTTTTCAGAAGAAGAAATCAAAACTATCCATAGTCATATAAAAATCCTCTAAATCAGAGCAAGGCAAATTAATTAGAGAAAGGCAAATTAAAATAGCTCTTAGCTATCACCTCACGCCTACCAGAAATGACCATAAATGATAAATGCTGGAAGAGATAAGGGAAAATAGGTACATTAATGAACTATTGGTGGAGTAGTGAACTGGTCCAACCATTCTGGAGAACAATTTGGAACTTTTGATTTAGCCACTACTAGGCTTGTACCTCAAAGAGATCAAAGAAAAAGGGAAAGGATCTATATGTGCAAAATATTTATAGCTGGTCTTTGTATGGTGGCAAAGAATTGGAAATTGAAGGGATGCTCATCAATGGAGGAATGGCTGAAGAAATTGTGGCATATGATTGTGATGGATACTATTGTGCTACAAGAAATGATAGGGGGGTGGTTTCAGAAAAAACAAAACAAAACATGGTAAGAACTATATGAACTGATGCAAAATGAAGTGAGAAGAACCAGAAGGTCATTACGCTCAGTAACAGCCATGTTGTAGTGATGATCAACTGTGAGAGACTTGGCTACTTGATCAATACAGGAATCCAAGACAATTCCAAAGGACTCATGATGAAAAAATGCTGCCCATCCCCAGAGAGAGAACTGATGAGCTCTGAGTGCAAATTGAAGTATAATTTTCTCACTTTATTTTTTTGAGATACAGCTAATATGGCAATGTTTTGCATGATTTCACATGTATAACTAATATCATATTATTTGCCTTCTCAGTGGGTTAGAAAGGGATAGGAGGGAAGGAGAGAATTTGGAACTAAAAATTTTAAAAAGAAAAGAATGTTAGAAATAAATAATTTTTTAAAAAAAGAAAAGAGCATTCTATTTTTAAAAATACATCTATTAAAAAAATAAGGTGAGTGAGCTCCTGTTTTGAGTACCCTTAAGCATCTGTTCCATGGGCCTGGTGGAGAAACCCTGTTCATGCAATTCTCATGAATGCCTCTCATACCAAAGACACAATTATACAGCAAAACTATGACCTACACTAAAAACACATGTGTGTTGGGAAATAGCTTAGGATTAATTCAAAGCATTACATGCATCAGCTCACTTGTATAGGTCCAAATGAAGCTTTCAGAACAGTCCAAAATATCTAACTTGACCTTTCACCTTCATCTTTTCTTCTAATTTGATGCTGATTTTAACTTCTATTCTGACTAGTTGATTGTCTAGCTGCACACAAACTGCTGATTCTGACATGATACCTACACCAATAATCAATTGTGTCCTATTTGCTAAATACTTTCCTTGGAAGGGGGCAGGGGATACTATTTGTTTACCATTTCTAGTGTTTCCTAACTCCTCTGGAAGAAAGTATTCATGATATATATAGTGCATTATGTATGTGGTGATTCTGAGTAGCCAAAACACTTTTAGCCTCTTTCCTTCCTTATACCGAAGCCATATTTTCCAACTACATTCTCACCATTCTCCCTAGTACCCATGTCTGCATCAATGTCATTAAATATCAAAATATGAATTGACATGGTTAGGAGAATCATATCTTCCCAATGGTCTTTTGACATTTTAATTATGAGCACTGTAAGATGAGATAAACAACCAACCACCCATGAAATAATGCATTTTTTAACCATTGGATACACAATGAAATTAAGTTAATCAATGCAGTTGTTTAAAACTCCAAGAAAACTTTGAGCCATCCTTCTAGTTAGAGCTGATTTTTTTCTTGTCTTCTGATATTCTTGTACGAATTTTATCAATATTGATATGACTCAGTTCTTCCAATAAGGTGTCAATCGGTTGATCATTGGACAAAAATCTCACATTTTGAGGATGAATAGTTAGAATTCATTAGAATATAAGCTCTTTGAGATCAGGGATTGCCTAACTTTTCCATTTGCATCTCTACTGCTTATGTGCTTTGCACATACTAAGCATTTAATAAATGCTCTATTCATTCATTCATTCAGTTAATGGATCATAGAATTATGGGATCACAGAACCAGAGCTGGATGAAATCTCACATGCCATCTAGTCCAACCCCCTTAGGTTGTAGATAAGACATCAGGGTCAAAGGAAAGTTAAATGATTGGTCAAAGATCATACAGCTGATAAATGGCCATGTAACGATTTGAACTCAGGTCTTTCAACTCCAAGTTCAGTGTTTTTTTCACTGCCCATCATTGGCTATGGATGGTCTAAGAATGCTAAGATATTTGTTAACCCCTGCCTTCCTTTGTATGCTTTACCACTGTTCACTGAAGAATCCACAGAGGCTTTTCAAATTACAAGTCCAGGATTATGATCTCACTGTCTGATCTGCTCACCTCCTTTTCTGAACATCTATCTGCTGGATATCAATTACACCCAGGTATGTGCTGGTAAATGTTTAAGAACAAGTTCTCCACCTATGCCATACTTTTTAGTTTAATCTATATTATTAACCTTTTCTCCATCATTTTCTCAAGTCTAGAAAATCAACAAAATAGTAAGTCAAGCCTTGATTTCTAGCTTTTGCCAGTATCTGAGGTGTAAATGCTCACACTAAAAATTTCACAATGGGCTCTCCTGAGCTGGTCAAGGTGGCTCCAACACATCTCTGATTATGCATATAATCTTGCATATAATTCCTTGATAGCAATATGTTAAAGATTAACCACATCCACTTGGCACTATTGCCTTTTCAATCAATAGTCATATGGAACCACTGGGAAAATATCAGTATTAATAAGATGAAGCTTTATGTTAAGAAGCAATCCACTTGTTTGCTTTTCATGTAATAAGTATTAGAGCATTAAAGTATCAAACATTTTCAATGTTCATTGAATATTGAGCTCCTGAAAGAAAGGCTTCAGACTGTTCTAGGGTAAGAAGCTGGCTTTTGAACATTTAAAAAGCTAGCCAAAAAGCTTCCTGGCCTCATAGTTCCCAACCACGAAAGAAAGTTTGACATTAACCTGAAATTGAAAATATTCTTTGGACACTTAAAACCAGCTGTAAATAGACTGATTCTAAGTGAGAATACTTGTCAAAATGCATTGGTTACAAAGTTAATTAGATAAGACAGTACACAGCTTGTCCTTAGCCTCTACGTCCTTTTCCTGTCCACTATAATTTTGGATTGTTTGATTTGCTATTTTAAAAAAGTGAATGAGCTGATTTAGGTTTTTCATTATGAGTGACCTCCATTGAAGTCAGCCTCCCAAGCTTCTCTGTGGTGTGGAGGAAAGCCAGGGTCCTCAAGGGTATGCCAATAGAGCACAAACCCCATCAGAGGTTGGACTAAATGATCTCCAAGGTCCCTTCTATCTCTGCATACTATGATCCTATAAACGCATGAGGTCTTGGAGAGATAGAAAGGCTCTGCCAACTGTCCAGATAATGACTTTGTGTCTGTCTCCTGAGAACAAACTGTACTTCAGAGAGGTCCATCACCCAGAAGGTCACTTACCCAGTGATGAATCTTCTCCAGCCACAGAAACTCAAAAAAACACATACTAACGTGGAAAAGGGCGGCATTTTGGGTTTCTTGTGAGAGCAAGAATTGATTCAGTTTTTGTCTTTGTATTCCAAGCAACAGCAAGTCCTAGCACCTCACATATAACAGGCTCTTAATAAATGCTTGTTGATTAGTTATTGGTGGAGGAATTACTCCAGCTGATAAAGTAGCTGTTGTGATTTGACGGGATGGAGTGGGGTGATCTAGACCTGTGGTTTCATTGACATGAGAAACTAGTGGTGAGGAAAATCTCCCTACCAATATAGACTGGCATCTTCTCTACTACTTCTAGTCTTAGACAACTGCCTCAAGATCTGAAAGGCTCAAAGATCTGCCAAAGGGCACATGGGCAGTATGTGTCAGAGGTAGAACTCAAACCCAAGTCTTCCTTACTTGGAGGTCTGCTCTCCATCTTGGTTAAAGAGATAGTGACTATCTCATGCTGCTTAGCACTAGTAGGCATTGAATAGATGCTTGTTGATTGATTAATAGGGGAGAAAACGCCCACTCTGATGATTTAGGGGAAGGGAAGAAGTAGACCTATAGTTTCATTAGTGTGAGGAACTCCTGGTAAGGAAATTCCCTCTACCAATCAGATAGGCTACTTAAAATCTTAGAGATTTGGTTGGTCTTATGAATAGACTTGCTGAGTGTGGTGGCACGTGCTGGGGAGGCTGAGGCTGGTAGATCAAATGAGGTCAAAGGTTCTAAGCTACAGTGGGCTAAGCTGCTTCAGGGTCTGCACTGTCTACCCCCAATATGGCAAATCCCAGTAGTGGAGGCTACCAGATTGGCTAAGGAAGAGCAAATCAGCCCAGTTCAGAGAAAGGAGCAGGTCAAAGCTTCTTTGCTGATTATGCAGTCGGGCTCCTGAATGATTGCTGCACTTCCAGCCAGGTAAGATAGAAAGACCCAGTCTCAAATATATATATATATATATGTGTGTGTGTGTGTGTGTGTGTGTGTGTGTGTGTGTGTGTATACACATATACATGTACATATAAATATATGTATATATAGATATATATGTATATGTGTGTATGTATACATGTATAAATGTATATATACACACATACATATACATGTATCTATGTATATATATATATATTATACCAATGTTTACACACACACACAAATATTGGTACAAAACGGCCCACATAGAGGTCTTAGTTGCTTGTCCTAAGATCCAATCTGCCATCTCTCAAGGTTCATTTGGCATCAGAGATTCATAGAGCTACACCTGGGATAGTCCCTCAGAAACCATCTAGTCCAAATGTGGAAACCCAGGTGTGAAGTGATTTACTCCCAGTCACACTGATAGCGACAGAGACAGAATTAGAACCCAGGTCCTCTAACTGTTCCAAGGAGGAAAGTTCAGAGAGAACTTTTAGGATTTGTTATAACATTCCTCCCCCCAAAATAGGAATGAGGGGAGTCAAGATCATCAAACATCTTTCAAAATGGCTTATTAAATTGTCAACCAATTGCAATTGGTTTGATAGAAATTTGAAATGAAAAAATAATCATTTGGGAACTGGGTCCTTCCATTGAGAGGCAGGTTCCCGCTTAATCTTAATAATATCTTAACCCTAAATTTAAATGATTAAACAATTAGATTTCCCTAGATTAACTTCAAGGGCATATCTGTGACCAGATAATGAAGTTTACTGCTCAGACTCTCTGCAAAAAAAGCTCCACCTTCTTTTTTCTGCATCTAATCCCATTCTCTGTAGCTTTCCGAGCCTCTGAATGCCATCAAAAAAATCTTCTCCAGCCTCAGGATCCATGTCTAAGTGACAAAGCAGCACTGAGTATAAGCAGATGGCAAATTTTCTACTGCTTTTCATCTTCAGTTAAACCGAGCAGGACATCCTTAGCTAGACTCATAGAACAATATTTTCAGTTCCTTTAATTGTCTTCTTATCTGAGTCATCCCTCTGGTTCTCTCTTATAATGAAAAGCTGGGACTGAATACCTTGAACGCTGCCTAAGATGGCCTTGGTTTTTTGTCCACATCCACCCAGGGGAGAAACACTCTTTTCCAACACTGTTAGCTGTTAGTCTCAGATTTACTTTATGATTTTCTGAGGCAGCATTCAAGGTATTCAGTCCCAGCTTTTCATTATAAGAGAGAACCAGAGGGATGACTCAGATAAGAAGACAATTAAAGGAACTGAAAATATTGTTCTATGAGTCTAGCTAAGGATGTCCTGCTCGGTTTAACTGAAGATGAAAAGCTGGGACTGAATACCTTGAATGCTGCCTCAGAAAATCATAAAGTAAATCTGAGACTAACAGCTAACAGTGTTGGAAAAGAGTGTTTCTCCCCTGGGTGGATGTGGACAAAAAACCAAGGCCATCTTAGGCAGCGTTAAGAAAGGCTCAGCATCCGTGGCTCAGGAGGTGATAGCTCTGCAATTCTCTGCTCTTATCAGACCACTGGTTCTGCAGTCGTGTGTTCAGTTAATGACACCATCCTTTAGGGAAGACATTGATTAATCAGCATGCATCCAGAGGATTGGGACTAGGTGAGGGGCCACATGAAGATCAGCTAAAGAAACTGGGGAGTTTTGGTCTGGGGAAGACAATGCCAGGGTGGGTAGGAAGGGATGCTCTAAGTCTGCGTGTATGGGGAATTAGATCTTCTCTGCTTGACCCCAGACACATAGCTAGGAACAATGACTTAAACGTTGTTCGGTCATTTCAGTCGTGTCTGACTCTTTGAGACTGTATTTGGGGTTTTCTTGGCAAAGACGCTGAAGTGGTTCGCCATTTCTTTCTCCGGCTCATTTTACAGATGAGGAGCCTGAGGCAAATAGGGTTAAGTGACTTGCCCAGGGTCACACAGTTGGTAAGTGTTGGAGGTCAGATTTGAACTCAGGTCTTCCTGACTCCAGGCCCAGCACTCTATCCACTGTGCAAATTTTAGCCTTGATGGGAAGGAAAAACTTTCTTAGCAGTGAGAGCAATCCAAAAGGCAAATGGGCTTGGAAAGTAGTGGCTTTCTCCTCCTGGAGGTCCTCAAGAGAAAGATTGGATGATCACTTGTCAAGGATGTTGCAAACAGAAAGAGTAGTTACTCAAGGACGGGGACACTTTGTCATTTTGATTTTGAATCCCCAGCACCCAGCACAGGGTGTTTGTTCATAGCAGGCAATTAATAAATGCTGATTTAATTTGGTTGAATTAATTTCCCAGTATGGGTTGGACCAGAAGGCTTCACAGAACCTGTGATTCTGTGGGCTAACCTATTCACCTCACTTTTCTGTGCCTCTGTCCCTCATTTTTAAAATGAACAGGTTAAGTTGGCTTCTAAGGTCCCTTCCAGGCCTAAACTTGTTGCATTTTGACCCTATGACGGCTCTTACCAAGTCTAATGCTTTGAGGTAAAACTACGTTGAGTATCTTCTTCTTGTAAAAAATGTGTGAGTTCAGTGAGTCGTCACTTTGTGCGCGTATACACACACACACAGACACACACACACACACACCCTGGAGGGAAATTTTTACAACCAGGGCCTATGGTGGAATAAAAATAACTTCTCCAAGGGAGACAACATCTCCACCTTGGGTTCCTGAAAGTAGCAAATAAATAGCATGCTATCCACCTCCCCAAAGGCTGCCTGGGAAGCTTTGGGGGACAAATTTGCATACTGCACACACTGTTGGACCTTCTTTAAAAGATTCCAATTATTCAAATGAGCCAAGCAATTAGGCGTACTTTCCTTTGGTTAAGTCCATTCTGCAATCCCAAAGATTCCCAACAAAGCTTCAGCCTACCAGGGATAGTTCTTTTTTTTTTTTTTTTGCTAAGTATGTTTGCTTTTGCATAGAACATATTAACACTCAAGTTTTGAAAAGTCAAGTGAAAGCTTAAAAAGGTAGCGTATACATGAAGCTGGCTCCCGACGGCTTCCTTACTTTTAGTAACAGGGGAGAACAGAAGTAATTGACATCTAAACATTTCACTTCAGTCATCAATGCCCCTCCTCCTCCATTTGACTTCCTGCCCATCCTTTAGAGTCCAGCTCACACCCTACCTCCTCCATGAAGAATGCTGGTTCCTGCCTCCAAGCTGCTGCTGAGTAGGCAAGTGACCAGTGTGAGAGTTTTGTTTTTCCTTTTGTAGGCATTAATGGGCAGCAAAATAGCCAAAAGGAAGAAAAAATGGAAAGGAACATTACAAAAGATCTAGATAAGAGCCCAAAGGAAATATTCAGTTTGTAACTAATCAAAAATTAACAGTACTTCTTGAAGGGTAGACATGTATCTGTGTGTAGATGTCTTAAGGAGAGACACTGTGGAACAACTGAGAGATTCTGGGACCCAGAGCCAGGAAGACCCGGGCTTGAACCCTATTTTTTTTACTAGCTAAAGGACATTAACAAGTCATTTCAATTATCCAAGACTCAATTTCCTTATCTAAAAAATAGATCTAACAATACCTGGAGAACGTACTTCCTGAGGCAGCTGTAAGAGTCAATTGAGTCAATGAATGTAAAGTGCTTTCCAAACCTCAAAGTGAATGAATGATGGCTATTAACATTATTAAAGCCCATTCAATGACAATGGTAAAAAGCACTAACAGTGATATGGTGCTTTAAGGTTTGCTGAAAATACATGATAATGTATTTTTTAAGACTCATGACAACTTTGTTGTGAATTTATTACAGAGAGGAAACTGAGGCTCAGAGAGATTAAATGGTCACTCCCTGACTCCAGATACACCAAGCTGCCAGTCCAACAAGAAAGAAAAGAATTTTTTGAATTTTTGTTAAATCCCTGAAGAAAGGAAACTTCTCCCTCTGAAGGGTGGAGAAGGGGATGTGAGAAAACCAAAATAGAAGGTTGATAAATAGGAAAACTTTCCCTTAGCTTGAAAAATCATTAGCAAGATGTAGGCTAAGGGTCTTAATGACTCTGGCCTTCTCTGAACCAAGGGGAGGTGTTTCTGATATGATCTCCATTGGGAAAAAGAAGCAAATATCCCATCTGAATTCCATATGTGTTGTGTTTAAGCAAAATCAACATTGGGGAAAGCCTCCTGATTCCTCAGACGCCCCTCCCCTTGATATCAAGATGAACAGCATTCCATGGCATTGGCTTCTCTCCAGCAGGACTCCTGCACTTGGAGTTATTCCTGTCTCTTGGGTGTTAACTGTGAAGCTAGAAACCAAATCATTGGAAAGATTTGAAAATGAGAAGAGAGAAAACAAAATCGCACCCAACAAAATGTTCCTGTTTTCTTGTTTTTCACTGTCGATAGCACAAACATCACCTTTGCTAGGTGGTTTTATTTAGTTGTTGTTGTTTTTTTTTTTCCTAACTGTTGCTACTCACCACACATGCTGTCTCTATATTGGTCCCAGTAAGTAGCTGGGGAGCAGGAGAAAATATTGGTGGAAACTTACAGAGAGCACCACAGGGAAAACAACAGATCTAAAACACTTTCAACCAGACAATCCATTTTCTTCAGCAGATTCCTTTCCAGTAGAAGGTAAGCTCCCAGAAGGCACAGACTCTCTTGATCTTTGTCTTTTGTATCTGAAGCAGGAAGTACAGTGACTGGCCCAAAGGAAGTGCTTTATAAATGCCAGCTAGTCAAATGGCATAAAACAGTGACTCTTCTAATGATGAGGAGCATTGCCCTGTGGTGAGCTAGTTTATGAGCCTGGTCTCTTATAAACAGAGGAGTTGATTCTCAGATTATGCTGATTTGGCAGAGTGCCCCGTTGGTCTCTTTCATCAGCCATTAAGAGACAACCAGAGGAAACACCCTCATGACATTCCATCTACCCAAAGTCTATCTAGGTGGTAGTACTCATCTACCAAGTTGGCAGTGGTGCCAACCCTTCCTCCTTATAGGTCTTCAAGCAGAGATTAGAGGTCTACTCCTTGTTGTATTAATATTTGGGATTCCTTTTGGATATGGATTGAACTAGATGGATGCTGAAGTGCTTTTTTAAAATTAAAGTTTTATTTTCTTTATAGAAATCCATCACATCTCCGCCTTACTATAAAAAAATAAAAAGAGAAAAACAAATTCCTTGTAACAAATACACAGGTAAGTAAGACAAAAGTCCTCATTGGCCATATTTTAAAAATATATGTCTCATTCTGTACCCCAAATCTATCATCTATCTGTTGGGAGGTAGATAGCATGCTTTATAATCCGTCCTTTGTATTAAGGGATGGTTTGTTGCTGTTTTTGTTTGTTGTTTTTTTTAGGCAATTGGAGTTAAATGACTTGCCCAGGGTCACACAGCTAGTAAGTGTCAAGTGTTTGGTCTGAGGCCAGATTTGGACTCAGGTCTTCCTGACTCAGGGCCAGTGCTCTATCCACTGTGCCACCTAGCTGCCTCCTGGTTGTTGTTTTAATTATAGTTCTTACAGCTTTCAAAGTCACTTATAAGTTGTTCTGGTTCTGCTCATTTGCTCATCAGTTTATAAATTTTTTTCAAAATTGTTCCTTTTATAATATTGATGTTATAATATAAGTTCTTCTCCAGCTTCTGCTCACTTCACTCTGCATCAGTTCACACAAGTCTTTCCAGGTCTCTTTGAAATCATTTATTTCCTCATTTCTTAATGCATAATAGTATTCAATCACATTCATATACCACAGTTTGTTCAGCCATTCCCTAAGTAATGCAGTCCTTTCCAACTCTTAAATCTGCTTACGGGCAAACCTCTTTTTCCCAGAGGAGCTCTTAATGTAGAGTAGGGATGGAGCCAGCTCAAACTGGCCTACAAGAGATCGTTACATTTTCAAAAATGGGCATTTGCACCTCGGAAATCAGCAAACAGCTAAAAGTCATGGCTGGATTTATTTTGTTGATTTCTAGATATAAGAAAGCAATGAAGGAAACATAATGCAGCTTAAACTCTAAAAGCAGTTTTCAACGAGCTGGTTGTTAAGCATTTACTAACACAATCCTTCCTTAATGTATCTTTAGGAGTGACATTAGCATCTGAAAACAGTGAATAGAATGATGGTAATAGATAAAATGATGTGTATGGATAAAGCACAAACACAAAAATAAATTCTTCCTCTTCTTTTTCTCCTCCTCCTCCTCCTCCTCCTTCTCTGTCTCTGTCTCTGTCTCTGTTTCTGTCTCTCTCTCTCTCTCTCTGTCTCTCTCTCTCTCCTCTCCTCTTCATTGTACTATAAGTTTGAAACCACAGATGCTATATGGGTTTGTGGCATAGTGTGGCTACACTTTAAGGGGGAATGTTTTTGTACCATTTTTTTACTATACCCAGTTATGTCTATTGGCTGATTATTAGGGAGAAGCTCACTAGTAGGGGTTTGTGGATTATAGTTTTAGGACTGCAAACCCATGAAATATGCCCCAGAACCTGAAAGTAGCATCTCTGGGAGCTAACCCGTGAACATGAGTGCAAATGAGAATAGCCTAGGGGGATGATTCACCTTTTAGAGATTGTGATTGGAAGATTTCAGGCACCTGCAGACCCAAGGTAACATGCTTAGGCTGGGCACGAATGCGGGAAGTAGTGGCTCATGCATGACACATTTTAAAATGGCATCAGAAAACATTGTTCTTTCCCTGACAGCCTCTTTTAGGGAAGAAAACAGTAAAGAAGGCCTGACACTACCCAGTCATTCTGCTGCAAAACCGTGAATCTCAAGCCAAAGCAGCAAGGCAAAGGAGATGGGTAAAGGGCAGGGTGAATAAAACACACAATGATAGATTTTGGCTGATGGGCAGTGCCCAGGAAAGAAAACTGAACATTGAAATCCCTAGGCAAAGACCAAAAGAGCATTCAAGTTATAGATCGAGAAGAGAAAAGGAGCTGATTTCTCTCTAGATATGTGTCTTTTAGTCTTCCATTTCTCCTCAGACATACTGGTTATTATTTAATTCATACAATGGAAGCAGAAAACCATGGGCATTTCAAGTGCAAAGCCAAGCTCTTGGTGGCCTTCCTTCTATTCCAAGTCTTTCAGGTACTATCCTAATTCATATCCTCCCCTGGATTCACACAATCACAAAATTTGAGAGACAAAAGGGATTTCAGTGGACAGGGAATCCCCAGTATAGAATACCCAACCACTAATCATTCAACCTATTTTTGAAAATTGCCCAGAGGGGATTCTGCTTCCTCTTAGGTGCAGCCCATTCTGCTCTGGGAACTGCTCCTCTCGTCAGACATCGAGTCTGAATTTATCTCTTAGCAACTTCCATCCACAGTTCCTGATCCTTCACTCTGGGGCTAAACAGAACAAATCTAATCTCTCCTCCTCGTTCCAGCTTTTCATCTATTTAACAACAACTTTTATAGTCTCCTCTGAGTTTTCTCTTTTCCAGGCTAACAAATGCTCAGTTCCTTCCCTGATCTTTATATTTCATGGATTCAAGATCCTTTACCATCCTAGTTGACTTCCTCTAGTCACTCCTCAGCTTTTCAATGTCTCTCTTAAACTGCGGTGCCCAGAACTGACAAAATTTTCCAAGTGAATTCTGACAAAGGAGAGGACAGTAGAACGATCACCATTCTGTTCCTAGAAATGATGTCTCTCTTAATGAAGCCCAAGATGGCATTAGCTACTTTGGCTACCAGATCACTCTGCTGGTTAACATTGAATGTGACCTCCACTAAAACCCCCAAGTCTTTTTCAAAACAATTATCATTTGAACTATCCCCAAAGGGCTATAAAATTGTGCATACCCTTTGAGCCAGCATTACCACTGCTAGGTCTATATCCTCAAGATATAGAAAAAAGAGAAAAGGATTTTTATTTATACAAAAATATTTATAGCATCTCTTTTTGTGGTGGCTAAGAATTGGAAATCAACGAGATGCCCAGCCATTTCCCGAAGTAGGAAATGGCTAAACAAGCTGTGGTATATGATTATGATGGAATATTATTGTGCTATAAGAAGTAACAAGTAGGGTGATTTCAGAAAAAACTTGGAAAGACTTACATGAGCTGATGCAAAGTGAAGTGAACAGAACCAGGGAGAATATTGTACACAATAAGAGCAATGTTGTTCGATGAAGAACTCTCAATGACTTAGCTATTTTCCAAAATGCAATGATCCAAGACAATCCCAAAGGACTAATGATGAAATGAAGCATACTATCCACAGCCAGAGAAAGAACTGGTGTTTGAATACAGACTGAAGTATGCTATTTTTCACTTGCTTTCATTCTTTTTTTATTCGAGTCTTCTTGTACATTATGACAAACATGGAAAGGTTTTACATGATTGCACATGTATAACCTATATCGCATTGCTTATTGTCTTGAGGAGGGGGAGGGAAGGGAGGGAGGGATAGAATGTGGAACTCAAAACTTTAAAAAAATGTTAAAAAATGTTTTTTCATGTAATTGGAAATATATATATAAAAGAAAAAAAATGCTATCTAAGCCTCTCTAATCTTGTACTCCTAGAGTTGGTTTCTTATACTTAAGTATGACTTAAAATTCATAATTAATTTCATCTTATTAGATCCTACCTAATACTCTAGCCCTTCAAGATACTTTTGAATGAATGAATGAATTTAAAAAAGCATTTTAAGTGTTTACTATGTGATCCTTATTCTGTCATCCATGGTGTTAGCCATCCCTCCCAGCTTTGTGTCATCAATAACTTTAACAAACATGCTATTTTAAAGCCTTTATCCAACACATCAATTAGACTTATTCCACTTGGCTCCAGAGGAAAGAACTAGGAGTAGTAGGCAGAAGTTACAAAGATGCAGATTTTGGTTCCACATAAAAATTCTTAATAATCAAAGTTGTCTAAAAGTGAAATTGATTGCCTTCACAGACTGACTATCACAGGGGATCCTCAAGATGAGGCTGGCTGACCGCTTGTCAGAGGTGTTGTGAAGGGGAATCCAGCTACAGTGTTGAGGTGATTTATCTGATGACCTTTGAGGTCCCTTTCCTCTCTGAGATCCTTGCAGTTCATGACTCTATGAATGAGCTTAAGGATATTGTGCCCTTTCTGGCAATATCAATCATGTCTTGGAGTCTGACTTCTTCCTCCTCACTCTCTATCCATGTGACTTCTTTAGCCACAGACAAGATCTAGGATGATCTAATCCAAAGAACCTAGGGTACCACATTGTCCATATACTTGTAAAGTGACTCCATGGGCTGGCGTTTGATTAAATTCCCATAAAACATTTTGTCAAGGTAGAATGGGTCTCTTTTCCCATGGTGACATTCAATGCTCATTTACTATTGTTTTTGCTCTACTTTGCAGGGTCTCTGACAGCTAATTTTGTTTTATAGTTTTCAATTGTCTCTCCTTTAAAAAAAACAATTTCCCACATTTGTAATACCCTCTTAGAAAAATAAAATAAAGAATCTTTCACATCCAGTTGTTGTCTCTTTCATTCAGGTTACTTTGGTGTCTTTTCTTTCTCTTCAGAAATTCATTCAACCACAGAATAACAAATGTTGTATATTTAAGGGATGTCATGTCCAAATGACTGAGGGGTATCACTGACGGGTTTCTAAGCCAGGGGAAGACTGCAGAATCAGAGATTTGGGGTAAGGGAAGTTGTCTATTGATTTCCTTTTATTATCCTACTTAATGAATCTTCCATGACGTATTAAATGATGTACTTCCATATTTCAGTGGATCACATAGTGGAAAACCCCTGTCCAGAATCTCAACACAAGCCAAACCATTCCCAATGGCAATAGTTTGTGGGTTTTCTGGTGGACTCTTGCTTTTCCTTCTTTTTTCCTCCTTTCCCACTATCTTCCTCTGGCATCTCCAGAAAGCGACTGAGCATGCTATTTTAGCAGCATCAAGATCAAGAAAACAGGAGCTTTAGGTCATGGTCCTCTAGGTCAGAAACATCCCCGATGACCTCAGGCAACATTAATTAACATTTCTGTGCTGCAAGCAACCCTTGCCCTGGGTCCACTGCTCTGTTGTTTTTAACTTTGATTTTGTTCCTTTACTTAATTGTCTTCTGTCTCCAAGGTTCTTTTCAACTAGACCTGTTGGGAAAGCATTTAAAGGAACATTTTCCATTCCGTCCAGACATCTGTAGATAGCTAGCTAATTTCTCACCCCACTGGTGTTCTCTACATTGGCATCTATAAAAATGCCAAAAGATCCAGAGGAAGGTCATCAGCCTTTTGGGTGAATTGTTTTTAGAGGACTTAGGAGAAGATATGGACAAGTCACACTTCTGACATATCTTGCTTGTGTGAGCCTGGCTGCATCATTTCCCCTCCAGGTAACCTTCCAAGACATGCAGTTATAAAGAAGGTGTTGATCTACTCTGGTTGGGAGTATTTCCTCCCCCAGAATTCCCTATGGCAATGAAGTCACAGAGCCTCAAACAAAATTCTCTTGTTATCTCAGACATCTATCCAATTCTTTCTGATGGTGAGACGCCTGGATTGTGCTTCTGGATTGAGCTCCTGGAATGCTCACTGCATCAGAAGGTGTGGGTCTATAGCAGACCACAGAGTACCCATATGGATGAGACCAGCAATGGACATTGACTAATTAAGAGGCATAAGATGGTCTCAGTATGGACTCTTCCTGCCAGTCCTTTCCCTCCAGTCATTCCCCTTCACTGCAGCCATATTCTTCCTGGAGTCCTCCAGAGGGATGGGACCATTTTTGTTTCCTTCTAGTCTGTCTCCCATTATGTACTGGAGCTGCTCATATAGTGCTATTGACTGACTACTAAATGTCTGTCTGATTTTGATTTCATTTTGATGGATGCTGTGTCTGTTTCCTATTATTGGGCAGTTATTGGGTAGACTTTCTCCTCCCCTCTAGTGTGCTTGAACCATATCTTTCTCAAGACCAGTGAGATTGAGGTCTTATGTCTCTGCATACAATATGCACTCGGTTTGTCGAATGAATAAACAAATGAATTGGACTCCCTTCCATAAATTCCATTATTTTAAGGGTCAGTCATTTGACTGGGGCACACATTCCCTCTGTTGATGGAGATTACAAATCCTCTAGTAGATGATTCTCAGAATGCTGTGGCTGGAAAATCCATTATATGGTGACCAACTTGGTAAAATTTTCCTCCAATTTTGACTTAGGTGGTCCTTGGACAATGGGCATAGAGTGTGTTGTTGGGACCATGTTGGCTATCTTTGCAGTTTATAGGACATGACAGATCCTGTCGCCCCTGGCATGGCCTTCAAGAACCCAGTCACTTCTGCACCATGAGAAGGCATCAGAGTAGTTCTTTACCAGTGGCTTGCCTTCTTTACACAGGTTAAACATAGCAAGAAGGCCACTAATTTCAGAAGCATCATGAAGGCCTTAGTTACAATAGGATATAATAAGATAAAGCTTTTCTATAATAAGGGATAAACTTTAAAATGTGAGACCCTCTGAGAAAGACAAACCATGTACACTAAAACACAAATGTCTGGTATCAGAATTTTTCCAAAGAATAGGTGTTGAAGGAAAGAGAGTGAAAAACTAGGGAACTGAGCTCCCAAAAGGAGATAAAAGGGTTGTACGTGAAAATAAATTCTGACCTACTCCCCCATTTTGCAGGCCCATCCGACTATCTTCTCCTTCCTTTGTAATACTCACAGTGCCCAGTAAGACCCACTGCACACAGAAGGCCCCCAATAAATGCTTTTAATTAACATACCCTTCCAAAAGCCTGCACAAGTTTTTAATGGAAATTTATTGGCAAAGTGATAGCTGCGCAAACATGGAAAAATCCACAGAGGTGCCTTGGGTACTCTTCCCACCCCAAGGAATTGGGCCAAGGGTTTCTGGTGCATAGCACCAGTTAACTTTATTTACTGCTTTTCTGCTGTTCCAGCTCACCTGCTGAGTGGTTATGAACATCAGCATCATCAGCAAGAGAACGTGGTACCCAAGAAGCAGCCGCAGTTCCATATCTTTGGATCCTTCGGGCTCCCTGGAACGTAACAGAAAGCGTATCTGCAAAAATTCAAGAGGGTTTTTTTTCTTTAAAAGACACTTTTTTTTAAAGATGAAAGATCCCTTAACTATTCTAAATATTCTTAAATGAACGAAGGTGTATTTAAAGACTCCAGGTGAAAGAAATCTATAGAAAATGCCTTTGCTTTAAAAAAAACCAACTCTTTCCAGCATAAACTAATAGACTTTGATAGTTCCCAAGAAACAAGAGCAGCTTGTTGGATAAACAGAGCACATCTGAATTAGAATTTCTCAGCTCTTTAACCCCCAGCAGTTTGTTTTGGAAAACTAAAAATAACACTCTAATGATATGCTGTAATCGTTGGCTCGGGTGGGCAGCGTTGCTGCTCCATCGCTGCACCGCCTGGCTGCCTCAGAACTGATCGTGCTGTTCCAGCCACAGCATGACTAGGGCCGAGGACAGAAGGGCTCCCATAGGCCAAGATATGAAGTCCCTGCAAAGGATGCTGGGGCTTCAGCTAATCAGAAATAGTGAGATCGTAGGTGGTCCAAGTCACAGATTAGGGCAATACTGTGGCTTGCCAAAATGAGGTCCAGTTCAGAGGACAGGATCGTTGAAAACACCTCCCTACCTCAATCTCTTGACATGGGCCGGTTGTGTAGCAGCCCTCATTGATCTTTGGTTTGGTCAAAACGATCTGGGTGCAGATCCAAGCTCAGGGTCCTATGGCTCTGAGACTACCTTTTGACTCAGTTTCCTCATCTATAAAATGAGGGGGTTGGACTGCATAGCTTCGAGGGCTCCTTCTAGCTCTGTGACACTATATCATGTAACTTCTCCATGCCTCAGTTCCTCCTTCTGTAAAATTATGGGGTGAGTCTAGGTGGTCTCTAAGGTCCTTTCCAGTTCTAGATCCAGGATCCTGTGGGTCAACACGTGGACACTCACTGGCCCAGAAAGGTGGAGTCACTCCTCCATTGTAAGGCAGGTAGTAAATGTAGAGCCAGGATTCAAACCCAGGTCCTTTGACTCCAAATCTAGTCCACTTCCCACCGTACCACACATATTGAAGGATGTTGTGAGCCATCACCATCTTGGAACTGGAGAATTTGTGGGAAGAACCCTGCTTTTGGCTCAGAAACCCTGATAGGTACAGGATATGACAAAGCCTAGCCATTGGATCATGGGATTTGATGCTATTAGTATTTTCATTTTACAAATGGGAAAATTGAGGCAGACAAAGGTAAGGTGACTTGTCCAGGGTCACACGGTGTCTGAGTAAGGATTTGAACTCAGGTCTTACTGACTTCTGGTGTAGGACTCTATCCACTGTACCATCTAGATGCCTCAGAATTGATTGGGATATTCCAACTACAGCATGATCAGGGCAGAGGACATAAAGATGCTCTTAGGCCAGGACATTATTATTCCTCTTTTGATGTGGCCTAGGGTTGAATTAGTTTTCTTTATTTTTTTTAATAGCAGTATTTTGAAAAAAGGGGCAGCTAGGTAGTGAAATGGATAGAGTGCCAGGCTTGGAGTCAGGAGTACCTGAATTCAAATCAGGCCTCAGATACTTATTAGCTATATGACCCTAGGTAACTCACTTATCTGTTTACCTCAGTTTCCTCATCTGTAAAATGAGCTGCAGAAGGAAATGGCAAACTATTCCAGTATCTTTGCCAAGAAAACTTCAAATGGGGTCACAAAGCATGACACAACTGAAAATGACTGAACAACATGTATGAAAAAGGCTGGTCCATCCAAAGAGTCATCATGCTCCCACATTGGGAGGGATCTGTTAACAATGATAACACCACCTTTAACTGTATCGATAAAACTATAATGTCCCGGTCAAGGGGGGCGATTGCTCCAGAGGACTTTCTATGAGCTAAGGCATATTTGTAATGTAGAAAAGGGCATTTCAGTACCTTCCATGTGCTTTGATGACTCTACGGACCTTTGCCCTCTTTCTTGGAATGATCAGTGCCAGGGGGAGGTGGATATTGAGCACATTAGCATGTAGCCACAAGGTTTCCTCAGTTAATATTGGGAAGAAGATGGAGAGGCATCCAGGAGTTAACAAAGCTCTCACCATGAACCATGAGACTTGGTCTTCTCCCTAGATCTGTGCAGGGAGAGAAAACAGAACAACTTCCCACTTACTGTGGAGGGCAGCCCCACCCTCAGGTACCTAGATTCTTCTACCAGCTGCTGAGTGTCTGAGCTCATCTCCTCCTCCCCCTTGGTGGAGAACGATGGTTTTATGAGAAGCCAGGGACTTCCTAGTTTCCCATCCATCCTGTGGCACGGAAGCTGAGTCAGGATCACAGGGGAGCAGGGATCATGCTTTGGAATGATCATCCAATTCTATTGTCTGGTACTTTTCCTAATCTAGCTAAACAGCTTGGCTTTGGATTGCAGGAGACTGAGTGATGTGCTAATAAATGGCTACATCTTGGAAGCTCCCTGAAGGAAGGGGATGCTTCCTTGCAGTTCTGTATGCTCAGCACCTACCACAGTGCCTGGCACTGATGGATTTATTGATTGAGAAAAGGGTGGGAACCAAAGGAAACAAATCTTAAATCCAGATCCTGAGGCTACTCTTGAGAGTAACAAGAAGGCAAGGCATAGGGAGACTGTAGCTCCCAAGATTGTTATATCATTAGTACACTACATTCATTACTGGGAACGGCACTTTAAAAAAAAATGGGCAAACGAGTTTGTCCAAAGGACATCAGCCTAGCTGGGGAATGGCAGGTGGGTCCTGCTGGGATCAGAAGAGTTTCAGGAGCACTCAGGCATCAGGAAAAGGGTCCTTAAACAGAAGATTTTTTTCCCATTCAAATGTGACAGAGACACCATAGCACCCTCACTTGAACCTCCCCAGCATCCCAGAGGTCACTCACTTCAGGGAAAATCATCAGGCTCAGTATAGGAGCTTTTTCTTTACTCTCTGTACCATGGAACCTCATAAAATAGTCCATTACAACCTGTGACATTGTTCATATAATTAAACTGAGTTCCAATTTAGTCTTGGGGATGTCTTAGCAAGATGAGTATTTAAATTAAAGTGTTTGTATTATGATTATATTATGGAGTATGCTGGGAGAAGAAACCAATCATGTTGATGGATTGCCTAATGATCCCTAGCACTTTGCCAGACTCCCAAATTCTGCCCAACCCAAAGCCAGTTTCAAAGCTTCCAATGACAGGATCACTGAATGTTAAAACTTGCTCATCTACTCAAACCCTTCATTTTGTTTGATATGGAAATTACGGCTCACAGAGGTCACATAGCCAGCCAGTCGGTGGCAGAGCTGGAACTGGTCCAATGGTCAGAGCCTGGGGGACTTGATGCCAAATTCAAAGGCTCAGCTCCATGTTTCTGTCTTGGAATTCCTTAGCTCAGTTTCTTTTGGTAACTGACTAGTCGATTCTTTGTATCCCCCCAACTTATAACTACGGCACATTTGATTTTGGATGGCAAGAAGCCAAGGGGAAATTAAAACTGGCCCATTTTTCCACTGCTGGTTTCTACTGTTGCTTTAGCAACAACAGAGGCCTTTTTACAGACATGGCAGGAAGGCACATTCTCCTTCCAGTTCTTCATTTCCACCACTACTTAATTCTTTAATATTTATGGCAAATAGATAGATAGATAGATAGATAGATAGATAGATAGATAGATAGATA
>NW_020954577.1:40210052-40224180 GCF_900497805.2 Vombatus ursinus
ACATACATGCATACATACATACATGTATGTATGTATATGAGAGAGAAAGATGTATAGTTTACCCTTCTAGCTCACTTCAGACTAGCAGGTTGGGTACCTAAAAGAAAGTGTCCTTTCAGAGTTCTAGGAGTAACCTAGAGAGGTTAAAGGTATCTTTCTCTAATCCCTGTGAATAATGGTTCACAAATACCCATCTGCTGTATTATCCACATCAACTAGTCAGTTACCATCTCCCCCTATCCTCTAACTACTGATTAGCACTCTACTATCACTTTACCCATTCTCCTCTGCCCAGTATCAATTAGCTAATTAACATCAAGTAGCTTTCACAAAAGGATATTTACTGAGCAGTTCTAGCCAGATGCAAAGTACGAAAACCTACAAAACCAGGAACCCTGTCTCATCTGACACCTCAGTTCCTGGGAAGAGTAGGTTCAAACTTAAAAGGGTCACTACAAATATACCTCCCACCAGTTTCCCTTCTGAGAGCATCATAGCTGATAGTCACTCTCTTACTTTCAGGACACGATGTCTCAATAGTTGAGTCAATTTACTGTTGGGCTGGTCTATACAAATTACTCCTCAGGTCTGGTTTACCTGCTGTGCTGACCAGCGGATTCTACTATGTACTTCATTTGCTGAATTTTTGATGGTCTTCTGACCTTTGAAGGTCACAAAGTCATGATCTAGTCCATGTTTCCCCTAATACTCATTTACCTAAGATCCAGAAAAAAAAAAGAAGCAAAACAGAGAGAGGAAACAGAGGTGGCCATGCATTCATGGCCTCATGGATGTCCAGATGGGAGATAAGGCAGCTGCAGCTGCTTTTACCACTCTCCATTCAGAAGCTTAGAATAGTTCTTCTTCCTCACTAAGAAAGCTAGTAGAGAAGAGTTAACTTTTGTCTGTTTCTTCCTTCTGTATATACATTCCCTCTTCGACCACAGCAGCCAGTTAAAAGCCTTTTTGTCATCATTCAGTAAGTGGACAAAATACAGTCACCAAATAGGTACCCGTGAATGCTCTGAATTGGAGGAAATTCTTCACTAAGATATTGCAGCCTACTCATGTTCACCATATACCTCTCCATTGTCCGACAGGTAACCCACACTTTTAATCCTTCAGAGATTGTAGTAGTCTATCATTCACAGCTACATAGCATCACCAGAAGCATATTGATATTAAAAGATGGGTCTTGTTTCGAGGAGAATCTTGGAGTCATTAAAAGCACTTCACCATTTCCCAAAGGTAATCCAATCCACTCTTCCATTCAATTTTAGAGAACTGATCATACCTGAGTTTAGAACGTTGCAGGTCAGAACACCCAAACTCAGGTGATCCACTAGCCTCAGCCTCCTCAGTAATGGATTACAGGCATGTACTATCGCACTTGATTTCTATTGTCATTTCAACAACCATCCATATTAGAGACTGTGATGTGAGAGTCCAATTACAGTAGCCCTATCGTCATTGATGGAAAAGTATTTGTTAGAGAATTCTTTACACCTTTTCCATTTTTCATCTTTTTGTTTTCTTTTCAGTTTCGTCCTTCAATACCCCTGAAATAATCTGGCTTAGTTGGATCCTTTTATAAGTTTTCTATTAATTTGTTTTTCCATCCACTGCTTCTTACAACTTTATGAAGAAATAGTGTTCATCCATCTTCAGTGTCTTCCTATGAAAGAGTCTATAAAGAAGTTTATGTTTAAAATTCTTTCTACCTTTGACTGCCACATCTCTCCACATGAAAAAGAAAGGAAATCTGTGTTAGTGGAGATGGTTTCTATACGTTTTTGGTCTCCTCATCCTTTAGATTGTTTTACTTCAGTTTCTCTTCCTTAAGAAATTAACATAGTCTGTCAGTGTCTATTCTTCTATCCATTTGCAAAATTTTTGCATCAGCAGTTTGTTTAACTAGATCATGTTAGAGTTGTTTTCATTGTATAATACATAGACTTCTTCTAACTTTAATTATCTTTGTTAAAAACAAAAATAATAACTAGCTTTCATGTAATGTTTTAAGGTTTACAAAGTCTTTTATGTGTTAACTAGTTTGTCCTCAGTTTTATGATTGAACATATACATATAACTGATTCAGAATTCACTCTCACATAGGTTTGTTCCTGTTTGTTTAGATATACACAATTTATTTTCTTTCTGACATTTTTTGGTGCTTTCCATGTCCAATTCTGCTTGACTCTTTACTTGCAGAAGGTACTAATGAGGTACAGATACAAGGCTTGAAACACTAACAAGCACCGTCTTCCTTTGTGTTTACTTCATAACCATATTTGCCAATGTATTTTTACCATCTTCCTCAATACCCATCTTTGCAGTGAAGTTACTGATTATTAAGGTATATCTTGAAATAATTTAGAGGATCTGTTCAAGTTTTTAATAGAACTTCTAACACACCTCATCCTCAACAATAAATGTTAAATATTAGCACAAGTACTACCATAACCTTTATGGTGATCCTTTTACACATTTATCATCATCACTGCAACACAAGGTGATCAAATATCCCAAGAAATGATGTTTTATTTTGTCTTTGGACACCATGATAAAACCAATTCCCACAACTCCTTTATTTGTCTCTCCAAAAACAGTCATCTTTCCATTTGGCTACTTTTTCCTTTTTTAAAATCAAGATATTAGAGGTATCATTTTTTTCCATTTCACAGATGAGGAAACTCTCTTGGAGACATCAGGTGATTTGCCCAAGGTCACAGAACTAGTAAGTGGATTAATATGAAACTCAAACCAGGGTTGTAACCTCAAATCCAAATAGAATGCTCTCTCCACTACATGACAACTGCCCAAGTACATATGTATAGAACTTTAGATTTTCATTATTTTCAAATCCCAGAAGGTACTATTGCATTGAAATGACCTTGTCTCATGATTGGCATTGGGGATGAGACTATGTTGACAAAGCTATATACCCTTGCATTTTTGCTTGTAATTATTGTAAAAACATGGTTTATGGGAACCATCCCTTAGGTGGTATTGGGGGAGGGTGGGGTAAGGGACAAGGAAGGAGGGAGGAAAGAAAAAACATTCCAGTAGAAGGTAAACCTCTTGAGGTTAAGTACTGTTTCATATTATGTCTTTGTAACCCCAGCACCACTGTCTTGCATCTAATAGGTTCCTGTTAGATGAAGAAAGCAAAATGTAGGTCATACCTCAGCACTCTGAGAAGTCATTGGATCCAATACTGTGAATAAGGAAAGGTACCTGCACCTAATGATCTTAATGTGTTTGTTAGTGTAGCTCAGTCAATGAGAGGGAAACTAGGGGTTCAGTCAGTCAGTCAATGAATATTTGAGCTCCTACCACATTCTAGGCACAGTACTAAGCTCTGGGGATACAAAAAAGGCAAAAAATAGTCCCTCCCCTCAAGCATCTTACAATGTAATGGGGAGACAATATGCAAACAAATATACACAAATAAGCTATTTACAAGTACTAACCAAGCCCAAATGTTACTTTTAGTGAATGAATCACAAATCAAAATTTCCTCTTCTCCCCCCTTCTAAACACAGAATGATAGATCTAGAGTTTGAAGGGAATTTAAAGCTCATTAAGTCCAACCCCCTGCCCTGCCCTCAGTCATTTTACAGATGAGGAAACTCTCAGTTCTAAAAGGTAAATCAACTTTCTCAGCTGCTAAGTGGTATAGGCAAGACTGTAATCGAGGTTCTGATTCCAGATCCTGAGCTGTTTCTACACTAGCAGACCCATCTAGTGATGCAATGACCTAGTGCAGAGTGAACTGATCAATAAAAACGATTCACAGCCCACTATGTGCTTCCCTGTGGTACAGGGAGAAGAAGCATCATCAGCCCCATCTGTTGTTGTTCAGCCATTTTTTAGTCATGTCTGACTTTTTGTGCCTCCATTTGGGGTTTTCTTGGCAAAAGATACTGGAGTGGTTTGCCATTTGCTTCTCCAGCTTGTTTTACAGATGAGGAAACTGAGGTAAACAGGGTTAAGTGACTTGCCCAGGGTTACCCAGATAGTAAGTATCTGAGACTGTATTTGAACTCAGGTCCTCCTGACTCCAGGCCCAGTGCTCTATCCACTGTGCCACCTCATTGCCTTCAGCCTCATGTTGCCAATGTGGAAAATGATGATCAGAGGTGACAAGTGACCTGCCCAAGGTCACAAAGTCAGGAAACAAGATTCAAATTCAGGTCTCCTGACTCCAAATCCAGGGCTCTTTTTACTATTAAATTGATCAAACTACAACTCTTCTCAAACCATACTGATATTTCATCTACTTTGAGTTCTTGTTTTTATATAATTTTTGTATAATAGAATATATAGTGACATACTATAAGATAATAATAATAACATTTATAATGTTAAGGTTTGCAATGTATTTTAAAAACATTTCATCTGACCATCAAAATAATCCTGGGAAGAAGCTGCTATTATTATTCCCATTTTACAGATGAGAAAACGGAGGCAGACTGAGGTTAAAGTGACTTACCCAGAGTCACACAGCTAATAAGTGTCTGAGACAGAATCCAAATGTAGGCATTCCTGATTCCAAGTCATATGCTCTATCCATTACACCATCGGGCTGTCTCATCTTTCACTAACTTGGAAGCACAGTGGAATAGTGGGAAAATAATAGATTGGTTGGGATTTGGGGAGAGACATGGTTGATGCTTTATAACCTTGAGTACTCCAACACTTCCATGGATGGTACAACTTGGTTCTCCCTCCACTAGTATAGATTGCAGCTAATATAATACTAAATTTGGAGATCTGGGTTCAACACCTGATTTTGTCACGTTTGTGACATTGGGCAAGCCACTTCTCATCTCTGAGCCTCATTTTCCTTTCCTGTGAAGTGAGGGGGTTAGACTAGACGGTCTCTAAAGAACTAGCTGATTCTAACATTCTATTTCCATCGGTTCAGCTATGTGAACTTGGATAAGACCACTGAATTCCTTCCCGCTGAGACTCAGTTTCTCTGACCTTAAAATGAGGGAGTTGGATTAGATCTCGAAGGCTTCTCCTGGCTCTAACATTCTATGATTCGGTGATTCTAAGTTTAGCAGATACAAGCTCTTTACAGAGAAGAACTGCTGGAGTATGTAAATCGGGGCTCTTTCCAGATCAACATTTTTAACGTGTTGAATACAACCATGAGGGTGTCAGTTTCAAAGTCCTGCCTCTATCCGGAAAGTTGTTCCTCACATCAGCTGCCTCTTCAATTCTTGCCAAGGAAACTGGGCACGTTCCCATCATTGCCTTAGGTGAGATCAAACTAATGACTATTTCAATTTCACAGGTATGGCTGTTCTATAGGAAAGATAAAATTACTTAATTTTCTACTCAAGGTGGAAGCAGGTGCTCTTCCCAAGGGGAGAAGACACAATTTAAAGTGTCCAGGGTTAGAGTCTAAGAGCAATATTAAAGTCATGGAAGGAATAGATCTGGTAAGAGCCATCATTAGACAAGGCTTTCAAAGTTGTTGCCTGCAGCTCAACATATGAAAATTTTCAAATCTGCAGAAAATCCATTCTGGGATCACTCCATCATGTTCAGGAGTTATCCAGAACAGACCCCAAGATATTTTAGATTAGCTGTTTTGTTTATTTTTATGGTAATCATTAGGGCTGTAACTGGGGTGGGGTGACCAGGGAGTCATGCCAGGCACTAGCATCAGGGAGGGCAATGCTTTCCCTCATTGTGATCTTCCTTACTAGCCTTCAACATATTTGGTGATGTACCCAACTCTGCTACACATGAACTGTGGCTCTCACTCATAGCATACTATTGCTGTGGTACTCCTCTCCCAGGGGCTGCCTTCATGGAACCCTGTCTGCTGCCTTCCTCTTCCTCATGAAGATCTGGAATATTGGCCACTGTCAATGGTGTCATAGAACCACACCCTCTACCAGTTTATCTCCAGCCAGAGCAGGCTGTCTTCTGCACTACTGTCTATCACCAACTGAGTTTATCCCAGGCACAGAAGTTTCAGCATATGGATCTGGAAATAACTACTGCATGAGTATTTGGCTCTGACCCAAGCAATTCTAATTAAGGGATATAAGGTCATCATTGAAGATGAACACAGACAGCCCTCATAGGATTCCCAAGTCATGATGAGGTTACCTCTAATTCCCCCCCTCCCCCGCCATTCTCTTCTATGGGCTTTTCTTGGTAAATCTCTAATGAGCACTTCTGTACACATATACAAACACTCACAGAGTCAATCAATCCACCAGCACTTTTTAAGCACTTACTATATGCCAGGCACTCTGCTAGGCCCTGGTGAGTCAAAGGCCAAAGTAAGACAGTCCTGTCCTCAAGGAGCTTACATTCTAATATTTATATACTCATACAGGATTCTTATTAGCAACAGACAAATGCTGGGGACATGATCAATGTAGAATAACGTCCCCACATCTCAATGTGCACTGAAAAAATGGACCTTCCAAGGAGCGAAAGGAATAGTTGATCTGTCCAGTTGGGAAGTATTTGTTGACTGAGAAATAAACCTAGAAACATTGTCACGAGTAGAAAGTAGACAGCATTAAGGGATGGGCATGGTGGTAGAAGGAGCAGTAATTGTTATTAGAGTGAGGATGGACCCATTTTGAGTAAGACTCCCTCACCCACAGGGTTCAAGGGCAGGTAGATTTCTAGATGTCATCATCTTCCGCACATATGTGTGTGTACCCCTCCCCCTCAAACACACACCCGCTTCTGTGCTGGATCTATGTCTCTCTACTGATTTTAAAATTTCAGGACAAGAGTAGAGCTCTAGTACCCAAATAATACAGCCAGGACAAATTGAGAGTGTAACATCTACAGGGTGCAGTAGGAAACCAGATGTTTGATAGGATTAATAGAATCTTTTCTATGCTTAGCAATGAAAGTTATCGATTTCCATGAAAACTCATTTTTCTATTCAAAAATTAGAAAAATAGTGTCAGAATCAGGGGGCTTGACCTCCAGTGCTAGCTCTCATTTACTGGCTTGTGGCCTCAGACATGTCACTTAATTTTTCTGAACTTCAGTCAGTTTCTTAACCTGTAAATTGAGGATTATAATCACCACTGGTAAGTATACCTCGTAGGGCTTTTATGAGGGTCATGTAAGACACTGCTTATGAAAAAATTTGGAAAAATGTCACAAGCAATCTATTTGTACATGGTATATCTATATATCTATATACATATCTATATATATAATGTATTACAATATTATATATTTATATTGTGTTGTAATTATAATATTAGCATAGTAATATACTATATAGGTTATATGTGTTACTATTATTATTATTTCATTGATTTCACGGTCTTAACAACATGGGCACTCCCTCTGATAGGTCAAGATTGCTACCTATCTATATTTTTTCTAATAAACATTCTAATATATGTCTATTGAGTTGAATTCTCCTCCAGTATGATGTTTGTCTATACCTCTCAGTAAATCCTTTATTAGGTCCACACCCAAGATGCTGGGGGCAGGGGAAGGGGGAGGGGTCTTGCTCTAGGTCTCTTGACCCTATGTGGATGTCAGTGAAGGTCCCCAGTATGAAGGATCTGCTTTGTGCAAGACTTCCAATCACTTCTACCTTTTAGAATCCCTGTTTTCAAAACTTAGCTCAAGCATCACTGCCTACATGAGACTGTCCCAAACCGCTAGTAATCTTTCCCCAATACTTTGTATTTATTTTCTAAATATTATATATGTTTATATTAGATATTATAGATGTATTTACCATATGTTATATATTATGTTATATAAACATATTTACACACAATATACACATATATTATATGTGTTATATATTAGATCGATGAGATCACAAACCTCTACACCCTATATATTTTCTATATGCTTTTCTGTGTATAAGTTGTTTCTTCCCAATAGCATGGGAGCTCCTTGAGGGCCGAGAGCTCTGTTTAATTTTGGGTTTAGCATCATCAGCACCTAGGACAGCGCCTAGCACATAATAAGCACTTAACGCCTGCTTGTTGATTGACTGATTGATTGCTAGGTTAAAGGCTCTCTGCTAAGGAGTGGGGATACAAAAACAAGATAAATCAGAAGAACCTCTTCCTTCATGAAATAAAATATACAGAGACAACAAACATAAAGTCATTTGAGAAGGAAGAGAACACTAGTACCTGGGGATGAGGTAAACTTGGATCCAGGAGGGCTTTGAGGTACTGATGCCTGGATTGAACCTGGAAGAAGGAAAAAAACACAAGGATTCTGAAAGGCAGAGGCAAGGAGGCTGGACATTCGAGGCACTGGAGATGACCAGTGCAAAGGCAAGAAGTCTGTAGCTCTGGATGAGTTTATATTTCACCCTGAAGGCCATAGGGGTCACTTGAGGATTGTGAGGAGAGTGACACAGTAAGGCCTGGGCCATAAGAACATTCTTTTGACAGCAGTGGAAAGGACGGATTAGAGAAGAGAAAGATTAGAAATAAGGAGACCAATAAGGAGGCATTTACAATAGTCTAGGTGAGATTTGATGAGTCAGCGGACTGAAATGGTGGCCATAGAAGTGGGGAGAATGGGATCAATGCTAGAGACTGCTCAGAGGCAAAATCAACAATATTCAATGGATAGATATGAGGAGGTATAAAGAAGAGAGAAGAATCAAGGATGACCCTTGGGTTATAAAACTAGGCAACTGGGAGGAGGGTGGTACATTTAATAGAGAAGTTTAGAGGAAGTGAAGAAGAGTTTCCAACAGTTCTCAAAAAGTTGCAAATTATGAACAACCACATGAAAGAATGTTCCAAATCACTAATAATAAATGAAAAATCAAAATGACCCTGAGGATTCCCCTCATACTGTGAAAACTGGTGAAGATGAGAAAAGGTGGAAATAGTTAATGCTAGAGAGAGGCTTTGGGAAGATACACATACTAGTGCATTGTCAGTGAAGCTGTCAATCAGTGCCACCATCTGGAAAACAATTTGGAATTATGCAAATTAAGTGACCAAAATGTCCATACTTTTTGACTCAGAGAATCCATTACTAGGCTTACACTCCAATGAGATTATCGATAAGAAAAAAAGTCCCTATCTACACCAAAATGCTTATAGCAGCACTTTTTGTGAAAGCAAAGAATTGGAAACAAAGTAGATGCTTGTTGACTGGGGAATGGCTAAAGACATTGTAGCTCTTGAATGTAGTGGAATATTGCCGTGCTATAAGACATTATGAATGTGATGGATACAGAGAAACATGAAAAGATCTACATGAGCTCATGCAGAGTGAAGTAAACAGAGCCAAGACAACAATAACTGCAACGATGCATATGAAAGAACAACCACAAATCAAAAGTGAATATGATGAAATTATAAAGAATAAGCATGGCTAGAAAGCAGAGATAGGAGAAGATATTTCCACCTCTCCCCTTTGCAGAAGTGGGACACCCACAAGGGTTAGACATGTTTTCAGACTTTTTTGATGTGATCACTTATGCTGATTTTTTCCCTCAAAAAATCCAATTTGTTATATGATATGTTTGGGGGGAAGGGGACTATAAGAATACATATGTGTCTATATGTATAGACATACATAAAAATGTGTGTGTGTATATGTGTGTGTATACCTATTTGTTTTTAAATGAAGATATTGAATTCCATTCTGGACATGTTGCACTTCAGAAGCCTAAGAGACTCCTAGACGGAAAGTTAAAGGAGGAAGTTGATAACAGCAGATTGAAGCTCAAGAAAGAGGTAAAGTTGTTGCTGTTGTTGTGACTTGGTTCTTTCAGTCACGTCTGACTCTTCATGACCACATTTGGGGTTTTCTCTGGAGTTTATTGAGTAGAGAGGAGTTGTGGTCAGACCTGAATTTTAGGTAGATCACTTTGATAGCTGAGTGGAGTATAGATTGGAGTGGGGAGAAACTTATGGCAAGAGAAGTAAACTAGCTGACTATTGGAGTAGTCCAGATATGAGGTGATGAGGGTCTACACCACAGTGATGGCAGTTTGAGAGAGGAAAAGAGGAGTACACGAGAGAATCTAAAAAGTTAAAATCAATAGGCCTTGGCAACAGATTGGATATGGGGGTAAGAGAGACTGAGGAGTCAAGGGAGCACCTCGGTTATAAGATGGGGTGACTAGGAATGGCAATACCCTCAACAGTAATAGGAAATTAGGAAACAGGGGAGAGGTTAAGAAGAAAGATAGTGAGTTCAGTTTTGGGATGTGTTGAGGTTAAGATGTTTATGGGACATCCAGGTTGAGATATCCAATAGGAAGTTGATGTGAGACTGGAAGTTAGCAGAAAAGTTAAGGCTAAATAAATAGATTTGAGAATCATCAGCATAGTGGTAAGCATTTAATCCACTGGAACTGATGAGATCTCCAAATAAAATAGTGTAAAGATAGAAGCACAGGACAGAACCCAGGCGAGCACTCCCTCCACTCTTAGCAGGTGTGACCTTGTTGATGATCCAGCAAAAGAGACTGAAAGATAGGAGAACCAGGAGAGATTAGCATCATGAAAACCTGGAGGAAAGAATCAAGGAGCTCAATAGTTGCAAAGGCTGCAGAGAGGTCAAGAACGATGAAGACTGAGAAAAGACCATTGGATCTAGCAGTTCAGAGACCATTAGTAACTTTGCTGTTGTTGTTCTACCATTTCAGTCATGTCCAACTATTCATGACCCCATTGGGAATTTACTTAGCAAAGATACTGGAGTGGTTTGCTATTTCATTCTCCAGTTCATAACTTTAGAGAGAAACTATTAATTTATTATTAATCAATAATTTCAATTGACTAATGAGGTTGGAAGACAGACTGTAGAGAGTTGAGAAGCGAGTGAGAAGCAAGGTACCTAGTATAGATATGTACAAGTGATTCTAAGCAAAAGCTAAAGCTAAACAAAAAAAAAAGCCAAGATCATTGTCTTTTACTCCCCTAGACCACATTCTTGCCTCTGCTATGTATATTAGTCAGCAGGAAAAGCAAACAAAGGAACAGAAATGCTGGCTTTGGGTTGTGTTCTAGATGATGAAAAATCTAATGCTCTCTTCCTATGAGGATGAGCCACCTGGGCATGGCAGCAGGCAGCTGGGAAGAAGTCAGCATTAGGGAGAAATTAGAAATGAGCAGAAGAATGATTCTGGCCAGGTCAAGACCTGAAGGAGCCCTGTAGTGGGAGGTTGTCAGTAGGGCTGGAATTGAGGGTATTTTAAGGGGAATAGCCAGAGAAATGAAGAGATAAAACAAAGGATTTTTGAGGTCTTGAGTGGGGAAAATGAGGGAACTCATGATGAATGGCTTGATTTTTCTCTGTAAAGTAGGAGTAGGAGAATATTGGCTGGGGTTGGGGTGGGGATGGGGAAGCGGCAGGAATAGCATCAAGCCCTTGAGGAGAGAAAAGAAAATTTGCAACAGCTGCTAAGGAAAGTTGTACAGGGAGTTGATCATGTCACAATACACTTTTGCCAAGTAGCAGGGAGGGTCTAATCGAAATTAGGTGTGAGTTTGGAGTGGTCCCAGTCAACAGGATGATGTGACTTCCTCTGGTAGTATTCAGTAGCTCAGTAATATCATAGAAGTTCAGCTTTAGAAATGTTGAGTTTAAGATGATTGTAAGTTATCCAGTTCAATATGTCCAACAGGCAGTTGAAGATACAAGACTGGAAGTCAGCAGAGAGATTAGGGCTGGAAAATTAGATCTGAGAATCATCAGCATGGTGATGAGAATTTAATCCACGGGAACTGATGAGATCTCCAAGTACAATATGGTGGTGTCACTTTCTGCAATCCTCTTGAACCCTCTATTGGTAGGGTAAGGGTACTACAACATGTCCATAATTAAATATCAGGCATACCTCATTTTAGTGTGCTTTGCTTTATTGTGCTTCACATATATTGCTGCTTTTTTTTTTTAACAAATTGAAGGTTTGTGGCAACCCTGCTTTGAACAAGCCAATCGGCACCATTTTCCCAACAGCATGCGCTCACATCGTGTCTCATTTTGATAATTCTTGCAATATTTCAAACTTTTTATTATTATTATTATATCTGTTATGGTGATCTGTGATCAATGATCTTTGATGTTACTATTGTAATTGTTCTGGGGCACCATGAATTGTGCCCATGTAAGATGGCAAACTTATCAATAAATCCACAAATGTTGTGTATGTTCTGACTGCTCCACCTACTGGTCATCCCCCAGTCTCTCTCCCTCTCCTTGGGCCTCCCTGTTGTCTGTGACACAATGATAGCGAAATCAGGCCACTTAATAACCCTGTAGTGGCCTTTTAAGTGTTCTAGTGAACACAAGAGTCAATTGTGGCAAATTTCATTGTTGTCTTATTTTAAGAAATCACCAACCACGTCCCTTCAGCAACCACCACCCTAATCAGTCAGCAACCATTAACATCAAAGCAAGACCTTGCAATCAGCAAAAAGATTGTGATGAGCCTTGTGAAGGCTCAGATTCTGGTTAGCATTTTTTAGTAATAAAGTATTTTTCATTAAGGTATGCAGATTTTTAGACAATACTTTTTGCATATCTAATATAGTGTAAACATAACTTTTATATGCACTGAAGCCAAAAATTTCTTGTGACTCTCTTTATTGCAATATTTGCTTTATTTCAGTGGACTGGAACCCAACCTGCGATATCTCTGGGGTATGTTTGCATATGTGATCATTTGAAAAGAATGAAGAGAATCCTAGAACTAGAGAGGAACTATATGTAGAATATTTACAGCTAATTACTCAAAAGAGAGAATTCCCAACAAGATAAAACCCTTTAAGTAATAACTCCTGAAAATTTGAATACTTAAGAGTATTTACTAAGCACCCTCTCCTACCAATCTCCATGCTCCAGCTGGAGCAAGCACAAGCAAATTCATAGGCTTGCATCTGGGGTTCCTTGAATCCCCCATTGCTGCAGTGACTTTGTTCAAACCCCAACTCTGCAAGGAATGGATGATGCAGGACAGGATTCTGGGAAGATGGCAGAGCAGGTCAGAAAATTTCAAGCTCTCAAGATTTTCCTCCATAAAAGAGATAAAATAGCACCTCTGGGTGAACAGAGAACCATGAAAACAAGAGTAGGGGCAAAAGAGGGGTCCGCCAGGGATAACTGGAGAAGATCTGAAGAAAAATCCTGGACAAGATTTCCTCCCTGTGAAGAGTAAACACCTCCAGGCTAGCTTCTGTTTTAATAACAAGCACAAGCTGCTTAAACACCAAGCAGCAAGCCCTGGGGTTAGCTGGGTTGGGAGCTGCCCCTGCTCCAGCAACGGGAACTTTTGCCCCAGGACAGTGAGGGCAGTTGGGCATCTGACCTGGAGAAGATCGAGGGAACCTTTGCTGCAGAGATGGGTGAGGGCGAGAAGAAACCGGCACACCCAGGGTGAGTGCAGAAGCAGTGGCATGGGAATGCCTCTGCTGTGGGCACTTACAGGAGGCTGGAGGTCTTGGTTTGAGTTCAAGATCAGAAGGGTAAACTGAAGAGGATTAGAAGCACCATTCTCCATACCCCAGGACTAGAGGTGATTATAAAAACTAAATTATTACCCAAAAAAATGCACAGGCAAAAGAAAAAGAATCCAACCATAGAGAGCTACTATGGGAACAGAGAAGATTGGAATGTGTCTTCAGAAGAGGATAATGAAGCAAAGAAACCCTCTTCTGCCCCAAAGAGTAAAGTCAAATAGTCACCTGCCCAAAAAGAACTCATTGAAGAACTTAAAAAGACTTTAAAAACCAAATTAGAGAGGCTAAGGAAAAACTAAAAAGAAAAATAAGAATACAAGAAAAACAAGATTATGAAAAGAATTAGAATTAGAAAAGGAGATCCAGAATCTTAAGGAAGAAAATGACTCCTCGGGGCAGCTAGGTGGTGCAGTGAATAGAGCTCTGGCCTTGGAGTCAGGAGAACCAGAGTTCAAATGCAGCCTCAGACACTTAACACTTACTAGCTGTGTGTTCCTGGGCAAGTCATTTAACCCTGATCACCTCACCAAAAAGCAAAAAAAAAAAAGAAAGAAAGAAAGAAAGAAAGAGAGAGAGAGAGAGAGAGAGAGAGAGAGAGAGAGAGAGAGAGAGAGAGAGAGAAAGAAAGAAAGAAAGAAAGAAAGAAAGAAAGAAAGAAAGAAAGA
>NW_020954577.1:40224190-40261855 GCF_900497805.2 Vombatus ursinus
AAAGAAAGAAAGAAAGAAAGAAAGAAAGAAAGAAAGAAAGAAAGAAAATGACTCCTTGAAAATCAGAATTGGGCAAGGGGAGCTAGCAAAGTTAGAAGAGATGAAGAAATTAAAAAAAAACAAAATATAAAGAATGAAAAATAGAAGAGAATGTGAAATATCTCATAAGAAAAACAATGAATCTAGAGAACAGCTCAAAAAGAGAAAACATAAGAATAATTGGACTACTGAAAGAATCTTGATACAATAATACAAGAAATAATTAAAGAAAATTGTCCTGAAGCATTAGAACAAGAGAAGAAAGTAGAAATAGAAAAAAAATCCACTAATCACCACCTGAAAGAGATTCTATGAGGAAAACTCACAGGAGTATTATAGTTAAATTTTAAAACCCCCAAATCAAGGACAAAATATTACAAGCAACAAGAAAAATACAATTTATATATGGTGGTACCACAATTAGAATCACACAAGATCTAGCAGTGGCTACACTAAAAGATTGCAGGTCTTGGAACACAATATATATTAAAGAGCAAAAGAACTGGGCTTCTGGACCAAAATATCATACCCAGCAAAGCTAAGCATAATTCTGAATGAAAAAGAAAAACGGACATTTGATCAATTGTCAGACTTTCAAGTCTTTGTTAAAAAAAAAAAAAACAACTGAACTCAATAGAAGATTTAACATACAAGAGCCAAGAGGAATATAAGGTACATACCAATGACCAATTATAAGGGACTAAATAAGGATAGAATGTTTATCTTTTATGTAGGAAAAATGTAAAACCTATGTCTAACATTGTTACTAGTCATTAGGTAACTTATAAGGAAGATTGGGATAGACCTCAGTATATGACTTCAAAAAGTAAAACCATTCAAGTACAGCTAAAAGAGTAATTATCTTTTACAAATAAGGTGCAAGAGGAAAAACCAATACGAAGGAATTAGAAGGGGGAGGGGGATTCTTAGTTCTGGAAACCTGATCTCATTGGGAATGGGTTTAAGAGGGGAAAATTATATATACATATACATATACATATATATATATATATATACACACACACATTTAGAAGAGTATAAAAGTCTTCTAAATTTAGAAAGAAATAAAATTCTAAGGGGATAGGGAGGGGGAGAGGATAAAGGAGGGATCTTTAGAGGGGAGGGTGTGGGAATAGGTTAAAAGGGGGTTTAGATTTAGGGGAATGGGAGGATAAGGGAGGGATTGCTGGAGTGGGGGTAGGTTAAGTAATAGGAGGGTAAGGCAGCAGGTAGAATTAAAGTAGAGGTGTTAGGAGAGATAGGAAAAATAAAGAGATATGTACAAACATAAGAACAAAGATTAGAAGTAGAATCTCTTAGGGATTATATATATATATATATACACACACAAACACATATATACACATATATATAATATCCATATATACACACACATATGTATGTATATATGCATGTATGCATATGTATAAGTGTATGTATATATCAATACCTATATATAAATATATCTAATCCTTAACTACAGCCTTGGGGTGGTGGGTAGGAGGGAGGAAAGGGTAAAAAAGAACAAAGTAAAAAGTGTACAGCAGACAACAAAAGAAAACCTACAAGGAAGCAAAGAAAAGATGGACACCTTTCACCATGATGAACAGTATTTAATATATAGGCTTTCTTGAAATGAAAAGTTATCACTATATAATTTGAATCTTCTCCTATGTTCTGCTGTGCACATGACATTTTTGTTTTTTCTTATTTTATATTTAAGTTTATGTTTATTTTTATTTTCTTATTATGTATTTAAGTTTTAGCATTTGTCTAAAACAAAAAAAAATTTTTTAAAGAAACGGATGATGCTGATTCTACCCAACAATATGAAGGAAAGAAAAATGAAGAATCAGGAGGAATTACAGTGAGGATAACTGAGTTAGGCCTGAAGGAAAGGGGATTTATACCCAGGCAAGGTCAGCCCAACCTTAAGCCCTATAGACTAGCCTTGCCTCAGGTCTGTTTATAAGCAAAGAGAAGAGAATTAGAAAGTAGGTTAGAGAATGAATACAAGAAAACAGGTGAAACAGCAAAGATATCAAGAAAAAAAACTTAATAAAAGCCACACACAGAGATAAATCAATAGGGATGACCAATCCTAAAACCAGAAGGGAAAATGAGTAAAAACTCTTAGGATAAAAGTATATGGTGGAGTTAAGCCAAGATTAAAGATTGGTAAGGCATGAAAGGCAGTAGAATAATGGAGGCAAGGGTATGAGTGCATAATTGGAATGGTTAATTACAGGGTTGAGTCTATTAAGAGAGGAAAGTAAGGTTAAAGGAAAATGGGGAAAAACACAGGAAATGCATGATGTTAGGATGCAGATGAAGAGTCAATTTGGGAGCAAAGCACACAGAATGATGGAAGAACAGGAGATGATGGGATGAGTTCCAAGTCACAGATATGGCACAGTTATGGGTAATGGTCAGCTGCAGGATATGATCTTACTATGGGTAGCTAAGATACAGTGAAGATGTAGGTCATGGTAGTTGAACAGGTTAATCAATTTGGAAACCAGAATCTCTGAGAGGGCATCAGTGCGTGTATGTTCCAAGTATGAGGGTAAGGGTTGGAATGAAGAAGACCATAACCCAGGTCTTGAAATCCTTAAAGTAGGTAGAGCTCAGCAACAAGGAGTTGGTCCAAATGGAGGAAAGGTTTCTGAATGATGTTGGCAGAGGGAGGATGTTGAAGCGGCAGTGGGGAGCAAGGGGTCTGCCAGCTCTTTTTTTCAGGGACACAAGACGGAAAAAAATAACATCATTAAAGAAGGCAGCTGTGGATTCCAATGACAGTGGTCTTTTTATGACTTCATTTCTCTCTAGTTCTTAGTGCTCTCTTCATTCTTTTCAAATTATATATATATATATATACACATACACACATACATACATACATATACATACTATATATACACATACATACATAGACATACACACATATAAACTGTGGACGTGTTGTAGTGCCCTCCCCCCACCAATAGACTGGAAGCTCCCTGAGAGCAGGAACTATTTTTCATTTTGTCTTTGTATCCACAGCACCTAACACTGTGCCTGGAGCACAGCAGGGGCTCGATATAAACGTGTTGGATGGATCAGACCTTTTGAAGTCTTCAAGAAAATAGGAAGTCTCTATTTTAAAGGGGTAGCTTGGGGTAAAAAAACATTAAAAATGAGGGAGGCTTTAGACAACATAGAATCATGGCACTAATTTTTGGATGAGGAATATAATTTTTAAAGATGACAGACATTTTCCTTTGGTCTTTGCTTAAGAGATGCTTTCCCAATTGCAATTTGCAGTTAGCACCAAACTATTCCCTTTAATTCGTTTATCTAATTCCTGTCCTCTGCCATATAAACATAATTACCAAGAAGAATCAATTTGTTCCTACTTAGAAAAGGCTAAATTAAGAAAAAAAAAGACTGTGCCCCACAAAGTTTAAGAAAACAGGGGATGCTTATTGTGGCACTGACGAGGATTCCTTCTCCCTAGATGACTTCTAGGGGTACTGGTCGCATCAAGCACGTCCGGGGAAAAGATTGACTTCTCTACCTGCTCTTTTGTTTATTTCTTTCTTTTTGTTTAATTTGCCAAGCTAGCAGTTCTGGATTGGTATACCTAATGAATAAAGCAGCATGTTAGATACAAAGTGCACAACCTTGGTGTCACCTCCAACTAATCTTGTGTCACCATTTCTCTAAGGGAGTCTCATTTCTCATCATCAAACAGAAAGGGATTTTCCAAGAAACAAACAAGGAAAATGGTAAAATAAGAACTCTTTTCTTAGATTAGGAGAGTTGTGAATTTAAGGGGACCTAAAGGTGGTCCTCCTATTAAAATCCTCCTCCAGTGTTTCACTGTGGAATGGAAGTGATAACCAAGGCACAGAAGCCAAGCCAGTGGAAGCCTGGGTAGGGCTTAACCAACTGAAAAGGCTTTGAGTACACACTCTCCAATGGATTGTATGCCTTTCCCTGAGGATCAGCCTCATCCCCAAGTTTGCTGCAGAAGAATCAATTTTTTTTTGGCCACAGCAACTCATAAAGACTATTTCCTAAGTTGTTGAAGGGGATCTACAAAGGGAATACCTATACCGACAAACCCATAGGTCCTTGAAGAACTGAGGAGGTTACATCGTCGAGAAGTTCATTCCACTTCCGCTTTTCTGGTGGCAATATGCATGTATCTGGGTGCTTAATGTTGCCAACTGGGTGACAATTTCCAGCCTGGATCCAGAGGTGGCTGACATGAAGGGAGGGGAAATTAAATCATTGAACAAGAATCATTAAGTAACACATACTTTGCTCGGAGCTGGGCATACATAGAAGGAAATGAACTAGTGCTGGCCCTCAGGAAGCTTACATCCTATAATGCAGAAAACTGTTATTCATGATTAGTTTTTAAATGGTATGTGTTCTTGAGAAAGTAAATTGATGACAATTGTTTTTCAAAATGACTGAAAATAAAGTTTTATTTCCATCCACACTTGACATATTTAATCAATAGCAAAAATAAAGTTTGCTCACGTTTCTCACAGAAAGATTTCACAGGAGCATTTCTTTGTTCTAATCTCACACAAGCTCTATCTTGATGCTAGGATCACCAGCAGTTTGCCAGTGTGTCTGTGTGTTCATACAGGAAGGGTTTGGGTGTCTTCAGAATGTCTCGAGGGTACCCAGGAAATCTGATTGCCTCTCTCACTTCCATTATCCCTCACAGACATGACTCTAAAATATTTCCACTGATGATAAAACCAGGCTCCCCACAGGAGACCTCTGTGAGTTAGACTATCGGAAAGGTAGGGGGTGAAAGGCATGTCATCGTCTAAGGTGACAAGAAAGGAGATAATACAGTGTACATTAACATTCCGCAGTCAGAGTCTTTTGTCCCTGCACATTTCCGGACTGTGACCATCCAGAAAAGAGATGTGGTTAGGCCATGTGAGATTATGAGTTTCACTTCTTTTCAAAAGACAGCTCTGTTCTGTGTGAACCTCACAAATTGCCACTGGGAACAATAGACTACAGGAAGCATTATAATTCAGTTCTGATCTGCTGAATGCCAGTGGACAAAATGTACTGAAAGGATTTCTTAAATTGTTGCTTGTTGGTTTGGAGAAAGTAAATGATGGAACCTTTCAGCAGCTCGACTATCAATAGACTTACTGAAAACAACTAAAACAACCCCTGGTTCTTCCTTTTCAATCTATCCGAATGCATGATTCTTCAAAATTGCCTGGACTTGCCTGAAAAAAATCTGTAATATTTCCTCCCATGTTTGTACTACGGTATATAGGTCTTAGCTCCCTGGGGGAGGAAGGTGAATGGTCCTTATTTACAAGAAAATGATGGCTTATTGGCAAATATGTCTCTTCTGGGAGCCATTGGCTTCCCCTAGAATCCCTCAAAGGGTATTCCAAAAACAAGAGCAAAAAGGTGCATGTGTTGGGACTGCAGTAGGCAGTGAGGGGGAGGAGCATGGTCTTTGCTTGTTTCCAGAGAAGAATGGTGATGCACCCTCTGCCACTCTAGGGCTCTCTCTGCAGGCACCACTGGCAATGATGAGCATGGTCTCTAAAGGAATATCGAACAGTGACCAGGGTAGGACTCCTCTACTTTAGGGCTTATCCTAGGATTCCCAGAAACAGGAGGAAAAATGTTTACTGCTGGAAATACCAGAGCATTCCTTCCCTTTGCTGTAGAAAACAGCAAAGTTGCCACGGTGACTAGGGGGACCTCTACAAGTCAGCCTTCCCCTTAGATCTTGCCTCCCAATTCTTAGAGATGGAGTTATCATTTAGGGAGATTCTGCATCTTTGGGGCATCACTGGCCTGAAACAGATTACTTCTTTACTTTACTTTACATAAGGATGAATTCTGTGGAGCTTATAAAAATACTGCTTGCGTTCCTTCTTGAGGTGACATGTCCCTAAAAACTACCCCTGATGCACAAAAGACTGAAGTAAGAGTTAGTCATGGAGGTCAAGGGCTTTTGCTTTTGTTTCATTCAATGGGGGAATTATGTCATCAAGAAGAGCTTTGTGAGCCTTCAGAATGCTGATGTGAGAGGCACTTGAAATGATGGACTATTCACAACCGAAGAATATTATTGTGTGAGCTACCATCACAATTTGACTTTAAGATGTGGGGCCTTTAAATTATTTTTGTAGATGGCTTCTTGCCACTCTCAAATATCTGGCACAAATCCCTGTGTATTTTATGGAAACAGGTTTGCACATTCTTGCAAAAACCAAAGGTAATTCTTCATGGGCAGGTCCATATATTTGAAAACAAAATTGTACTCAACCATTTATCTATGTGTGTAAGGATACACAGAAAGGACAATCAAGGGGATTTTTCTATTTTTTAATAGCAAAACTCATGGCTTTGCTCAAGAACTTATTAGGCCCCTCCAGGAACAGCTTTGAAACAATCACATTCCAGGTCACATTTCTGTGGCATTTAATCCGCGGCTCCCACCTCTACAGACACAGCTCAGGATATAGGGCAAAGAACCCTCCTCACCTCACAGCAAGTTGCTTCACACTTCTAGGCAAATGATGGGTGTTCTGTTGAAAACTGAATTATTGCCATAGTTAATTGCAGTCTATTTTTAGCACAAAAAATAGGTACTACTCGAAAAAAATTCCAGTAATAGCTGCCAAGGAGACTGCTGTGTTTATGAGCGAGCAAGCTTTAAAGAAAAAACCTAATAGCTATTTATCGTGGATCGACCCACCGGCACAACAATCTGCAGTGCTCATTAGTCATCTATTCAGAATAGTAAAGTCCTTTTTATTTCTCTTGTAGATCTCAAAGCAATATCACAGGCAAAAAAATATAATCAACAATAATGTCTTCTTGACTCTATGTAATTTAACTATAAAGACACACAGAAGTTTCTAGGAAACATTTGAATCTTCTGATTCATGTGAAGAACAGTATTAACGGAGACACATGCTGTATACAACAGCACTGGACTTGAAAAACAAAATTTAGCTAAAATTCATGAACTGAGTATGCATATTTTTCATGAGAATAATTAATACAATTTAAGTGGTATCTGGAGATACATTTGTATATGTTACATATAAAATTTATTATATACATACAGATGTATATATGTACACATATACATATATCCTACATATATTATGTGTGTGCATCTTTCTTGCCTTCTTGGTATGTGTATGTATACATAAATCAAAGTATTTATGTGCATATATATATATGTGCCTATGACCAATAATTGTACTTAGAAGCCAAAAATAAAAAGGTGAATATTTGGAAGAAGTTCTATCTAAGCAGCCAAGGCTAAGAGATGGGACCATTCATCGTTTTTGGTTCTGGGTTCCCTAGAGTTGAATCTCCAAGATGTCTCTGGGGAGCTGCTTTGGCCAAACCCGTTTTGTACTGACAGCACCTGTTGCGTGCTCCAGCAAATAAACATAACAAAGAGCAAGTCGAAAGCAATGAAAACAACTTAAGGGTCAAATTTCTACCTTCATACAGAAGGCTAAAGTTATTACCAGAGGAATTGAGACTAAAAAAAACATTAAACCAACAAAAACCAAAGCATAGCCAGAACCTATTTCCTCTCCCATTGGCCCTCCCATTTAAGAAAGCACATGTAAGGACACCAGTGACAAAGGATGTGGCTTTTTATCTGCATAATACTGATCAAAAACAACCATGCAATATCACAGTCATCACACATGAAAAATATTCATGGTAGTTGTTGGTGAACATTTGTGGCACAGTTCGAAAACACCACTGGTGAAGTCCTGGATCTGAGCATCAAAATTCATCTCATCTTGTCAGCTGAATGCCAGGAACCCTAAGGATAACATTGACCCCTAATCAATAGCACTACACATTGTAACGTTTGGGACAACTCATCTATTGTGACGAGGAACATCCTGTTTGCCAAGGAAGTAAGAATGCCAATTAACATCAAAAGCCATTGCACATGAGGATGCAAATATCCACACTCAACATGAGCACTTCTTCTGTGGGTTTCCCAAAAGACTCCGCCATTAACCTTTGGTGCAGGGTGAGAGTTACTGTTCCTAATGATAGTTTAGCCATAAAGGGGCTTGCAGAGCACATATGGGAGAGATGACAACAAGCAGGTGTAACTGATACAATCACTTCATGGGGAATGGAAAATCTGGACTTAAAAAAGTAAAATAAGGTTCAACAGCACATATTCAGACACAGCTGATGGATCAAAACATAATTAACTGGAGCATCCACGAATCAAAAGTGAGCCCAAAAGGCTGATTTGTATTCTAGCCATAGAAAGCTAAGTCCCTTTGAATTACATGAACTAAGTGGGATTTTCACAGCACAACAAATAATTACAAAGTATACAGAAGAGAGAGGCAAAATAAAAGAGAAACGCAATCAATAAAAGATTATCGAGACTTTCCCAGCTCAACGAAGGACTTGTCCACAAAGGAAGATGATTAAGATAGTCAAAAGCAAAATTAATGAACTTTCACTATAAGCCAGCCTCTCCTTGTTGCCATGTTAAGGAGTCAGCCTGCACCTCCTGCAGGTCCTTGGGATACAAATCAAGGCACTGAGTAGAACTCTAGGCGGTACCTAACTTCCCTCCGGCAGCTCATGCCCAAGGAGAATCATACATTTGTCTGACAATGGTAGTATAAGGGGTCAATTAAAAAACTGGCTCTCTTTAGAAAAAAGAACAACATACATAGGCACAGAAGGACGGAGACTATCGCTGGGCAGAGGATCCAATGATTTTGTTGTTGCTTATGCTTTTAGCTCCCCTTTATACTTAGAAGAGTTGTAACTTCTGGTATACTCAATGACACTGGAAGGGTCCAAACACTTACACACTTCCAAGGAAATAGCCATTTATTTACTCCCAGATCAATAATATCAAATGCAAACACTTACGAAACAACAACAAAACACTGGAAATGTTTTTTTTTGGGGGGGGGGCACTTTCTTAACAAAGTCTGATGTCTGGATTCTGCACTTAGACAACAGGTCGGAAAGGATATCATTTTGTCCATTGTACTTGTCACCCACTGCTACCTCAGGAGATCATTTATGAGCCTCAAGCCCAGGATGCATAAAATGGCCTAGTTTAGAAGCACTTGACTTCTGGCCCATGGTAAGGTTCTGGGCTTCTTCTACCTTTGCCAGGGCTTTCAGCAGCTGCCAGGGGCCACGTGGAAGAGGATCAAGGAATGAAACCCTGCGGTTGCCACTTAAGCAAAAAATTAAGTAATAATTGAGTGAAGGCCAGGATGTGGATGGGCAAAATGAGGTCATCATAGCCTTTGACCTTACACCTGAATTGACAGAGGGATGGATGAAGAGTGGTTATTATGCCCATAGATTGGGAGGTGGTCAAGCATCCCTTGGTCATTGAAGTAATGGGGTGACTTGCTGGGGTCATTCCTCATTGCTATCTATAGTAATCAAAAGAATCACGATGTTTTCAGATTTGTGTATACTCCTTGACCAGTCCAGATTCTCACATAACCGCTACTGGTTGAAAAACATACATAAAATAAAAGCCCTGAGGTGGACAGGGGACAAGAAGTTGGAGAATAGAGAAAAAAGCTGGAAAAGTTTGATAATGCAGATATTTTAAACACTATTCTTCCCCAAATCTGGATTCTTTAATCTTGTAATTGGGCCACTGTGAACAAAAACAGATGTCCCAAGGAACTTTGCTGGCATCACAAAGGAAGACTTCTTACGTGATCACTCAATTCTGCTCTGCCATGAACAGACAGGAGCGGGCCTTCAGAAGCTCTGACAAAATCTTTTTTTTCTTACTACTACATTTTTTTTAAAAAAAGGCATTTCCAATCACCTTGGAGATACAGCTCTTATTTTAAATTATAATGCCCTTGTACTAACTGATTTGGTTACAAAGATTCCCATTGATACCCCCCAGGGTATAAGTGTAAACTTAATGGGAATGCATATGTATTTTAAATATAAAAAATATATATCAGATCACAATAAGAAGGTTATCACACTCCATGGGTCATTCTCTTTGGGACATTTTAAGATAGAGAATAAACTAAACAGATACATTAGTTTAGTGATATATAATCAGTCAAATCCTTTCCCTGTTATGCAAAAGTAAAGATGCAAATACATATTTCAAAAGGTCAGCAAAAAGCTCTTACATGAAAGCAGTATTTAGGCCTGCCTTCCTACTATTTATTTAAAGGTCCTGTTGTAAGGAAGCTCTAATTTGGCATGGGAAGTTCTTATAAAGCCTTATCAAGACACACTGTAGCTACCCAGGAAGCAGTATGTATACACATGTGTCTATGTACACATATGTACCAAAGGTGATCATTTAAGAACTGTATCTTACAGTCAATAGCCAGATTTATACAGGGAAGTGTCACTGTTTGGCATTTTGATATTCTGATACATAAATATATACACACAAATCTTATGTGTTATGTATATGACAACATACATATATACATTACTTTTTAACAGTAGTTCACACTGGATATAAGAACTGAACATTCATTACACAATAATTTCCTTTTTTAAACAACTGTTTAAACTTCAAGAGGGCAGGCCATGGAGTCAGGACAATCAGATCTCGGCGACAGGGTGTACATCTTCTTAGCTTTCAGTAAGCCCTGCAGGTTTGATTAGCAGCAAAGCATCCCTTTCATCTAGGTATTTATTTTTTAGGTAAACATAAAATATCTCTATATATACACATTTATATATACATACATATGCACACTGTACATGAATATAGTCTACTCTTCTGGCCTCAAATTTAAAAATTGACAGTTATTCTCCAAAGCTGTACAGCTTGCAAATACTGTCTACACTGTATCAAACTTGAAGTTTATTAGCACCCAGGTGGTTGATGTCAAGCCAATTCTTTCATTTAAGTTGCAAACTGCAGTTTTGGATTTCTATTAAAATTGATACAGTGAGTCTCCCAATTTGTTATTTGGATCTTGCTTTTTTTTTTCTTTTTCAAATTGATCCCTATTTTTGATAAAAGGAAGGCTACATGCCCTTAAATACATAGTTTCAGCAATCCTGAGGATCAAATCATTGTTTAAAAAATAGGAAAAACTTTTTTTTAAAATGGAAGAAAGTTCTGTTAAGGAATGTTTTCTCCCAGCAAATGAAACTTGCAGCATTCTGACCAAGTAACAGGCACAGAGCTTCCTGCAGAGAATGGAGTGGCTGTGGATGGCAGCCACGTGCCCCGTGCATCGAGAATCCGGGAAGGCATGCTGGATTCATTTCAGCTTTGGTTTCTTCTCTTTGATACCCTTCAGGCAAAGCATATCCCTTTGGCCATCACGTTGTAATAACTGAAGTCCTGGCAGGTTAACTTCATTGGGAAAAACAAACCCCAGTCCACTCGAAACAGGTTTTTCATCTTTTAGTTGGATAGTTCTTTGTTCCCCACGGATAGGAATGATACCTAAAAGGAAAAGAGGCTCTAGTGAGAAATACCTGAGTTCACACTGTCATACTGATATTAGGAGAGGCAGCCCTGCCTCTCTGTTCGAACAGTCCTCAACCGGGAGCCAGAAGATGGAACATCAAGCCATGAGACTATATCTAACCTCTGTGAACCCCTGTCTCTTTCATGGAGATATCACTATTTGTATTACACCACAGCAAAGTCCTTTTCAAATTCTAAAGTTCCATATTGTGGGGAACTCTCATTAGGAGGCCATTAATGAAAACATGGTTGTGAAGAGAGCAATGGAAATGTTGATGTTAAAATGTGGTCTTTCAGAAAGGAAGATGTTGATTCTGTTGTTCACTTAAATCAAAAATAATGAAGCAGTTCAAAGTGACTTGTAGATATCTGAATGTCAATGGACTCAAAAATGTATGTTTTTACTTGCTGGGCAAGTCATTTTGGCAAATGAAAGTATGCACAGGGAGATATGCCTACTGGGCAAAGACCACTTGGTGCCTTGCTGGGACTCAATAAATGTTTGTGATTTTTCCCTATCATAAAATAATCGTGGTACATATTTTAAAGTTCACATATGCATTTGATTCTACATAGATTGTCTTCTCTAATTGTACATAAATTTGGCAGGGTTCCACACCAAGAGCACCGATATGAAAATAGAGAAAAATAATGTTTTTTCTTGGAGTAATTAAGTATGCATGAACCCACGAGTTCAACAGTAATACTTACCGCATGGTTCATAGCCAATATCAGATGGTGGCAGAGTGGAATGGACACAGAACCCTGACCCTCAGAGGCAGAAGATATGGGTTCGAATCCTGGCCCTGATGTATCCTAGCTGATTCACTAGGGACACCTCTCACTTTCTATTCATCTCTAAAATGAGGATTATACACTATTTATCTTCAGGATTGGAAGGAGACTCCATTGTAAACTTTAATATGCCCTGTAAATATGAGCTATTACTATGGGAAGAGCCCCTAAAGGAAAACTAATTAACTTGGGGTACCTCTTGGCTACTTAATTTACCCACTGTGTCACCTCATCTGGATCTACCCTCCCCCAGCACCTACATTATGTTTTATATCCTTCACTGATACTGTTTTCCTTCCAACGAAAACACCTCTCTCTGGAGGCCCATTCCCTCAGGCCCTGCTCTCTAAGTCTGATCTAGTAACTGGATCATACTAAGGTGTCAAGGGATGATATGTGCTTAATGGGTTACCATCTTCAAGATAAAAACTTTGTTTCAACAGGGGCCCTCAGTGCCTTCCAAAAGGGATTTTAGATACCTCATGGTCCCTGAAGGCCTTTGGGGCCTCTCAGATTACGTAAAATAGGAATGAACAATCTCTCTCTTTTTTTTCTTTTGGTTGGGCAATGGGGGTTAAGTGACTTGCCCAGGGTCACACAGCTAGTAAGTGTTATGCGTCTGAGGCCAAATTTGAACTCAGGTCCTCCTGAATCCAGGGCTGGTGCTCTATCCACTGTGCCACCTAGCTGCCCCAGGAATGAACAATCTCTTCACCTCACAGGTAATAAACCAGACAGAAAACCTCCAGAAAATTTCCCAACAAGCTGTCATCCGGCCTTGGCTCAGAGATTTCCAGTTAACAGGAAACTGGGGCAGCTTCTGGGGTGATTCTCAGTGTTAGAACAAGCTCTTCTCGACATCAAGCCTAAACCTGCCTTTTCTGTAACTTGTACACACACAGCTCTGAGTGCCACTGGGGGTAAGCAGGGCAAGTCAGATCCACTGGTCACGTGACAGGCCTTCAAACACTCAGCCTCACCTTCCTCCCCATGGACAGACGCAGCTCAAGCACCACCTTCTACATGAAGCCCTGTCTGATCTCCCAAGTGCTAGTACTCCCCCTCCAAATACCTTAGATTGAACTGCCCTGTCTTTACCTGTATTTATTTCCTTTATATTTAACCTGTATATATTTCAATGTATACTTCTTACCCTGCACACCCCCATCCCTGCCCGTCAGAATGTAAAAGAATAGAAATGATTTCATTTATTGCATTTGAATCCACAGTGCCCAGAATTGTGCCTGGCACATAGCAGGCACTGAGTAAATGCTGACTAAATTAAGTGACTGACCAGCACACCCAACACATCCTCTCTAGTTCCAAACCTCATGTAGCACAGCCTCTGGTCCCCTTGTCATTCTGCCCCTGAAAGTATTCAGGCCTGAGCATGAAAATCAACTTGGTTCAGAAATATCATCTCTATCTATATTTACATATATCTAGTATATAACACATAGGTATACGCATGTGTATAGACTTACGATACCATGTAAAGAAGTTTATACATATACATGTACATATTCAATTTATATTTATTCTGTACATATACATGCATATATATGTATGTATCATATATTTCTTTGTGTGTGTGTTCTCTCTCTCTCCCCTCCTTCTCTCTCTCTCTTCTATCTCCCTCTTTCTCCCTCTCTCTCCTTCTATCTCCCTTCTCTATCCTTCCTTCTCTTTCTCTCTTCCTTCCCTCTCTCCCCCCTCCCTCCTCCTTCCTTTGTCTCTCTCTCTTTCTCTATTTCTCTCTCTGTCTCTCTCCCCTTGTTGGCTCTAACATTGGCTTCCCGAGGACAGGAATTGTTACTTTTTTTTGTCTTTGTCTTCTCAGCCCCTAGCACAGTCCTTGGCACGTGGAAGGCACTTAATAAATTGTTGATTCACTCATTTATAGGGTAATTCTGGCCTACTTTTCTCAGTCCCTCCCCTGCTGCACCCTGGTCTCTCTGCTCATATCGTGCTCACTTGCTGAAAGGCTCAATGTAATTTTTAGAGCTGGAGGGGTCCTTGGAAATAATGTAGGCCCCTTCCCTCTCCCACTGGAGAGAGGATAGATTGAAACCTGCACTAATTGTGGATCATCTTCAATCACACAGCTGGAAGCTGAGTCCCCTAAGCCATGGTTCTTTCCCCTCTATCACTCACTCCTATTCCAAAGTAATTTTTTCTCTCTGGAACATCCTCCCCCTGAAGCAGACAAAATATTCTGTCCAGTTATTTTCAGAAAATCCCAGTGGACCTGTAACTTTTTTCCCTGACGTGAGAACTCCCTCCACTGACATAGATTTAGAAATGTCTGTGATTTGGTAATTGATCCATACTGAGTGGCCTGAAGCCCAAAGAAATTAAATGACCTGCCCAAGGTCACATAACTATTGAGCATCAGAGGAAGGATTTGAACCCAGGTCTTCCTGGCTTTAAGCCCAGCAGTATGCTGGCCACTAAGCCAGGCTGCTTATTACTTCAAATGCTTAAAAAAATCCCCTTTCTCTGCCTCACCCCCCTCCCACGCCTTCCCAATTTGGTAAAAGGATGCAAGGTTTTTCCTAGCCCCTCTGCATCAGAACATGGAAACTAGTTATTTCCAGTAAATTTGGGTTTGCAGCTGTCTTCAAGCCCTACAGTGAACATATTCCTTAGTTAATTAAAGAAAACAACTTATTGTTGAATTCATGTCTCAGTCTCATGCTCTTGGTCCACTCAGTTGGCACTACGTGGCCTTGAACTTCAAAACTCCCTAAGGCAAGGCGCACTAGTACGGGGCTTCTTAAATCCCCTCCGCAAAGCGTTTCTTCAGAAGCCCACGTGGAATATTTTACATTAAACCAACAATCTGATATCACCAACTAACACCATAGATTAGGGGTCCCCAGGTGGAGAACTGGAAGGGACTTTAAAGGCCACAGGCTCCAGCCCTCTCATTCTGGGGCCTAAAGAGACCGAGGCCAAAGAAGGAAAATGAGCTGGAACTTGAATTGGGTGTCCTGACCCCAGCTCTGGTCTTCATCTACTTCAAGTCCTTTGATAAAGATCACAGGGCCTGGATGGGTGATAGTGGAAACATTTCTCTAAGGCTGGGAGTAAGGGGGAATACATTTTTGTATTATATATGAAATTTTAAAGATTATCTCCCTATCTTCAAGATGCTCCCAGAGTTTGTTTACAGAGAAAATACCAGAGTGACCGCTGATCTTATTTTGAAAATTTTGGTTGCTGCACTTTTCCCTGTTTATGGATAATTAGCTATTTCTAATTGGAACCAGTCCCGTTTCTTAGCAATTAGTGACCACCTGGAAACAGCTGATGGCTTTAGGCAGCGTCAAGGGTCATTGTTCTCGGTTCTCAGTGATTAGTTCCCAAGAAATACCCTGCCTAGGAGCTGCAGCTGCTATAAAGAGCTAGGAGAGGAAAATGTGAAAGTACAGGGACTTGGGGGCAAATAAAAACAAGTATGTGACCAGCTCATTATTTGAATCTGATTCTGTGGGCCACGTTTCCCAATCCATTCAGCTCAGAATTGTGATACGTCACATTCATCATCTTTATATGAGACATTATCATCTCTTATCACAGTGAAGAAAACGTTCTCTTCTTTGTGTGTTCCAGAACAAGGATCTCAAACCATGCCACGAATCCAAGGGTGGCTCCCATGGCATGTGGCTGGGGGTCCTTCAATCCAGATGTATGCGGAACTGGATCAACAGATCCTTCTGATGGTGAGCAAAGACTAGCTTGTCTGTACACAATTGTGCATATGTTGTTTCCTCCATTAGCCTGTGAGCTCCAAGGGAAGGAAGGAAACAAGCATGTAGTAAGCGCCTGCTGTATGTGCCAGGCACTGTGATAAGCACTTTACAACAACCCTACAAGGTAGTTGCTGTTACTATTCCCATTTCACAGGCCAGGAAAACGATGCAGGAAGCAGTTAAGCAACTTGGCCACACAACTAGTGAGTGTCTGGCGCTGGATTTGATCTCAGGTCTTCCTGAATCCAGGCCCAGCAGCTCCTTGAGAACAGATCCTCTCTTCTTTGTATCCCCAGAAATGAGCACGATGCATAGTAAGTCCTTTATGTTGACTTGACTAGTAGTGTATGTTAACTAATGCAACAAATTAAAATCAAATATAATTTGAGTTTGAAACTGCTCCTCTAGACAAAAAGCATGATTTGGTTGGATGTACCATGACCTCTAATTTTAAAAAGTATTAAGAATGATGGGACTGAAAAGAGGTAGCCATAATTTCTCTACATGAGCAAAAAAATATGTATTTCACTTTTTAAACAAGATACAAAGCTCCACTAAGACCAATGTCTTACAGCTTTGATACTAGATTCAACCTTGCTGAAAACAATCGGCTCTATGCATCATACAAATGGAAGCTTACTTACAGCTCCCTTGGACACCAAGCTTCAGCTTTGGTTATTTCTTCTGGGTTTTGAGAACAAGTTGGGCCCTCAACAGGAATGCAATTAAAAAAAGCTTGCCATCATTCCACTGCAAGTTTAGGCAGATTCCAACTTCAAGTCAGGAGGCATTTCAAATCAAGGACAAGGGTGGCTGGTGTCATCCAGGGAAGCCTGGATGTAGCAACCCTCAGAGGAACAATTTGTATTAGTACTGCATTTCAGGACTGCACTGGGTAGAAAGGAAAAGTCAATTATTCAACCAACACTCCAGGGAAGGTGGGTGGGTGGGTGGTGGTGGTAATTTTTCATAACGATTTATCTTTGGAGAACAAGAATTACTCATCCCTTCTCTGAACAATCATAACAAATCCATATTTATAGAAGTAGTATTTTGGAAATAAATCATCAAACCAAGATAGTAGTTGAGTAATCTTAGACATGTGAGATTCATCAGAAAACCTTTGCAGAGAAGGGATAAGAACAGTCAAGAATTTAACCATCTCTCCAAAGACGTTGCTTTTTAAAAAATCATCTAATGGCCTAAAAATGCTTCTTTCTTTCATTCTCTTTTCTTTTTTGGGGGGAGGGGGTGTTGACCTGGAAGGATGGGTAGCATGGCCAAATAAGCAGTCCTGTACCCTTCGTGGGACAACATTGAAATTTTACCCTGAGTTATATTGATAAATCAATATGCATGTAACTGTATAAATAACTTGAGGAGTGGATTCAGTATGAAAGTTGAGACAAAGTAGTATAGTCAACAAGACAAGCCAACAAGCATTTATTAAGTGCCGACTGTGTACTAAGCACTGTGCCAAGTGTTAGGGATGCCAAGAAGGGCAAAAGATAGTCTTCTCAAAGAGCCCACAGTCAAATGGGAAAGACAACATGTAAACAATGAGGCATGAACTACATTGAGGTCCTTGGACTGGATGAACTTTAGGTTCTAGAATTCTATGAAGCTAAGAAATTGATCTCCCAGTGCCAATTAAAGGGACAGAATATTTGAAGAAATTAAATGAGAAATTAGTAGAATCTTTATAGTTCACAAACAATATTTATAATCAAACACAGCCTACAACTCAATTTCTAAGATTTTTAATTATATTCAGAGAATGGCTGTCTATAACAGTAAACCCTCCTGCCCACAATGAGCATACCTTAATTCTCTTCATACTGGTTCCTTTTTTAGCTTGTGTGTGTGTGTGTGTGTGTGTGTGTGAGATTTCTAAATGAGGAATAAAGTATGCTATTTTGGGTTTTGGAAACATGAATTTATAGTCTTTCAAGAGGAATGAGAGGAAAAAATTCCTAACAGATGCCTGGCTTGGAAGTGCCTTTTATTCAATTCCATTTATTATTATTTTTTAATGGAAGAAAAGTAACGAGGCAAAATTGCAACTGAGTGATCACCATCTTTCTGTTTCACTAGTGAATACAGCAGCTGCATCCATACAAAGAGCTGACAGAAATCTCTTTTATCCATGGTTTTTATCTAGTCTAGGCCAATATGTTTTTTTAAAATGATTTTCAATGACAATTGGAAAAAGAAAGCTGAAATTGAAGATATAAATCAGATTCATCATTCCACTATCCCAATTCCTCTTTCCTATTTTTAAAGTAAATGCCAGATCTCACCTGTTAGAAGTAAAGTTGTAATAGCCACTTTCTTCCAGCACTTCTTCAATCACAGTCTAGAGGTGAAGGAAATTCAGTTCAGTAACCATTGATCACTGAATGAAAAGTCAACAACAACAAAACCACATAATCGTTCAAAGGCAACACACAAACCTGACCTGCATCTGTTCATAGGTTATTCCCTCCTCCAGATCAAAGCTGCTGGGAATTCCTGAAAGAGTCAAATGATATCAAGTAGGTGGTGAACATGAGAAGTCTGGCTGAGATTAAGTTAAAATTTTATAACAATTAGGACACGACTGTGGAGAGAATAGAGCAATTTCTTAATGATAAAAATGGGTAATTTCTCCTACTAGATGAATCATAATGCTAATATGAAAAGTTGAAGGAATTTCTATTGCAAAACAAAAAAAAAACTTCTTACCCATTGCTAAGTAAATAAACTGAGTCAGACTGTCATGGACTGCCTTGCTTAGCTACAGAAACCCTATGGAGCCAATAAGGCACATAAATGAGGCATACACTTGGCAGGAAAAGAATCTGGAGGAAATCAAGGGGGTTCGATGAAAGGCAGCTGAGCCTTTGTGTGGCTGCCTAGAGGCGAATCAGATCCAGTTTACACAACCGCTGGAACACACTTCCCAGCTTTAAAAACAAAATCCAAACCCCAACAGTCTTGTCCTTTGTTGTTTCATTCCCCTTCCCCCAGGGTGGCCATGACATAATGGGCTTGGAACTCTTCCTGGAACCCAGGGCTGGGTCACCGTGCCTGAGGAGAGCCTAGAAAGCCCTTGGAAAAGAGAGCAATGGTTTCCTTTGTCTCCTCGGAGTATCTCTGGCCTGAAACCCATTCATTTGCCGTAACAGACATCAAGGCAAGCTGCTGTGCTCCCTGCATGACCTTGACCTGAGGGCCTGTTGCCTTCCCCATGCTCCTCATCATTTTAGAACCTTGGCCAAACTTGGGAAATGCTATTGCAAAACCTAGAAAGAAAATTCAGTCGTTTGAGGAGTGGGGTTGATTTGTCTGATGTCCAGAGCACAACAAAACCCCTTGTGCTTTCTAAATCCAACAGGATGGCCCTGATTCCAGAGCAAACACATGTGGTCAGCCCAGCAAGCATCACCGTTTAAAGGACTTCAAAGACTGCAGAAGGCTCTGAAGGCTCTGAGCCACCTTCTCACAGCCATGTGAGTGCTAAATCCATGCAGGAGATGTGCAGAAACAATTCTGTTAGGCCCCTCATCTGAATCCTCCTCAAAATGCTCAGGGCCTGACTAGCCCCACCCTTCCCTCCTCTCCCTCCATATCTGGGGCATTTCACCTCATGGGCATTTCCATCACAGAAAGAGCAAGAGGAGAAGGAAACCAAGCAAGTGGACTTTCTGTCATGTTTGTAGCACTAATAAATGGCCAAGGAACGCGGAATGCTAAGAGCTGGGACTCGGAGCTCGAAGGGACCCCAGGCCCATCTACTCCATGTCTCTCGTTTTACAGGCGAGGTCACGGAAGCTAAGTGCCTTTGCCTGGGTCGCTCAGGTAATAAGCATTGAAGAGAAGGTATGGAGATGAAACATGTGGCTTAAAAGACTATCGGGCAAACTCCAGTGGGTTTGAATTAGAAGCGATATCCTGACCCCCTCTGATTTTCATCTGTCCTCCTTGCTGCCATGGATAGTCAAGAATTGGTTCTGTTTTCTTTTCCTTCTAAGATGAATTCTCTTTACTGAAAACTGCCAATCAAAACGACATATTTCCTAGCAGAAAAGTAGATTTCAAAGTATGTTCTTAGCACAAAATCATTACCTGTCCTGTCATTTGGGGATAGGGTATTTCCACCTGATGAATGCAGTAATAAATGACAATCTGCTGTAAAAAAGTTTGGTTCGATTGGCTCTGGAGATCCTTGGGACAGCTGAAAAGCAAAATGAAAGGATGAGCAGAAGAATTCTCTCCAGCCCAGATGGGGTGAGATTCACAGGGCTTTTCATTTCTTTGTGTTCATCCATAGAAGAGTCAGAGCTCTGTAGTTTTCAATATCTTGTAAACAGATAAGAAAACATTTCAAAGGTGCTTATCAGAAAGTGGAGGCAGTCAAATCATCGTCAAAGCAAGCTAGATGAGTCGCTGGTCACAGCAGGAATAAAAAGTCCTAGCAACATTATATTTTATGAATGCAAATTTTTAAGTGGATAGAAACATAATGGTGTGGAGATGCAACCCCAAAGTGTTAGTTTTATCAGATGCAAAAGAAATAAACGCCAATTATTCAACAAAACAATCTCTTTAGCCCAAACCACATTTTCTTTCATTCACTTTCTCTGAAGAGTGATTGACCAGGTAAAACTGCGTTTCTTAATACAAATTCTTCAACTTGCTATTCACTAATTTTTGTCTAGAAACATTTTCCTCCTCTCACTTTGAATCTGGGCCTAACATGAGGCAGAACGATTCACTCCATGACAGAACTTATGAAAGCAGCAGTTACTGACTCCCCTTCTCTACTAGTGAATCTTCTGACCATCTTTTTCACTTCTAAATAATAATTGCTCACCTCTCTTTTTCCCAATGGTGCCCAGCAGCTGTGGTACTGGAGTCATTTCAGGTTTTCGAGTTAGTATATTTTTAATGTGAGTTCACAGGCACGAAGCAGTCGTGAGTTGGACCATTCAGACAATGCAACATAAGTCAAGTCCTGTCTTTCCCTTTTGAAGGCACAGCCCCAATTCATGACTTCGAAGCAAATTACTTCCCTAACATACTCTATGTACTGGCCATCCCAAAAACCCCTGCCTGTGCCAGATTCCAAACTGCCCCCAAAACACACTCTAGCCAGAAAGGAGGCATGTTTCTGTTCTTTTCTTAAATCTTGACATATTCTCTTCTTCTACGCATCAAGAATTTTGCCATCCTAAAAGCACTAGATAAATGCTACTAGTACCCTCCTTCTCCTTCTCTTCTTCTGTTCTCCTTATCCTCTTTTCTTTTCCTCCTCTTTCTCCTTCTTCTCTTCCTGCTCTTCCTCCTCCTCTTCCTCCTTCCCATTGGAATGTGTGCTCATTGAGAACTGTGACTTTCTCACTTTTTCATTTCTACCCCTAGAACACTTAGCATAGTGCTTGGCACACATGTGTCATAAAGGCTGAATGTTTTTTCACTGATTCATTCATCTGCCTTCAGGGGTATTTAAAGACACCTGAAATTAATGGCAACTACTAAGTAACAGGATGGTATCCAGATAACATTGTAAAATAGTACGAAATTACAGGTAGCTTTTAAATATCAAATACTGCATGGGATACCATCAAGGTACTCATTTGATGTGTGTGTGTGTGTGTATGTGTGTGTGTTTTGAGAGAGAGAGGGAGAACAAACCTCTACGGGGTATATACAAAAATGCAGTGGTAAACAAGCCAGCCCCAGTCCTTGGAAGTCTTAAGATAAAACAAAGCAGACTTGATCTCAAATCATAATGAGCATATTGGTTCAAACAAAACTTTCTCCACAAATCCTGTGGCTCTTTGTATGCAAGGGCTTTTCACAGAATCAGAATCATAGAGTTGGAAGGAACCTCAGAGGCCCCTACCTGGAAAAGAATATCATCTACAACACACCCACCAAGTGGCCATCCATCTAGCCTTTGCCTGCAGAGTTCCAAGGGGGTGGTCCCTATGAACTGGGCTCTGGAGGCAGCCCAGTCTCCTGTGTGGTCTGAATTGGCCTCTTTGCCACCTCTGGCCATGGTGCTGAATCAGCATATGCTGCCTCTGGTCATGGTTCTTAGCTCTGAGCTTTGGGGTCCAATTCTGCCTCCCAGCCAGCTTCCTGTCAGTCTCAGCTCAAACTATACCTTCTGCAGGGGCCTTTCCCAGTCCCCCCAGATGCCAGTGCCTTTCCTCTAAGATTACCCCTCCCCTTTTACCATATAGAGATTATTTAGAGACAGATGGATAGATTGGTCTTACATATAAGCATGTAGCTGTTTGAATGTTATCTCCCCATTAGAAAATGAGCTCTCTGAGTGCAGAGCCTGTTTTCACCTTTCTTTGTCTCTCCAGTACCTAACACAGCACCTGGCACACTCTAAATGCTTCATAAATATTAGGTGACTTGATAAGACTGCCCTTCAAATACTTTGCTACTATCATATCTGCACCCTGTCCCCCAAGTCTTCTCTTTTCCAGGTTAAACCACACAAGATCCCTCAATCACGCCTTGCTGGGCATGGACTTGAGGATTTTCACCATCCCGGTTGTCCCCTGGATATGCTCCAGCTTTCCAAATCCACATGGTAGTTAGGATAGATTATTCCTGCAGGAGCATGTAGAATGGATTGAATGGTCTAGGGTGGTGTCAGGGAGGCTAGAAACATAGATGTCTAAGGCATTTTAATGGATAGATCTATGGGTCTTGGTGTCCTCATGGATGACATGGGCAGCATGAAACAGTGAAGAGTCAAAGGTAACTCCAAGATGAAGAACTTGGGGCTGGGGGACTATGACTGACACAGACTGAACAGTCAGGAAGGGAAGCAGGTTTTAGCAGGAAATGATGAAACTAGATGTGAGAAATGATGGCACACAAGCAGAAATGGGCTGGAGACAACTGGAAATACAAGACTGGATACGCCAGGGACATTTCTTCTAGGCATTATTAAACCAGAATACGTAAAACTTTTATGATAGATGGTTGTTCACTTAGGTGGGCATGCTATGATCCCAAACACATTTGAAGTCACTTAATAGAATCATAGGATCATAGATTAGAGTCAGAAGGGATCTCTGAGATCATTACATTTGACCCTTGTATAGAGAAAGAAATTGGAGGCCAGAGATATTAAATTCCTCGCCTGAGGTCACATATACAATAAATGGAAGCTGCATATTTGAACCTGGGTGCTCCTAATAGATCATTTTATAAACCCACAATTCCTCTAAAAGCATCTCTGATAGAATTCGAACTGGACAACCCTGAATCCTTTCATCTCCAGAAAATCCACGCACTACATCTCTGTAGGCCCAGAGACAATCCTATTGTCCAGAGTGACCCCAAACCCTTAGACACAGCAAATTACTTAGAAGGGCAGTGTGGTGTGATAAAATGAATATCAGATTTGAAGTCTGAAGACCCAGATTCAAATCCAAACTCTGCTATTTATTACCTGGATGACCTTGAGCTGGTCACTAACTTCTTGGACCTCAGTTTCCTCACTTGTCAAACAAAGTGCTTGCACCAGGTAATCTACATTTATCTTCTAGCTCTATGAACTTCAAAATCAGTACATTAAAGAAAAATGGTGACATGCTCACAACACACTTATTGTTGTTAGTTAGTCATTTTAGTCGTGTTTGACTCTTTATGACCCCATTTGGGATTTCTTGGCAAGGATACTGGAGAGATTTAGTATTTCCTTCTCCAGTTCATTTGACAGATAAGGAAATTGAGGCAAACAGGGTTAAGTGACTTGGCCAGGGTCACATAACTAATAAGTGTCTGAGGCCAGATCTGAACTCAGGAAGACAAGTCTTCCTGACTTCAAACGCAGCATTCTATCCACTGCACTACCTAGCTGCCCCATACTAACTTTACCAAAATACTAGGCTTGAGTTTTCAATGATTCTGTCTACATAACGCTACAGGTTTAGTATTTTTAAAAGGGTCAATTGATAAAGTCCTTCACTAAAGACCTACTCTGATTCTAGGTTCTGGAAGGCAGTAGACCTCAGACTCGGCCAGATTCTAGCAAGCTGGAATGGCCCTGTGACAGATGACATCTGTTGTCTAAGGACCAGATTAGCCAATATAGCCAAGAGATTGGCCCAAGGATAATGGACTGTTTTTCAAATGACAGCAATTCACAAAACCTGACTGCTAGGTCAAAGAGGAGTGGTTATCTGTGTGAGAGGAAGGAGTGATCACACCAGTGAAAACTAACTCCTTGGAATATTGAGGGATAATTTAAATTATAATGTTTTAGGAAAAGAACTATATTTTAGAAGGAACCCAAAGCATCAAAAAACAACTGGAGATAATGACAACTTTACTCATACCAGAATTGATATTATTGTATCTTGGTGACCTTATCACAAAAGCAGGGCATCGCTTGCAGCTGAAACTAATATACAAATTAGGAAGAATCTAATTTCCTTTGTGCAGCTTCTGAAGGAAATTGCGCAACACTTAAATGGAAGCAGGTGGCAGAAACGAAAGGGGTTTTGATAGGTACTGCTACTCTCTCTCCCTCTTCCCTTGTTTTCCTCTTCTTTCCTTCTATCCCCCTTAACTGACTTATGCCACTTTGAGAACATGCAACATCATATTTTAATAGAAAACTATGTTTGTGGGACGTTCCTACTATTGCTCCTGTATTCTAATAGCTTTTTAAATAATCATTGTCTATAACCATGGAGACCAGAAAACCTTCACTTGAGTTCAAAAAATCAACTTAGAGGCATCATGGCTGGACAGCAGTGGTTCTTATGAAAAAAAAATAACTGTTTGCATTGGAGTTTAATTTTTGGAATTTTGGTGCCTTAACTCGAGGCAGCAATGTAGGACATGATCGCCAAGAGGATTACTCTAGCCCTAATCTGGAGGCCTAATTGTTCAGAACATGGGAAGTGACAAGACATTCCCGAGAGAATCTGACCTGGTCAGACCACGGGGTGCCTTTTCGTTAGGGAGAACACGGACAAGTTGGGGGGTGTCTAGAGGAGGAAACAGGCTGTTGTAGGAGCTTCAAGGCCATGTCACCAGAACTCAAACGACGGAGCTAGGGATAACTCCCCTGGAGAAGAGAAGGCTTGAAGTGGGAGGATATGATAGAATATCGTATATACAGAGAATATGTCTCTAATCTTGCATCTGAAGGACTATCAGGTGCAAAGGGGATGAGACTTGCTCCATGTTGCCTCAGAGGTGATAGCAAAAAAGTTGACTTCAATTTATTACAAGGAAAAACTTCCTAATAATTGGCCCCATCTAAAAATGTAGTGAGGGGCCTCAGAAGGTTTCCCATCACTGGAGATCTTTGAGCAAAGGCCAGATGGCTATTTTGGAGGTATGTTATGGAAGGGATTCCTGTTTGGGAACAGGATGGAGTTGGCAGTCACTGGGGTCCCTTCAGCTCTGAGATTCTAGGATTCATCTGGCCTGGGTTTCTAGATGGGTTAGAGCCACAATTATTTCCCCTGATGCAGGGAAAAGCTATAGTCGCAGGTGTTTCTGGGATAAGGAGGCAGTGAGTAAGTAACTCCTGGCCCCGCTAAACAAAAGAGAAATTCTGTTTTCAGAAACTTCACTGTCTGATTGTCAAGGATTGACGTTATGGCCTTATACCTCTAGCGGTAGAAGGATTGGGCCATCAAGGAAGCTGCTTAAGAGGACACGCTAAAGCCCAGGAATGAGTGATCCAGCTGGCCGGTGCAGCAGGTATCTATCTATCAGGACAGAATAGGGGCAGGAGAGAAGAAGAAGGGAGGGAACCAGGGGGACAGACTGGATGGCAGGTGGAATCCTCATGGTAGAGTCAGGTTTCAGTTAAACCAAGAAGGCAGATGAAATGACAGAAGACTGGATGAGGATGTAGGGAAATTTGTGGATAATAGTGGGAATTCTGAAGGGTCACATGGAGTGGGTTAGGCAATAGAAGACCCAAGCTAGAGTGGAGCTGGCAAGGTGGAGGGGTGATCAGAGGGAAAAGGCATAAGGGCACGATGCATGGGACCACGGGGCAAGGACAACAGGACTTAGCTATGCTGCGCTCCCTGAGCAGAACCAGACTGCTGGAGGGAAGGTGGAGCTCGTCTTCCCTACAGTTCAAGATCATGCTTAAAGTCCTGGTGTCACGGAGGGTTGTGGCCTTCATTAGGCTTCTCCTACACATATGTTAGGTCATTGGATTGAGAGTCAAGCAAGCGTCATCTTTCTCCGTCCTTTAATTTAAGGTTAGAACATCTACTGTATTGGGCACCCCATTAATCCCATTAAAGAGGTGACTCTTAGGCACACCAAGATTTCCCATTTGCATTTCCCACATAGCATATTATACCGTGGGAGGGTGCTCTGGGGTACTCAGGCTCTTTCACTGCTTTCCAAAGAATACCCAATGGGACTGCCTAACAAGGTTGCAAAACATAGACAAGTTGACCTCTACTTGAGACCCTCTCAAGTTACCCCACTTCCCTTTATAGTCTCTTGATTAATGGAATCTTATGGCTTAATGGAATTAACAAGAACCTACTCTTTGGCCGAGGGGGGCACAGAAAAGCTGGTGAGAAGGAAGATCCCCAAAGGAGAGCTGTATGAGTTTCTTGGCCACTTAGCGCATCAGGTGCAGAGAGGAAGATGATATTTAATTAATGACATATGAACCAGGAAACTCAACCAACATAAGAGGAGAGTGTATGTGTATTTTTAAGTGGTGCAAAGTTGTAGTGGTCCAGAGAGTCGCCATTCCAATCCAGCTACCAGAGAGATTGGGTGCCATGGTCCCTTCCATGCTATAAGACCAGGATTTGTACTGTTCTGTAAGGCTGAGATTTTGCTGTATATCACTTTAATCATGATGAGATTTTAGCAAACCCAATCTTTCCTCAGGAGTTCTGGGCTTCTGACTGTTTAAAATATGTTTGGTGAGTATTCCTACTGCAGCATGTAAATATTGTATAGTAAATAGCTGGAAACTCCTTCCGCCCTGTTTTGATCTCCCGTGGCCATGTGTCTATGCCCTACTCGCCAAACCAGCCCATGAAAGAGGCAAGAGCTCTCTGATCTCTGCAGAGGCAGTTTTATGCTTTGTTTTTCTGCAGCTGCCTACATTTTCACTCCTCCCTTCTTCCGGTGAAGCAAGACAAAGATAAAAACATTCTGTATCCATTCTTTTTTTTCTTATCAGAGAACCCATCATATTTCCCAAATAAAGAGCAGCAGTACACTTACCCATTGACTTTGTGATGGGGAACAAGAAACTTGGTAAAGAAAAACTAACTGATCAAGTGGGGAGGTTGTACCCAAACTGACACACGCAAAAGCTTAGAAGAAAGTCTTTAGGCCCTAACCTCATTGAGCCTTAGTTTACTCAGCTATAAAATGGGGATACTGCAACCTGTAACATCTACCTCCCAGGGACATTGTGAGGATCAAATGATAAATTATGTGAAAGGTTCTTTGGAAACCCCAAATAAGCCAATATTATTGCGAATAATCATGAAAATAACAAGCTCAAGTGGGACTAGAGGGGATAGAGTGCTGGACTCCCCAGAATCAGGAAGATCTGAATTGGAATCCTGTCTCAGATACTTACTAGCTCTCTGACCCTAGGCAAAGCAGTCAACCTCTCTTCAGTGTCTTCATCTGTAAAATGGGGGTAATAATCTGATAATAATTCACAGAGTTGTGGTGAGGATCAATTAAGATAATATACATGCAGGGTGTTTTGCCAACCTTAATGCTCCCTTTAAATGTAAGCTATATTGTTGTTGCTGTTGTTATAATCAGCATTACCCCTTCTCTGAACGGACTCATTGCACCATGTGTGACTTGGGCCTATCTGAGAATGGGGAGTCTGGTGGTCCTTCCTCAAAATGGTGCCTTAGAAAAGGAGTGGTGGCCCCGCCCTCGGGCTCTGCTTTTCTCTGTAGCTTCTAAAACCCCTTCATGCCTTAGCTTCCCTATCTAGAACACACAGAGGCAGCGTACCTACACCAAGCGCAGCAAATCACACAATCTCAGGGCAGGAGAGGATGGCAAAGGTCAATAACCACTTCCCCATCAGACGGATGACAACACCGGTCTTCTTGTTCACCATCACAAGGCCAGCCAATAGGGGTGGCCCAGGGGCTAGAACTCTAGGCCTCTGAGTCAGAGTCTAGTGAAGTAACTGAATATTAGCAGCAAAGGACCAAGGTATTTTTTTTAATTATATTTACATAAAATAACAATTCAACTCTTCAGATTTCTTTTCTCCCCATAATCTTTAAGGCATATGATACTACCTTCCCAGAAAGACAGCTGGAGAAATCAAGAGAATTAAAAGTGTTGCTTTCCTTCATTCTGTACCTCGAGCATGAAAGGTTCCCCTGTGCCCTACACAGATGATCAATGAGGACACCATGGAAAAGGGAATGGGTCCCCCAACCCCCACCCCAATGCACTGTAGCCAATACCAAGATGAGCTACTGCTATATATAGAATACTGTACCTTTTTAATTTCGGATTTCAAGTTACAAGGATTGCTCTGCTGGCTGAAGAGGGATTTCTTGAATCTCTCAATAACCCTTCTTTTCAAATTGTGGTGCAGAGCAGGAGGGAGCTGCAGGGAATCAGAAAACAACCATCATGACCTAATTGAGACCACCGCAGAGCAGCCTTGGAGGTCCTTTGGATGGAAAGACTATGCAACAATAGTTAACGGCATTAGAATCAGAACTTGAACTTATTTCTTAGACTATGGGCGTAGATTATGTGAAATTATATACACACATAATTATATAATTTTTGTGTGCTACAGCCCTGAAAGAGCATGTGTATGTATCTATATATGTATGTATGCCTGTGTGTATATGTGTATATATACATACATACACATATATGTACATATACACATATATTCTGTATGTCTAGTCTACATTCTATACTGTATATATGCACATATTGCCCATATATTGCACTATACTCTGTAGATGGCAAATATACATTATATAACGTGTATATGTCTATATGTATAATATATCTGTATACAGAGTTTCTATATTTAAAAGACTGCTTTTATTTGCCTCTCACTTGCCATTTTTATTAATACCATGTCACCATCTGCCATGGCCAAACATGTTATAAACACATTCCATCTCATCTCCATGCCTTTGAACTAACCGTGCTCCATTCTTGGAATGGCCTTGCTTCTCCTCTGCCTCTTCAAATCCCTAATTTCCTTCAAAGTTCAGTTCAAACGCTACTCCTTACATGAAGCCTTTACTAATCCTTGTGTCTTACCCCCCCCAAAATTACCTTGCACTTATCTTTCATCTATTTATATATGTACACACTGTCCCGGCTGACATATTTTCACTTCGGTCTTTATATCCCCAGCACCTAGTACAAGGCTTAATAAATGCTTATTGATCAGTTTCCATAATATCCAAATGGGTCTTGACTAAGTCCACCCGAAAACTAATCTACACACTGAGCCCCACCATCAAGGCACAAGGCGGTACTACATGTTTGCTGGGAGCTAGACACCACAGCCAGGGAGAAGATGGGAACCACAAGGTCTCTTAGGGGCCGAGAAGGATTAAATCCAGAAAATGGGATCATAGGATCTGGAGCTTGAGGGGTTAAGCCGGATGGCCTCTGAGTTCCCTTCCAACTCAAGATCTATGATCTTATCAACACAGAAATTACATTTCAGAGTAGGGAAGTGACTTGCTCAGGAAGTGAGGGGCAGAAACCAGAATTTGAACCAATGTCCTTGAATTGGTTCTAAACACTACGAGAAGATGCCTCTGAACTGACAAAGGAGCTAGTCTAATAGAGGAGGAGGGCCACCCCATCATCAGAACAGGAGGAGAGAATAGATAGCTAGTGCACCTAGTGTAGACAGACAGGGAAATGTTGAGCTGATGAGTGTGATACATGGGAGAGCCCCCATCGGATGATCTTGATTTCCTGTAAAGAAGTCAGCTCAAGGTCTCTATAGGAGAACTAGAGGAAAGATATTTAGAGTCATAGACCCATCAAAGGAAAAGAAGACCTGGATGCCACAACATAATGGGAAATAAATGAAAACACCAACACTGCTAAAACATGGTCCCCTCAGATCAACACAAGTTCTTCCCTGTACCAAAAAATAAAAATAAATCCCAGTCCATGCCATTGCACCCTTTCTCCTCTTCCCTGTCAGTGCCAACAAGTACATACTGCTCCTAGAAAGAGCAAAATATACTTACTGTTTCTGTCTTATGACCACCAGTCACTCTCCCAACTCCTTACATCTGGCTTCTGTCCCCACCACTCTACCTAAAATGCTCCCCCCCACTCGTTGTTACGGAAAATACTTTGTCAGACTTTCAAGTGATAATCCATAGTAACACCAATCGGTCAATAAACATTTATGAAGTGCCCATTATGTGCCAGGCACTGTGCTAAGCTCTGGGGATACGAAAAGAGGCAAAAGGCCTCAAAGAGCTTCCAATCTAGCAGTGGAGACAACATACAAACAGATGTGTACCAAGCAAGCTTTACACGAAATAAACAGGAAAGAATATTGCATTTTTATCATTATGGCTCCAAAGTCACTAATGATGTCCTTAGAACGCATGGAACATTGTGATCTCCCTCTCTTTACCAACTCTGCCCTTCAGATAACCTCATCAACATGCCCCGTTTTCTCTTTCTTTGCTTTACCTCCTTTCACTGTCTAAATATTTGAACAAGATGTCTACACGCATTACTTTTACTGCCTCACTTCCCAATCCCTTTTCAATCTCTTGCAATCTGGTGTCCAGTCTTATCATTTAACTGAAACTGTTCTCTCCAATGGCCTTTTGCTTTGTTTTTTTTTTTTTCCAGTTCTTATCCTGTAGTATATAACAGAGTTGACCAACCACTCTTGGCAAAGATACTGGAGTGGTTTGCCATTTTCTTCTTCAGCTCATTTTACAGATAAGGAAACTGAGGAAGGCAGGATTAGGGGATTTGCCCAGGGTCACCCAGCTAGGAAGTGTGTGAGGCCAGATTTGAATTCAGGAAGATGAGTCTTCCTGACTCCAAGCCCTCGTTGCCTCACGTAGCTTCCCCTCCATTCTCTCTTACCTTTATAAAACAACAACATGCTCCTCTACTTAGCTTTGAAAACCCTTCACAGTCTGGCTCCAGTGGACTTTTCCAGGCCTTCCCCCCCACCATATTTTATGCCTTCACGCATTCTGCCTTCTGGTCATACTGGCCTCCTTGATGTCCCTCCACATGACATCCATCTCCCATACTCCTTTGCAATTTGTCCCCAGGCTTGGAATGTGATTCTTCCTCACCTCCTCCCTGAAGAATCATTAAGATTCTGTCAAAGTTCAATTCAAGCCTCACCTTCTACCAAAGGCCTCTCCTGATCCCACAAGTTGCTAGTGCCCTCCCTATGAAAAATACTTTGCAGAAATAGCAAAGTGCAGTGGGTGGAGCCCTGGGCTTGGAATCAGAAAGACCTGGGTTTGAATCCTACCTTAGACACTTACTAGCTGTGTTACCTCAATTTTTTCAGCTATAAATTTAGGATAATAAGAGCACCTGCCTCATAGGATTGTTCTGAGATCAAATATTATAAAATACATTTGTAAAATGTGTTTTGCAAGCCTTAAACCACAAAAATGTTAGTTATTGTTATTGATGTTATTTTCTTTGTACATGTTCCCCCCATTTTCTGTAAATTCCACGAGGGCAGAACTAGGACATTTTTGTTTTTATACGCCTAGCATCCAGCATAGTTCCTGACACATAAACAGGTGCTTAATAATTGTCCTTGGTACTGTCAAATAGTTCAACACCAGGAACAAAAAGGATTTTCTTAACGGAAATGACATTAAAGAGTCGTCAACATCTCCTTTGCCACTACACCCTAAGGACCATGGGATTTTTCCATCTGACTTGAAACCTTCCTTATGTGTTGTCTCCCCCCATCTAATGAGAGCCCTTGAGAGCAGGGATTATCTTCCTCTTCTATTTGTTTCCCCAGTGCTTAGCATAATGCTTTGCATTTACTAGGTGTTCAATAAATGCTTTATTAATTCCTGTGTTCAATAAATGTTCATTAAACTAATTTTCTCAAGAAAAGAAATAGCCTCCTAAATGGTCTTATTACATCTCATCTATCACCTTTCCCACTCGTCTTCCCACTTCTACCTAAGTAATCTTCAGATGTATTACTATGACCGTGTCATTCTTCTATCCAAAAGATTTTCAGTTTTCCATTGCCCACCAAATAAACATAAATCATGACTCTGGCACTCAGAAATCTATCCAAATTTCTCAGCATTTTGCCTGGATTTTGCACTAAGCACACTTTCCCTTGTTTCATACTGTTTTGTCTTGCATTTTTCTGCACATTTGTCCTTATTTGAATTATACTGTAAACTACTTGAGAATAAAGTCTGTGTCATACGTTACAGACATTGGGTAAATGTTTGTTAAACTGAATTGAACTAATTGAGCTGTGATTAATGAAAGACAGAAGAAAAGGTAGAAACATGACATGCCTCCCTTGAGGTACGAGGGGGAAGAAAGGAGGTGGTAGGGAAGAGTCTGTGCCAGATAATCATAGTAATCTCTCCAAAGCCTACTAGACAATTCCTTATGCCAAAAATCAGATTTGTCATCAACTCATAACAAATTGGGTAATTGCCTAGGATTGTCTTGATATATGTATAAAGAGGGGCAAACATGTACAACCAGCTATTTTATATATACTGAACATTCATAATTCAGGAATGTATTACTTGGGAATCATCTTCTCATTACCACTCCTTCCAGAGGGAATGTTTCCAATACTGGCTTTCAGTCATCAGGTGATAAATTCAAATTAGCTTGGAATTCTTGAATAGAATTATAATGGGAAACTTCCAACTAACTCAGCTCTGCACTTATTACTTATAGCAGGCTGAAAATATCTTTTTTGTATAAACAACTTCTTCAGTCCAATTAAAACTTATACACAGGGCAATATTAGAACACAGTGTTATTAATTATTAAGATTAATGATAATAGTTAGCATTTATATAACACTTTAAGGTTTACACAACACTTTACAAACTTGATCCTTACAACAGCCCTCAGAAGTAGGTACTATTGTTATCCACAATTTATAGAGAAAAAAATTGAGGCTGACAAAGGTTAAGGATTTGTCCAAGGTCACACAGTTATTAAGGATGTGAGACAGGATTCGAATTCAGGTCTCCTTGACTTCAAGTTCAGCTATCCCTTGAGCTAATCCATTGCACCACCCAGCTAATCCATCAAAATGGGCTACACCCCATCTTTAAGTCTTCCAGGGAAGTTTTTACATTACCCACTAACCAAGAACTCAGGCTACAGTTTAAATATTTATCTGTGAGACTGTTCTTGTACATAAAATAATAATACATCTTTATAAAGCACTTTAAGAATAATTCCAACTTGTATGACTTATAACAACATGCTTACTCTATGATCTCTAACTTTTGTCTGCCTTGCAAATGCATGCAAGGGAACTAGGTAAGTGGGTATGGATGGATCAGTATAAACTCCTGATTACTAGAAAAACAAGTCAAAGTATGAATGTCCCGCTAGTGGAAGGAAGGCCACCGGTGTAATTTTCATTGAATCGCAGAATTTGAGAGTAAACAAGGACCTCAGAAGTCATCTAATCCAACACATTCATCAAAGTAGATCTGTTAGGATACACCCAATGAGTGTCAACCCTCAAGGCAGTCCACTCCACTTTTGGGGTTTTTTGTTTAATCATTTTTCAGTTGTGTCTGACTCTTTGTGACCCCATTTGGGGTTTTGTTGCCAAAGATCATGGAGTGGTTTGCCATTTCCTTCTCCAGCTCATTTTACAGATGAGGAAGCTGAGGCAAACAGGGTTAAGTGACTTGCCCAGGGTCACATGGCTAATAAGTGTCTCAGGCCAGATTTGAACTCAAGAAGATGAGTCTTCCTGACTCCAGGGCCAGTACTCTACACACTACCTCTCCATTCTACTTTGGAACACCTCAAATCATTAGGAATGTTTTTCCCCCTCCTATAAAGCCTCCATTTCTCTCCTAGTTCTGCCTTCTGGGATCAAACAGAACAATTCTCATTCTTTCTCCAAATGACAGCCCTTCAAATAATTGAGCACAGACATCATGTTACCCAAAGTCTTCTCTCCCCTAGGCTCAATATACCCATTTCCTTCAAACAATTCTCATGGACTCAAGGCCCTTCACATCCTTCATCTTGCCATTTTATATATACTGAACGTTCATAATTCAGGAATGTATTTCTTGGGAATCATCTTCTCATTACCACTCCTTCCAGAGGGAATGTTTCTAATACTGACCCCAACCAGCTTGACACCATCTTGACACCATCTTGATACCATCCAGCTTATCAAAGTGCTTTTTAAACCATGGCTCCAAGAGCTGACGTTATACTTCATCTGAGCCAGGATGGGGGCACAGCACCATAATTCTATCACTGCCCTCTTCCTGGAAGCTCCATGTCTCAGTCTGAGATTGCCTTCGCTTTTTGGCTGCCATTATCACCCCGCAGATCCATTCAAACCCCCAGATCTTTTTTTCAGAATACTGTTGCCTCCCCATGCCTCCCCACTCTTACAGTTGTGAAGTTGACCTTTTGTACCCAAATGCAAGACTTTATATTTATCTCTCCTAAATATTAATACCTTATCAGACTTAGCCCAGTGATCTAGCCTGTCAAAATCTTTTCAGATCCAAATTCTGTTATCTAAGGTGTTAGTTCCTCCTCCTGGCCTTGTGTCATCTGCTAATTCCAAGTCAGTGATAAAAATATGGAACGTCACAGGGCCAACCACAGATTCCCCGGGTAGTCCTCTGGAAAATTCTAACCATTTTAACCTTAAGCGATTACTCATTGAGTCTGGCCATCCAATGAGCTCTGTAACCATAACACATTTAAAAGATGCAGGATATCGCATTCCTTTCTACTGGTATTCTGTTAGGTCTGTTTTTGTTTTTTAGTGTTTCATATTTTATTCCCCTGCTTGGAAAAACCGTAGTTGTCACATAAATGAGCTTTGGCTGATTTGCTCCTTTTTTCTAGGCAGCTGGTCAGTTTTAAAAGCTGCTGCACAGATTCAAAGTATTGTTATTTTAAGAACATTTATTAAAACAAAAACTCCAGACATCCTTGTTTTAAAGCAAGGTGCTTGCATTGACTGAATGGCTCATTCCAAAGCAGCTACCCAGGAGGCCCCTGCTCTAATGAAGAAACCATTCATGTGGGATGTTCTGTAAGCTCAAATACAGGTTTTGGTTTCCAGCAAGTGAAATTATCAACAAACTCCACTCTTAGCTTGCTGGCCTAAGACTGCCATTTCAGTTTTGACGAAACTAGATGTCAAATCAGTGAAGACAGGGTAAGGATGTTAACATCCTGCCTTTTAAAATAGTTGCTTTTACATTATTTTCCCAGAGCCAACCAACCTGTTTCCATGGAAACTGCATCGAAAAGGCCCCAGCAGCCAAAAGCCAGAACTCTCCCTTGTATGTTTCATCTGGTGGCTGTCAATCGCTCTCTGTGCTTGAAACTTTGAGTAATGGCCCCAGCTTAAGTGTCCCAGAGCTGAGGCTTGAAAATACCTCCACAAAGAGAAATTTGGCTCTGGCCACTCTGCTTTGTATCCGCCAGGGTAATAGATGTAACGTTATCAAGGACAGACAACTCTCAGTTCTGGTCCAGGCAATTAAAGCCACAGCTGATACAGAACTGCAGTGTTAAACTTGGCTTCCCTGTCTGCCCTATTTTAAAAGCATCCACTTTGTTTAGTACCGGAGGTTAAAGTCCCCAAGAGGGATATCACTTCCTCCCATGTACAATGTTGTAAACTCTGAATTATTCTGCGAATATATTTTTAATCAAAAAACTTAGAGCAATGAATTCCATCTTGCCAGGGAGTGAGGAGTCATTTGTTAACCCATGGCAGTTTAAGAGCCCAAAAGAAGAATTTATAAGAATTTTATAATATTTATAAGAATTTTACTTTTTTACCTTAATAATACTTGGAAAACAGATAAAGATACCTAATAGCTCCATAAAAAAATTCTTTACTGTATATAAATCAGCATGGCAGGCACAAAGAAACTATATATACAGTTAAAAACATATTTTTACTCCACATAATCGTCAGGAGCTCAAGTAGTTATTAAGGTTATTTCCATTAAAATGAAGTTAAAGCTTATTTTTAAACTAGAATTCACTATCTATTTAATGGAAATCCTTTTGAAATAGAAAATAATGCTTGGATGTGGATCAAAGGCAATTGCTGCATTATAGTAATGCCTTATTTATCTGATTTTGCAGGGGAAAAAAGTATTCCACATAAGTGAAGTTTTCAGATAACTGAAGCTTAATGGAATAAGCATTTATTAAGCACCTACTAGGTGCCAGGCACTGCACTAAGCACTTTAGAAATATTATCCCATTGGAATTCAAAATCTTGTAAAAGCTAATGTTAAAAACTATCTTTACATGTAATTGGAAAAAATAAAATACTATTAAGAGAAAAAAAAAACAAATATTATCCCATGTGATCTTCACAACAACCCTGGGAAGTAGGAGATATTATTACCCCCACTTACAGTTGAGGAAAGTGAGGCAGACACTGATGAGGTAAATTATACAGGATCTCATAGCTAGTAAGTGAGTAAGGCCAGATTTGAATTCAGGTCTTCCTGACGTGAGGCTCAGCGCTCCAGCCACTAGCTGCATGTTGGGCTTGGAGTCAGGAAGATCTTTGAGCACCAAAGCTTTTTATTTCAACCATTTTTATGAGTACAGTTCTAGATCATGCGTATAATCCTAAATATTCTGAATTCTAAGTGTGTGTCACACACTTTCCTGCCCTCACACGCAGAGTAACCAAACAGTTCGGCATTCTTGAGGACTTGAGATCATCGTTATTGCTCTATAACACAAGACGGGCAGTCTGGCACGGCGTTACAAAGACGGCCTCCAAGACAGGAGGAGCCAGGTTTAAGTCCTTTCTCTGACATACTGGCTGGGGGACCTGAAGCAAGTCACGTTGGCCTTTCTTTGCCCTAGGAAACTAAGACTCTAAATGGCAGAGAAGGCGCCGACCTCCTTAGGTAGAAGGAGATTTCTCGCCAGTCCTCCGAGGTGACCCGGGGCTTTGGACTGCTTGGCCCTACGCCAGGGTACCAAACCCCGCTGCTTTCCTAGCCACTATTTCCTTCCTTCCAGGTCTGTCTGATGATGGAGAACATGGCGCCTTCTGATCTGTCCCTTGTTCTGCACGCAGTGGAGTCTGGCCCAGGTTCTTGGAAAGGTTCCCCCTCTCTCTCCTCCATAGCAGGCAGAGGATCCACTTCCAACTTCTCAGTTCTGCTTTCTCGGGGTGACTGATGTCAAGAGAAATCTGCACGGCCTCAGGAAAACTAGAATGTTATTACGGCTAAGGATCAGAGGGCCTGGGACTAGAGGTTCCCTCGATGTGCCACTGCTGCAGGGGACACAAAGGTGCCTAAGACACAGTGCCTGTTTTTAGCTAGGTGGCAC
>NW_020954577.1:40261865-40308348 GCF_900497805.2 Vombatus ursinus
CGAGTTCAAATTCTGCCTCAGACACTTACTAGCTGTGTGTCTCTGGACAAGTTATTTAACCTCTGTCTATCTCACTTTCCCCATCTGTAAAATAAGGCTAATAACAGCACCTACCTGTCAGGGATTTTGTGAGGACCCCATGAGGTAACGCATGTGAAGTACTTTGTAAACCTTACAACCCCAAGTAAATCCTAGCCATCATCATCAGCAACATCACTATCATGACTATTATTATTATGATGATCATTATTATTCAGGTAATTTATAGTCAAGTAGCAGACAAATGACAGTATAGGCAGTAGAATGTGATAAAAGATTTGTGGTGCTTCAGGGTTTTGGAGGAATGTCCTCATTTATCTGGCTCCTCCCTCAGAGTGGGCCGTTTTCCTTCTAAAGCAACTTGGCCCCCTTACTTTGGAGGAGCTACTTGGCATCCCCACTTCGGATTTCCAGAGATATTCAGAGGGAGGAAAACAGCATTCCTGGGTCCCCCCAAGACCCAGTGAGAAGTGACCACCGAGCTGAGACACACCACCCAGGAACTGGGAGAGGGTCATCTAAGCCAACGTGTATTTCAATCAATTAACAAACATGTATTAAGTGCCGACTATGTGCCAGGCACTGTGCTGAGTTGCTGGGGATACAAAAAGAAGCAAAAGGCGGTCTCTGCCTTCATGGAGCTTGCAATCTAACTGGGGAGACAACAGGCGAACAAATCTATACAAAGCAAGCTATATACAGGATAAACAGGAAATAAATACTTGACAGGGAAGGCAGTAGAATTAACAGTGGTTGGGGAAAGGCTGCAGTAAAGGATTTTGGTGGGGCATCAGCGGGATTTTAGTTGGGACTTGAAGGAAGACAGGGAAGTCAGTAGGTGGAGTGAAGGTGGGAGAGCATTCCAGGCTTGGGGGGCAACAGCCAGGGAAAATGCCAGGAGTCAGAAAAGGGGTGTTTTGTTTGTGGAAAAGTCAGGAGGCCCATGTCACTGCATCGAAGAGTATGTGGTGGGGAACAAGGTCTAAGAAGAGTGGAAAGGTAAGACCTACTATGTGCCCAACACTGTCCAGGGGAGACAATGCGAAATGAAACAGCCCCTGCCCTCACAAAGCTTAAATTCTACAGGAGGTAAAAAAAAAAAAAAAACACATACATGTAGTAAATAAAAAGTGTTAAGAGGCTGTCGGCATAGGCCCTGGAGGAGGGATATCGTACCTGTCTGTGCCCTTCAAAGTGCCCCCTATCAGTGTTTCCAGGCACCTGAGAAAGAAGACTGAAGCCCCCAGAGTGTGCCCAAAGTGGGATTTCTGGGCCAGGAGGAAGCATCTGTTTTGCAGAAGACTTGTAAAATCTGTCATGGTTCCTACAGCTTTTTTAAAGCAATGAAAGTACTTAGTTGTCCAGAAATAAATAATAAGGCATATGTTGAAAAGAGCATGATGTACTACAGAGAATGCTGTGACTGGGATCAGGAGAAGTCTGAGTGTTGTGGAGAGAGCTGGGTTCAAACCCTTCCTTAAACATTTACCGGCTGTGTGACCCTGGGCAAATCAGTCAACCTCTCTGGGCCTCATTTTCCTCTTCTGTAAAATGTGGGGATTGGACAAGATCTCATCTGAAGTCTCTTCCATCTCTAAATCTACAATCCTATGAGGTTTGGGTTCAAATCTTGTCTCCAACACAGATAGGCCATGTGACCCTGGATAAATCACTTAGCTTTTCTGTACCTCAGTTTCCTCATCTGTAAAGTACGCATAATTATGCCTGTAGCACTTATGTAAAGGTCACTTATTATTACATGACCTAAGTGGTTATTTTCTATCACAAGTAACTGTTTTTGACTTTCTTTGTATCTCCAAGCACTTAACATAGTGTTTAACACATTGTAAGCTCTTAATAAAAGCTTGCTGGTTGGACATTCAAATAATTTGACAGCAAATTGTTCTTATGACTTGAATAACTGATTGCAGTTTCAACCACCAACATCCTTTGATAAAAGCCTGTCCCAAAAATCTTGGTGCAACTTTAAGAGCTTATGGCTGCACCAAGACTTTTGGGACACCCCAGTGTAATAAAAAAAAAAATTAGGATAATAATAATACATATTTATCATTGGAAAACCTTTATTCAATGCCAGGCTTTGTGCTAGATTTTGGGGATATGAAGATCAACAGCTCTTGCAGGTTTAGAGCAAGGGTTTTTAGGCTGGGACCCATGAACTTTTTAAAAAATATTTTGAAGGACTGCCATATAATTGTTTTCGATTATAACTCTGAATCTTTTATTTTATACTTTATAAATCATGAAAAGGGGATCATAGGCTTCACTAACTGCCAAATGGTTCTCTCACATAAAAGGCCCCGAATCCCCGGTTTGGAGTGTTTTGCCCTATGTGAATTATTATGAGTGTTTATCTCCATTTTTATAATTGAGGAAATGAGATTGCAAAGCTGTTTAAGTGATTGGCCTACGTTCATATAGCTACTAAGTGTCACGGCTGAGATTCGAACTTTGGCTCCTTACTATAAATCCAACACACATTTCTACCATGGTTTAAACAATATGTTATGTATCCCAGCAAATATTTAACAACCAACTTTTTTAAAAAAGGAGGCGTGACACACACTTTAGCTTCATCTGAATTATTAAATTTTTCTCCACCATTTTCTAAAGCCTAGACAATCAGTGCAACAGTAAATCAAGCCTGGATTCACAGCATTTGCCTGTTTCTAGGGGCATCAGTAACCATACCAAAAACAGAACAATCAGGTCTCCAGAACCAGCGAGGGATGTCTGCCTCCAGCACGTCTTGGCTTCTAAGCATTACCTTTGACCAGTCTAGCATTTTATGAGCTACCGCAAAGCCTATTCCTTGACAGCCCAAGATTCGAGGCAGCCGCTTCTGAATGAGGCTGATGGGACAGACGCCTTTTCTCTCTCTCCTTCCTCTTGCTTCCAGGCCTGCTTTTCTGGGAACCCAATCTTCTCTGCCAGTCCCACATCCAAGAATCTGAATGGTGAGCCATTTGAAATACACGCTCCTCATGTTTCTTTGCCTTCAACAATATATAATAACTTACAATCAAGGATCTAGAAGACCCACGCTCCCTGAGAGCTAATAACTCACCTAACTCTCTCATCTGTTGGCCAGAAACTGGTTTCTGCCACACTGAGGTAGAAAGTGAGATAGTAAGCCCTCACTGCTCCAAGGCATCCAAAGTCATTCCTTCACCAGTAGAGCCACCAGGAGACACTGGAGACCAAAGGACAAGAACAGGAGAAGGCACCTACCTGGGTGATGTAGATAACTTTGTGCAGCTGAATTAAGATCTGCTGAATGGGGTCGCTGATCTGCCGTACTTTTCTCTGGGACACAGCGATCCCTGCAGAAGCTGGAGAAGATAACACTACCTTTAGAACAAGAACTCCATTTTGTGCTTTCCAAAGTAAATATTAGTGAAGGCTATTGTAATAAGCAATGGGACTTTGCTGTGTTTAATTCTGTAAAGGACGTATAAAATTGGGGAAAAAAAATAGCAGCCACTCTCAGTTCCCTAGCAAAAGGAAAGTCCTTCAGAACAGCGGCAAGGTTTCACCAATTGGGACCACCGAATATATGATTCTTTTGTTTCTATCAGCCTTGACATCACCTTGTCACTGGAATATTTAGCTCTGAAAGTTCACCATGACAAAATGCAGAATGAGACACAGCCAAAGTGGGAATTAGTCTTGGTTGACTATGAATATTTGTTACAATTATTTGGTTTTCTTTTTGGGGGGGGGATGGGAGGGAAAAACAATTTTTTTAAAGTTTTAAAATTTTACCATTCAGGAAAGAGGCTGTCCAATTCCTCTTGGTATTTTGGCCTATAATTAGCATTTGCTACCATCACTGATGTGCTAAGAATAGCCAAGCTTGAGGGACAGATCACAGGATCCAGAGTTAGTACTGGAAGAGACCTTAGAAGCCCAACCCTCTTATTTTTTTTTTTTAAGATGAAGAAGGTCCCGGAGAGACTGAACAACTTGCCAAAGGTCACACAGCTAGCAAGTGCCTTAGGCAGGATTTGAACCCAGGTCTTCCTGACTCCATGTCCAGTGCCCTATCCACTTCGAGGCTGGCATGATTTTCTACTCATGACCCTTTAAAAAATTAAAAACATAACTCTTTATTAAAAAAAAACAGTAACAGTAAATAGGACAAGGGATAATGTTATAGATCACTTTTAAAGAAATGTACACCTAAGTACAATTAAATACAGTCTTTATATCCTTACTGTTACAGATAGTTTTTTCACCTTGGTTTTCTCCCCAGGATCAAGGGGAAACTTCTCTTTAACTCACTTCAAATCCTTAGGTTAGAATCAGACCTTTGGTATTAAAATGCCAGCAGACAGCTCTTGATGGTCACCATAACTCCCCTTTCACCCTCCCCAAGCCTCATCAACCTTGAGATCACTAATGCGCCATTCGCATTGCTCTGGCCTCTCCATCAGTCTCTTCCTTTCCTCCGCCTTCCTTCATTTACAAAGCCCAAACAGTGAGACAATACAGAACATCCATTCTCCACCCACACCAGCCTGCCATGACTGCTGGGAGTGATCCTTTCCTCCCTGAGACCCTCAGTCCTTTCTCTGACCTCGATTACATATTCAGTCCCATTCTAACTTGTATGATAGATATTTGTATCCACGTCTCCCAAACTTCTGGGGACAAGGTCTGTGTCATCTTATGGTCACCTTTGTAATCCCACCAATGCCTTGCACATGGTTCATACCTAATATATATTTATGGAAATGAATTGAACAACAGAACATCTTTCTCTTTCCATACGCAATGTTTAGCACAATGCCTGGCACATAGTAGGCATCTAATAAATGCTGACTTCCACCATCCCCGAACCCCACATTTCTTGGCTTTCTCAGCAAAACCGTTGATGATTGAAGTTGAAATAGTTATTCTCTTATTAAGAGTTCTAACAGTATTTAACTATTTAATGCATACTGGCTTCTGGTGGTACTGTTTTCAGAAAGCTTGTATGTTTTCACTTGAAAAGTTACATTAAAGGCATGTAAACAAATTTTTTTGAGTTTTGAAAAGGCTGAAAAATAGTCTCACCACAAACATTATCAGATCTGTTTTTAAGACATAAAAGTAAAAATAAAATATCATCTACATTCTGAGTGGTATATTTTTTGTCTCTCTTTTTATTTGTTAAATAAATTTTGCTGAAATCTTTTGTTACTGCACTGGTTGCCTGAATTTTCCCATGTTCTTCCCCTTCTAGAGAGCCATCCCATAAAAGAATTTGTTTTAAAAGAGAAAAAGAGAAAGTGTATTAGCAAAAATAATCAACACCACAACAACAACAAAAAAAAAAATCAGACAATATATGCAATGTTCCATATCTAATGACCCCTCATCTCTGTAAATAGGTGTGGGGAGATGTTGAAATAGAATCATTAAATATTTTTAAACATTTGTCGTGGGTTCAGTCATAAAACCTCAATGGAAAATACCCAATAGTAAGAGTACATGCAGCTTCCTGCTTTAAATAACTTCTAAGAGCATCACAGAGCCCCAGAATCCTGAGTATCACCTTCCTTTTCAGCATCACCTCCTGAACTGTGAGAGTGAATTTAGGAAATTGTCTCATGTTGGGGGGACTGGAGAATGGGGAAGATCTACTGCAATCTGAAAGAGTGTACTTATTTCCCGAGCCTAAATCAGCCATTGTTTTCTACCAGTAGCCTCACTGCCTAAGAGTCCACACAACCTGATGCTTGTCAGTGACTGACTTATTGAACACAATTTTAAAAATGTCTCTTTTTATCCAGACCCATCCTCAAAACCAGAGTAGTCAAACAGTGTGGCAACAAGGACGTTGCAACAGAAACAGTCTCTTTGCATTTTCTGAAGCTTGAATGTGAGACAACATTGTTATAATGTTGGTTTTAGATTTTTGTACATTTAGAGGTGCCTACCATAGGTAAGTAGCTGGATTTTCCCAGTGACTATTTAACTCTGAAAATGTTTCAGGAGGGAAATCATGATACATGTTAGAGAATGAGATACCAGCCAACCACAAACATGTATCAGATGCTTTAAATATAAACACAGAGAGAGCTAAGCTAGAACTAAGCTAAAGAGAGACTTCAATTTTTTAGACATTTTGGATTTTTGGACTTGATTTTTAATGGGAATTTTGGGATTTAAAAAAAAAAGAAAACCTTCTTGACAACAATCTAGATTCCTGATCATTTTGGCTTTACAGGTACCATGTGATACACTTGGTGCCTTCAGTTTCTCATCTGTAAAATAGGGAGAAGAGGGAGAAGGTGGGGCCAGATCTACCCTAAAGTTTCATCCATGTCTATATGATCCTAAAATCTCATCCCCAGAGCCACACTCTACCAGGGTGACTCAGAATGGGTTTGTAAACAGTAGTATAAAGGGACTGGGATGAAAGGGAGGTGGAAGGGAAGAGGGAGATGTGATCAAATATGTGCTCACATCCCCGAGAAATATTCCATTTTTGTCATTGCATCCTCAGCATCCAATAAAGTACCTGCTGCTTAGCAGGTTAAGTGTTCATAGACTGAGTCACTGAAGAAACCTGACATAAAGATTCTTATCCCTACCAAATTCTTTTTCGTTGTTGTTCCATCGTTTCAGTCATATCTGACTCTTCAGGACCCTATAGGGGGTTTTCTTGGCACAGATACTGGAAGTGGTTTGCCATTTCCTTCTCCAGCTTATTTTATAGAAGAGGAAACAGAGACAAACAGAATTAAGTGACTTGCCCAAGGTCACACAGGTAGTAAGTGTCTGAGGCCAGATTAAAACTCAGGAAGATGAGTCTTCCTGACTCCAGGCCTGATGCTTTATCGACTGCTCCACCTAGCTACCACATTCCCTACTCCAGTTCGAATACCATTTTCTTCCCAACACCCCAAGGTTGGGGGAAAGGCGTTCCTTTCAATTGAATTGATTTTCTTTAAAAATAAAAGATCAATGAAGATAAATAACCTATATGCTTCTCCACTTATGTTTATTCTCTATTATTTAAAGGAACTAAATCAATTGCTGAATGCTGAGGAGAGGACAAACTTGGCGATCTTCCTTTATCAAGATTTGAAGCACTTCACCCTCAATCAATCTTCAAGACTTCCAAAAACATTACGCTTTCTTATCAGTTTGCGAGGGCTACAACAAACATTTACCCTGAGCATCTGATTATGAAAATATTTTTGTTAAAATAATTTCCTCCTGAAACGACAGCACAGATGCTCAGGTAGGTGATTGTAATTCAAGCTCTGGACTGACCAAGTATGGCACATTTGTGACTTGCAGTCTTTTGTTCTCACCACAAAAATTGTCTGATGTATTGGTCTTCATTTAGAAGTCAAGCAGTCAATCGATGAGTAAATCAATAAACACTGATTAAGCACCTACTATGTATCAGGCACTATGCTGAGAAGTCTCAAATCTAAAAAAAAAAATTATAAAACTCTGAATTCTTTACTTACATCCTGAATAAAATATTCAGAGCCTGTTTCTTTTTAAATAATAATGAAACCATAGAGGGTCTAGTATCAACTGAATTTTTTAAAAGACTGAGTAAATTGGACTTTTTTTGGTAAACACAAAGCTAAATTTTCTTGTATCCTTCAACATGATATTATGCCTCTCATTTTAAGTGATTAACCCGATTCCAAACTTGCAGAAAACACATAATCCAATTATCTGGAAAGAAAGCAGCAATCCAGCACTAGTCCTTGAGCAATTTGCTGAATTTACACGTCCATGTAGTTATTTTGCTTTCTTGTTTTACAACATATTAAAATACCTTGCATGGCGATTCCAAAAGCTTTTGGTCTTACCATAGTTGCTGAACTATTTGCCAGCCACTGACACTTTGGGAATTGATTTGCTCCACACGTCTAGTCTTGAAACGGAAAACCTTGCCATATGAACCGAAGTTGCCAATGTAGATAATAATGAGAACAAGAGATTGCGCTCCACTTCTCTGCTGTTGCTGTCCAGTTGTTTCAGTCATGTCTGACTCCTCGTGATCCCATTTGGTGTTTTCTGGGCAGAGATACTAGAGTGGTTTGTCATTTGCTTCTCCAGCTCATTTTACAGATGAGGAAACTGAGGCACACGAGGTGAAGTGACTGGCCACTTCTCAAGTGGCCAAATGCGGTCCACAAAAAGAAGCCGGGTCAGGCCAACATCCTACCAAGCCCTGGCTCCTAGGAACTGGGAATTTTGCAATCCAGTTGGGAAGGGATGAATTCAGAGGGCTCCTTGTGGAAGTAAACAATCTTCTCTACCCTGTGACAATCAACTCGGTAGAGCTTTCCCACAGATGATGTTCCTTCTTGTATCATGAGAAAAAGTGTGTTTAAACCAGAAGGGGAAGTGAGAAAATATAGAACCACAGAACGAGAACTGCAAAGGGGTCTCAGAGGCCCTCTCATCTCATCATCCCCTTTTACAGATGAGGAAACTAGACAGCTAAGTGGTGCGGCAGATAGAGCACTAGGCCTAGAGTCAGGAAAACCTGAGTTCAGATCCAGCCATAGACACTTAAAAGCTGTGTAACCCTGGAAGAGTCACCTCATTTTTGTCTGCCTCAGCTTCTTCATCTGTAAAATGGAAATGATAACAGCCCCACTTCCCAGGGTTGTTGTGATGAAAAAATATTTCTAAGGTGCTTTCCAAACCTTGAATGCTGTAAAAATGCTATTATTATTTTATTATTTTTAAACTGAGTGGTGACTTTACAATCAAACCACAGACTCAGAGTTAAAAGAAACGTCTAAGACCACTTAATCTAACCTCTTCATCTTCCAGATAAGGAAACTGAGGCTTAGAAGAGTGTCTTGCCCAGAGTCTTTATCCAAGCATCTAACTCAGATTCACCTAAATATGAAACTAAAAGATTAAATCATCCATTTGTTCTCACAAAAAATGCACCTGTGAAATTCTGGGCCTAAATGACCCCAATGCATCTCTGAAAGTTAAACTCAGTGTATCTGGCATGTTTATGAATGCCTAGCTTTAAGATTCTCCCTGGTTGAGCCTCCTCTCCAAGGACAACACAAGTTTTCTAACCATCAGTAACTGGGTGGCATGAGCCACTGTTCTCCTTCAGGTAGTTATCTTCTCTTACGGCATAAAACTACAATAAAGGGGAGTGTCTCTCAACATCAAATGACCTAGAGAAATTTCTACCGTACTCCAGGGACGGAAAGCAAACAGGAATGGATCGACATTGAACTCCTGAAAAACTCGTGATGGAAAACATCTTATTTCATGAGCCAGAAGCTTCATTAAAGCATTGTCCCTTCTCCTTGAGGTGATCAGACAATCAGACCTTTCTTCCATTTGAACTTTTAAAAATGGAGCTTGAATAGTGACTTTAATTCGTACTCTGGGTTCTGGAAGAAAGACTTCTGGAAAATGTCACTTTCCGGTTTTGCTTGGCTTTTTTGTCTTTCAGTTCTTGTGACACAAGAATTTGACCCTCAGGATGGATTTCCTGGGATTCTTTTTGATCTGGGGACTCGTCCCAGTGACAATGGAGCATCCTTGTTCTTGTCTATACTGTCAGGACGCTCTGCTTATGTGTTAGAACAGATCAAAGAGTCAACCTGCTTGACCTTCATCCCCATAATATGGGGAAGAGATTGGCTTTCTTCCAAGTTGCCCCACTAGGAAAAAAACAAATGGGCAATGCCCAGCGACTAGAGGCATTAAGGCATTTATTCAATGTACTTGAAGCTTATTTGATATTTTTAATATTAGAATGGAATCAGTCCCCTTAAAGGGTCAGGACTATTTCTTCTATTCCAGACTGTATCCTGCCCCATACAAAAAGGGGAAAGAGGGATGCTACTGAGTGCCCTTATTTAAATTACTCAGGAAAGATAACTCCTGAAAAAATGAAAACTCCAAAGGTTAGAAAGAAAACTGGCAGCACCTTGAGGGCAGGTGCTATTTCGGTCTTGTATCCTAAATGTTTGTTGATCTACAACTTAATTTTAAGGCAGAATTTGAAAATGAACCATAAACTTTGGAGCCCATAGTTTGACGGGCACAATTGTTGTCTGCCTGGCCAGTAAAAGGTTCAACCTGTGGGAGAAGTGAGTCCACAAAGTGCTCAAACTGAGGCCCACATGAACCTTGGCAACTGCATCAGCTCGTCCTAATGTCAGGCAGCTCCCATTCAACATAGGGCAATTAGAGTGAGTAATTCAATCACCAATGAGAGATGATTACCAATGACTTGGGAAAGTCCTCGTACAGCTACAAATGGCCTCTGAGGCTTCGAAGAGTTTCTGGGCCTTCCACGTATGAGACCATGGAGGAGCCCCTTCTCTCCGGTCCCAATGCCTGCTTTTCTGCAGAGGCTGTGCTGGGTCAAACAGACAAGGTGGTATTGATGGGCAAACTAAAAATAATGTTCCTAACTGTAAGACAGTATGACTTGTTGGCAACAGCTTGCCCAGAGAAGCCCAATATTCTGGGCATGTCGTCCTCTCAATGCTACTGACTCACCAGTCACAGGTTTTTCTACATACTCAGCTCTAAATCAGTGTGGCTGTGGTAACAACTAGACACTGCGGTGGACAGAGCACTGGGCCTGGAGTCGGGAAGACCTGTGCTCAAATTTAACTTCAGTCACTTACTGGCTCTGTTACCTTGGAGAAATCACCACCTCTGCCTCAGTTCCCTCGACTGTAAAATGGGGATAAATACGAGCACCTACCTCCCAGGGCTAGCCCAGGATCAAATGAGATAATATTTGTACAGTGCTTGGAATAGCTCCTGGCATAGAATAGGCACCCTAGGAATGTTATTATTATCCATTAGACTGTGGGCTCCTTGAAGGCAGGGAATATTTTTTGCTTCTCTTTGTATTTCCAGTGCTAAACCAAGCACAGTCCCTTCAATGTAGTAGGTGCTTAATAAATGTTTACTGACTGTGATGACAAACCAAATTAATCATCTTAAATGTGCCCCAAATGCTAAACTGCTACAGAAATGCTAACTAATACCAGGGCATATCAGAGACAGTACTGAGGTTTTTGTTAGCAACAATTTCTCAAAATTTTTAAATTGTTTTCATCTGTTGTCATGTTGATATTTTCCTACATCCTTTTAACCTTTCTGTAATATACACAAAGAGCCCCACAGCATAGCTAGAATGATATGCAAGCAAATGCCCTAACTTAGCTGTATCAGTTAGGCAATAAACTTTTATTAAGCCTTTACTATGTGCCAGGTCCCACGCTAAATGCTAGGCTCCAAAGAACGGTGTGTGCTTTATATCTCATCTCTGATTAGATCCGTGAACAAACTTTTACCCCACAGCAACATTTTTATCTCTAGTCAGCAACCTTCTGGAACCCTATACACTTCTCTACTATCTGTCTCCCTTTACCCATAATTGGTGTGTGCTCAGTGAAAGCAAGCAGATCTCATGTTAATTAAATGTACAAGCACATCATAATTATGACAGTGAATTTTTTGCCCTGCCCCTTCCCCCAAAAGTCTTTGGTAATTAATCCAACATCCAGCAGAAACGCTTCATGATTTAGACTCCTTGGGATTGGTTGTACCATGGTTCTCACTGCAGAAGGGAGGAACAAGAGTTCCATCGACTCCACCTAAAAGATCATGGTATAGAAGAAAGCACATGAGACTTGGAGTCTGAAGCTCTGTGTTCAAATCCAGGCTTTGCTGCTTAATACTGGTGTGATCTTGGGCAATTCACCTAGGGTTGGACTACAGTGTTCTCAACTAGAAAATGAAGGGGCTTAAATCTGTGAGGTCTCTTTGAGCTTAAGACCTTAGTTGACAAATTTTTCTTAAGTGCCCACTATTCAATTCAATCCAACAAACATTTATGAAGCACCTACTACACATTCCACATTCTGCTGGGTGCCATTGGTGATGAAGAAGTATGAGGTGAGGTGCCCTAACTGGGGAGATAGAACTAATACCCATGAAAATATTTCTGGATATTTCTATGCTCTTCAAAAATGTGAAAGATGCATACTAATGGAATATAAACCAGAAGCTTTGGCTGTCTGGAAAACGAATACCAACTTGAAGCAACATTTTTGAGGACTCCTCCAAGTAGGTAAGTTGTGATAATGGAAATATGAGCTGCACAGGCAGGAGTATTCATTCAGCTCATGCTTCAACTGCTTTATTTAGACCTGACCTTTACGAACAAAAGACAAGTCTAAAAATAGGTTCTGCAGTGTCTAATAAGAAAATATCATAATTAACAGCTGAGAAATCACAGAGCACTATTTCTGTTTTACCAGAATCCCCTCCACCAGCCTGGTGACTTGCCTAAAAAATGTTGTCAATCTCAGTGAAATTAACCAACCTCTCTCCCCAGTCCCAGATCGCAGGTCAATCAATGTGAAAGGTGGGCTTTTTTGTTTTAGAAAAACTAAAGAACCAGAGGCCAAATAAATGCTAATGCATTTTACCTCTGACAGAACACTTATTGCCAGTAGAATAACAAATCCCAGCAGGGCCTTGTGGCAACTTTCTTACTGTTCCTTTTTATTGATGTAGCATGATTATTTAACACTTGGTGTGTTGACATATATTCATGGCTCCACAGCTGGGAGGGCCCTCAGAAGCTAAGCAGGCCAGACTTTCATTTTACAGATGAGAAAACTAAAGCCCAGGGAAGGTAAGTGATTTGAGGAAGGTCACACTAAGCATCAGGGATGAGATTTTAACCCAGTTCTCCCAAGTCCAGAGACAGTGTACTGCTCATTGTGCTATACCACCTCCCTATCTCTGTCTCCCTCACAGCGTCCTGCATACCATAAGCATACAATAAACTCCTGTGGTTTGACAAATGTAGCTTTGCAGGCCAAGTAAAGGTTTGCTAAGGATTGTTAAAATTTAAACTTCCTCCTTTCACAACACCAAGGAACTCAATTTTTTTCTTGGCAAAAAAAAAACAAAACAAAAAACCACAAAACTTTAATTAACCATACAGGAAGTCAAGGTTTCAAAGTTTCTGAATTATAGTATATAAATTAATTATCAGCTCAGTAAAGACTAATGCATTTACCCAAGACTGTTTTAAAATGATTAAGATATATATATGTGCAAAATAAATCAGCCAAGCAAATGAGTTGGTTTACAAGAAATTAGGCGGGGAGCCAAAGGAGAATCGATAAACTTCATCCTTTCTTCTACCTTGGCTTTCTGATAGGTCTCAATGGAATAATCTGCTGAGGGAAAATTTAAACAGCATTTGCACTGGGATGCTGGGCACTGAACACCATAATACTTGCATTATATTAATAGGTGACATTTACATAGTGCTTTAAGGTTTTAAAAGTTTTTATGTAAATTAATAATAATAATAATAATAATAATAATGACAATAATTTAGCAGGGAGTCGAGAGGACATTTATTAAACCTGTTCTCTCTTTACATTTTTTTTTTGATAAATCTCTATGGAAAAACATAGTGGAAAAGTTTGTCATACCTAAAGTTATTTAGTGGAGTACTGAATGCTCTAATACTGGTCTAATAATAACAGCTGACCTTCACATTGAGCTTCAAGGTTTGCAAAGCCTTATCTACATTGTCTCATTTTGGTGTCATAACACTGTGAGGCAGGTTCTGCAAGTATGACCCTCGCCATTTCATAGATAAACAAACTGAGGCCCAAAGTTGACTATGGTCATACAGCCAGAGAGTGCCAGAGGCAAGATTCTAAGCTGGGTCATCAGGAATCCAGGTGCAGCACTCTCTCCGTTTAAGACAACACTGTGCCATCGACGCTCCAGATGTATTATCCCCCTCTGACAAATCAGATATTATCTGGAGAGGTTGTGACTCGCTCATAGTCCAAAGCAAGCAAGTGTCCGAGGCAGGCCTTGAATGAACCAGGGTCTCTGCCAAGCCCAAGTTCAAGGCTATTTCCACTACACTGTGCTATGGTGGGCCGTGGGACAGGATCAACTGCAAAATCCCTTAGATTTGGAGTGAAGAGTCCCAAGTTCAAATGCAACTCAGCGGCTCACTACCAAGAACCACTTCCTCGTCCAAGCCTCTTTCACACTTGGGTCTCTCAGTGTCTCACTTGTAAAATGACCCCCTAAGGCCCCTTACTGCTCCATTGCTTTAAGCGCGACCTAGAATCCCATAGGGGAGACCACATGTAACAGTTTCATTTTGGTACCGCAGGAATCAAGCCCTCTTAAATGGGGCGAAACCTGGAATCAGCATATGCTGAATTTCATGTATTAAAGTGGTGGACTTTTATTTTTTACTTTATCTAGCACAGATACGTGGGTTCTTTTTAGACTAGTTACATTTGCTGTTGTTGAGCCATTTCAGTCACGTCTGACTCTCTGTGACCACATCTGGGGTTTTCTTGGCAAAGATTCTAGAGTGATTCACCATTTCCTTCTGCAGCTCATTTTACTGATGAGGAAACAGAGGCAAACAGGGTTAAGTGATTTGCCCAGGGTCACACAACTAGTATGTATCTGAGGCTGGCTTTGGACTGTGGTCCTGACTTCAGGCGTGGTGCTCTATCCATTACACCACCTAACTGCCCAGACTAGTTACACATAGGGAGTAATGCTAGTTATGAATATTAGTTACGTAGAGCTAGAAAGAGCAGGCAGAAGCCTGTGTAGATAGGGTCACTGGGATCCTGTGGGCTAACAAACAGGCAGGGAAACTAAGAATGCGTCATTTTTATCTATCTCAATGGTAAAAAAAAAAAATCAAAGGTATAAATAGATCCACCAGAGTCATATTAGAATCAAGATATTAAGAATAAGAAGTGTTGGTTGGGATTGGCCAGTCATGCTCACATCTAGGCAAAGGGAAGCGAGCTCGAGTTATAGCTCTGGAGGTGGCCAGCCGATGTCCTCTGGATGGGTTAACCTTGCCTAGAGTCCCCCCTACTCTACTGCCATGGCCTTTTCCTCTGTCCTGGGACTGGGCCGAAGGGCAGTACTGAAGACCATACAACTAAAAGCATGGGGGCTTCCAGAATTTGCTTCAACAGCTTTTCTCTCTACAAAATCAAGAGGCAATGAAAAGGAAAAACAAAAGAAGTCTAAAATGCAAGAACCACCAAAAAGACCGAAAGTGCTGAGGCATTTGATAATTCTGCCTACAAGAACCTTCAACATCGTAACTACAACACTTACACCTTCTTAGATTTTAATCTGGGTCTTTTGAAATTTAGGTTGCCTCAGCCATCCTCAGGATGAATGAGTTAAAAGAAAAATTTCAAGTTTCTCTGTGATTCAACTTGTGAGTCATTGTTGCTGCATTTTTTTCCTCCATAAATAAAGTCAGTTCAACAGTAACTGGCATAAAAAAAAAAAAAAAGAATAAGTGTTTATGTCAATACACATTGCGGCTCACCGCCACCTTTTAAAGTATTAAAGTCAGCAAACATGCATTTATTAAGCACCTACTATGTGTTGGGCACTGTGCTAAGCACCAGGGACAAAAAGAAAAGTATAAAAAGGATATCCTATATCTAACTTTTTAAAAAAGAAACTATTTTTAAAGAAAATCAAAACAAAAGGGGGAAGTATATATTAAGTGCCTACTGTGTTCCAGGCATTGTATGAATCACTTTATAAATATTATCTCAATTCCAGCATTAAGGATTATATGGTTTAAGGATCTGGAACTTAAGGATGACAATGGATTAGATGAGAATGACTCTAGAATGTAAATGATTTGATTATAGGCTCAAGAGGAGACATCTCCGTATTTCATTGAAATAAGAATACCGTCTACTCTTTGACTAACAGCACACATCTCAGGAGAACAATCTGATGATTCTGCTGCACATCAACTGGACACGGAATTATTGACTGCTGATGTGTCTGTGTGTGCGTAATAAATCTCTAAGTTGTTCTCCTTCTCCATTGGCTACCAAATCACAGCCAACAATCAGTCACCATTTGGGGCCACCCAGGTTCCAGCCTCAGAATCCTCTTCTCCTCCCTCCCCCTCGGCCCACATAGCCAATTAGTTACCGAGTATTGTGCAGTCTACCGTCAAGACCTTCCCGACATCATACGACTAGCATCCTAGTTCAAGTAGTCATTACCGCTTGCCTTAGGCGATCAGATGGCTTAGTGGATAGAGCTCTGGGCTTGGAGTCAGGAAGACCTGAGTTCAAATCCTGCTTCAGACACTTACTAGTTCTATGATCCTGGGCAAATCACTTCACCTCTGTTTGCCTCAGTTTCTTCTTCTGTAAAATGGGGATAATAACAGCCCCTACTTCGCAGGGTCGTTGTGAGAATATATGGGATCATAATTTTGTAAAGTGCTTAGCACGGTCAGTGCCTGGCACATAGTAAGAGCTATATAAATGCATAAAAATATCTCAGTAACTTCCTAACTGGTCTCCTGGCCTCTCTCTCCTCTCTAATCCATCACCCATGTAGCTGCAAGCAAAGGTCTGAATTCCAAATGACTCGTGATGGAAAATACTATCCACATTCAGAGACAGAGCTACGGAACCTGAGTGCAGATTGAAGCAGACAATTTTCACTTTTTTTGTTTGTTTTTTCTTTCTTGTAGTTTTTCCCTTTTGTTCTGATTCTTTTTTCACAACATGAGTAAAGTAGAAATATGTTTAACATGATTGTACATGTACAGCCGAGATGAGATTGCTTGTTGTCTTGGGGAGGAGGGAGGGGAGAGAGGGAGAAAAAAACTTGGAACTCAAAATCTTATAAAAGGGAATGTTGAAAACTATCTTTATATCTACTTGGAAAAAATAAAATACTATTAAGTAGAAAAAATAAACAAATAAAGCAAAGGTCTGAGCATGTCACTTCTCTGCTCAATAAACTGCACTGGCTCTTTATTACCTCCCTAGGGTCAAATGGAAACCCCTTTATTTCCCCTTTAAAGCCCTTTCTAAGCTGGCTCTCCCTGTCCTTACAGTCCTATCACATACACTGCTCCTCTTCACACAGGCTATATTTTAGCAAATCAGCACGTGATATCCCATCTCCCACCTCTGGGCCTTTGCACTGGCTGTGTCCCATGCCTACTTTCCTTTGCCTCTTAGAATCCCCGGCTTCCTTCAAAGTGCAGCCAAAAGGCCACATTCCAGATGAAGCCTTTCCCAACAGGCCCCACCCCGCAGCTGCTCATGCCTCCCTCCTTTTTGTCGCTCAATTAACTTGCATTATTTTGTATATATTCTGTATACAATATACAAGTGGTTTCCCCTGATACTTTGGAAGGACCATGAAGGCAGAGACTATTTCATTTGGTCTTTGTGTAAGAGCACAACAGCCTACCCCATTGGTTTACCCCAACATTGAGAGTCACAGCAATGGCAGAGTGCCTGGCACACAGCAGGTGCTTAATAAATGCTTGCCAAATGATTAACTGAATTTCATCTCACCAGGCAAAGTTTAGTGATGGAGTTATGCCTAGATCTTTATCTCAAAATGCTCAAACCACATAGTGGTCAATACGGTAACTTAGACCATAATTCAACTGTTCTACTGAGCTATTGCCAATGGTAAAGATAGGCCCAAATAAAACCAATTGTCCCACAACCCATGCCTGACATCATGGTCTGTACTCATGTTTGTAGCATTTTATACAAAACCATCTAAGTTTATTTTGTTTTTCTCCACCAAAGGGAATAAAAAGGACAAATCTGGGGAAATACATACATATATATATATATATATACACATATTTATATATATAAATAGGTTTCTATATATAAAACATCACATATATATATACTTATATGTGATATATAAAAATTTATATAAATATGTTTATATATATTTAAATACAAAACATATAAACATATTTATATGTGCACGTATATAAATTTATTTCTGTAGGTTTGTTTATATATTTATATACAAAAGTTATTTATTAATATAAAGTACCATACCCATTCACCAAAATTAATGGAATTCAGACTTTAGGTCCTAGATTCAAACCTTAAAGGTAGAAAATCATAGCTTCTGTGGTTGCACTAAAACCTTTGTTTTTTATTTGGGGACTTTTTTTACATTATTTGGTGGTACTTGGAAATAGTTTTTCTCCCCAAATCATTAGTATAAATGACCCTATGTAAACATCAGTGAGAACCCTAACATTCCTGAATTACCGAGGATATAGTGTGCTTTAATTCAAATCTTAAAGGGCCAGTTATATCCATTAGAATGGTAATAATAGATAGGAAAAGAGACCTTTCCTAACAGTTGTATGGGTTTTGTCAAATCCATGCATGTAACTAACCCATGGTTAGCAAGTGTCCTTTAACGTGTCAATAGTTCAGTTGGTTAACATTCCCTCCCCTTAAATACCCCAAGACAGAAATACAAATTATGGAGAAATAGCCTGTAATCTTCCCATCAAATAAGTGAACATGGAAAGCACTTGAATGAACTGAATGGCTGGACTCATAAGGAGGGACAAACATAATGGGGTCTCCCCGCTGTTCCTATTCAAATGACATCTCAAGGACCATTCAGACACTTCTGGCCCAACTATCACTCTGTGTTTTCCTACTGTTTGCTCGACACCAAAATGATCTAATAAGTACTACCATGATCTTTTAGATTGCGAAGAATCACAGCTGGGAGGCTGTGGGACTGCCACCCTGTCACTAACGAGGCCTCTACTTTCTTAACGTGGGCCCTGAACATGAGTGACGGCACTTTCAGAAGCAGGTCAAGAGGCAGCAGAGCTGAAGAAATAAAAGGAGGAAAGATATCAAACTATAACACAACTAGAGGCTTGAAACATTTTATATACGTGTGTGCATGTATCATTTGATGTCAAGAGTAAGTTACCTGGTCTTGGCCTTGATCCTATTCCTCCGCTGTATTCCCTGAGAAAAAGAATGAATACTTATGAACGTGATATTCCAACGCTGAAGAGAACAGAGTTCTACCAGATAAGAAGCAGAAAATCTAGTCCCACATCAGAAGCATTGACAAGCCACAGTATGCTAAGTAAGCTTACATCTTAGGACCTTGGAAGAGCTCAGGCTCCGTCCAACAATTCTAGGCCCCTCCCACCAGCTCTCCTGTCCTGGGCTTCTGGTTGGTAAATAAATGCTTATCATGCCAAGCCCCACCCCAGCCACACCCTGCTGCAACTGCTCCCCTGGCCATCTTCAGTATACTCTTTTCCCCACCCCACTTTCCACTTCTGGCTCTGAGAATAATGATCAACTCAACACTGTCACTCCTAGAAAGGACACGCCATTCAACTGCCCTGAGTCCACTCACCATTCCTGGGACTCCCCAGACAAAACACCCCTCCCTGGCCAACATGTCCTTATATGTGAACATTTGTTCTGTAAGGGCAGGGACTCTCTTGCCTTTTGTATTTGTATCCAGGGTACTTAGCACAATGTTTGTCATATAGGAAGCATATTCATTCATTCATTCTGGAATGCAATGTGAAATTATGTGAAAGTGAATAAAATGTCCAAAGCACTTGCCCCAAACGTTACTCTGTTAGATGTATGATCCAAGGAGGTCATTACAAAAAGAAGGGCCCCCAGATGCCCATCAATTAGGGAACGGCTAAAACCGCCATGGCATAAGAATGTAATGGAATATGGCTATGCTGTAAGAAAAATGATGACTATGGTGAAAACAGAGAAGAGTGGGAAGAATCATCTGAACCGATACAAAGTGAAGGAAAGCAGAACCAGGAAACAACATATCCAATGACCACAAAAATGTAAATAGAAAGAATAAAAAAAAAAAACCAAAACAACCAAAATTAAATGCTGCAAAATGATGAAATGTAGCACCAAGGAAGAGACAGAGAAAGCCCTATTCTCTGCTTCTTTGCAGAGTTGGGGAACTGTGGGCATGGATGGAACACTGTATGTAACATCAGACTATTTTGATATGTTGGTTAGTTTTGTTCAACTGTTTTTCTTTCTCTTTTTTATTCTTCATCAGAAGTGATTTCTCTCTGTGAGTGAGAGAAGCCAGGAGACATTGGGAAATGTAGGAGATGTAAAAACAAAAGATAAAAACAGAAATTTCATTCAAAAAAGATTATGGCGTTACAAACACTTAAGAATATCTCTTAAGACTTTTTTTTAACTAAGGAAGCACATTTTTAAAATTTAAAGTATATATATTCTTTTTAAAAATATATCCTTTCATTTTCACTGTCCAAAAAACTTGTAAGATAAATGATTTCCCAGGTCTCATGACTTGAATTATTCCAAAAGTTCAGTACTGCCAATATTGCTCCATGTTGCCAATTCTTCCCCCCAATTCTCCCACCCTATGCTACCCCACTTCTTTCACCCTCCATTCCAGACTGTCTTCCCATTTCATAAGCTGCCAGTAGACTTCACTTCTACTTTGGGGAGGTGTGCTCAGTGCATACCAAGTGTACTGAGAAGGAACCCCCATGACTTTTTCATTCAAGTCTATTGCCTTTTTCTAGACATGGGCTTTTGAGACAAGAGAATCTAAGTTCAAATTTCTACTGTTACTTAACTGACTACATCACATTGAGCAGTTACTATGGGTGGATGCTAGCACTTCAATATTTTTCCATGTGAGTCTGATAATTCTGGCCCTAACATTTCACTTCAATACTACAAATACTTGCTTGATACAAACAAAATATCACTTTAAATCCTTTAATGATGATTAGGGATTTTGTTTTTCATAATAATTACTTAATTTTTTATTTATACAATATATAATTACTTTATTTATTTATTTATTTATAATTACTCTACTTTTGAAAATTTCTTTTTACCAGGTGACTGGATTTTGCATGGACTTCTAACTTATATGAAATCTTACCTAAAAAATAGTCTTTTAGAGAGACAGTGTTTGAAGAGTGGCTAATGGAAGCCATTGTGGTTTTCTAATTTAGTTTTACAGCCAACTTTTAATTGGGTTCCAATCATTTGCAAATAGAAACTGCAACGAAAAGCACATGAGCAGAGATGTGCATTTATTATATTAATTAGAAGACAATTAAGTCACTTGGAATTTAAAAATAAGGAAGGAGAGTCTAATTGTGACTCAAAGTAACATCACTTAATGTCAAAATGTAGGACTGACCATGAATTCTGGGATAGACTCAACTGCACAGCATGGTGACATGGAGAAGGTCAGCTCTTAAACAACACTGCAGTATTTTCAATTCGAACAATATATCAGGGTTGTGGTAAATAGTCCCCACATGCTAGAACAAGCAGGTGGGGAAGCGTGAATGCACAGGGCCATGGACTGCAACAATCCGTTCAAAGAAATTTGTTTTGGAAGATCAGGAATGGCCTTTGGCCCAAAGTGATTGAATCTGACCTCATCTCCTGGTCTGAGAATGGAGCGGAGAAGGCAAGTCAATGACATTTGGACAAGACTTGTGAACTCTCAGCTAGGAAACTCCAGTACAGACTGGAGGCAGACTGACGGTGCAGATCAGCCAATGCTGCTTTTAGAGTCAACTAGGGAGGGCATTGAGAAGTGACATGGTGGGTCACCCAGCTGGTATGTGTCAAAGGTAGCCAGCTCTTGCAACTTATTAGCAAGACTACAGATAAGCCGACCCAAGCTTAGAAAATTAAAGTGATCTGATGAAGATCGGTTAGGAAGTTAACACCGTTGCAGACCTGAAACTAAAGAAGAGGGGAGAAAATTGTAGCTTCGAGGGAGTTGTTCTTGGTGTAAGCCTTCCAACTAACTACAAACATATTACACAGCTCAAATAGATTGGATCACTAGCCAAGGAGGTTAAAACTTGATAAAACCAACCATAAAAATTCAGAATTCAAAAAATCCACTGTGGGCTAAATGATCAGAAAATGGACTAATTATTGAGCTAATTCTTTCGCAAGTGGAAATATAAAAAGTTTCATTCCAATGTAGAAGGCACCTTAGAGGCAGCTCATGGTATAATGAATGGAATGAAGGGCTTATGAGTCAGAAGGTAGCAATGACACAGTGGAAAGACACTGGCTTTGAAAACAGAAGACCTCCATTCAAATCTCATTTCTGATACATAACTATCTGTATGTATGACCTGGAGCAAATCACTTTATTTCACTGGCCTGTCATTCCCTCATCTATAAAACTAGGCTATTGAACTAGATGCCTCCAAGGTCCCTTACAGTTTAAGATCTATGATTCTGAGAACTGAGTCTCCTGCATCTCCTGCCTCCAACAGTCATTCGCTGTGTGATCATGGGAGATCACTTTACCTCTACTGCCTCAGTTTCCTCATCTGTAAAATGGGGACAAGAACAGCCCTTACATCATAAAATTGTGAACATCAAATGAGATTTCATAAAGAGGGAGAGGGAGAAGAAGAGGGAGAAGGAGAGGGAGAGAAGAAGGAGAGGGAGAGGGTGACAGAGAGATACACAGAGAGAAGCTTTTAAACCTTAAAACATTATATAAATATTAGCTATTGCCAGCTAACAACCCCCTCATTTTAAAGAAGGGACATTGTGACTTTCCTTGGTCACACAATATTTGAACTCAGGTCCTGTGACTCCACATTCCAGTACACTGTCCACTCCACCAAGTGGCCTCGAACTCTAGTTTGCTGGTTAATTCCATGAGAAATTAACTCCTTTAGGTGCCTTTAAGGAAGGCAAGCTCTTTTCCAAAGCATTCCCAAGTGCTATGCATATCATTAAAAGTGAAAATTATCAAATCAGATTTGAGGATCATAAAGCACAATGATGCTAGAAACAATGAAATAACGAACCATCCAATTTCAGCTCCTTCATAGAGAAAGCATGCACAAGGTTAAGTCTGACTCTGGTCTGGAGATGAAATTTCCTGTTGACTGTTCAGATAAGTTGAGTTGGTTCTAGGTGAGCAAAGACCAGTTGGCTCAGTTTAACTAAAATTAGCATAGAGATTATGAGAAAAATAGGCAGAGCAGATGATGGGGGAAAGCACTGAAAAAAGCAGCAACAGCTGTTAATGAGAGGCAGACTACATCGATTCTGAGATCACACAATGGTCCTGCAGTTACACCTGCAAAAACTGAATTTAAGTCATCTTTCAATACAAATGCCAAACACACCTGCAGGCAGATATGTATAAATATGCATAAATGAAGTCAGCAGAGGAAGAGCTGTAAGCCCACGGTCAGAGCTTGGCTACTGAAACCTTGGACCACTCACGGCTGCCTGCTCTCTCTGGCCTGTTACCGTGGCAACAGGATGCAGGCAGGCATGGAGAAACCTTGTTGCCTAAGCAACAGGACAAGGGAAAAACTGGGGCTTCAAGCTCATGGCACTGGCCAAGGTTCTAGGCTCCAGGATGGTGGATGAGTTTTCAGGCCCAGGCATCTCTGAACTGTATCATGGCAAGATGGACAGAATTTGAAGGAAGGTCACTGGTGTGGGCTGCCTGAGTCTCAGGGACCTGTAGCTTACGAGACCTGAGTTCAAATCAGAGTAATGTCCTTAGCAGGAAAGAAGCAAATTTGCGAATTATAATTCCAGTTATTTGCTCAAACTAGACTAGACTGGTATACCTTCCATTAGAGGATCTCATTCTATCTTTCTCTTTTTTTTTGCTCCCTGCCCACCCCATGACTCCTTCTTACTGTTGCCTCATTTTTAAAGTAATATTTAGTTAGTGCAAGGCACTGATACAAAAATGCATAACACAGGGTCTTTGCCCACAAAGAATTATGATTTTGTAGGGGAGATAAGACATGCAGAAATAAGTTGAATACTAAATAAAGTTGATAATTGCATCAGAGAAGTGTAAAGATGTACTATAAGTGTTCCAAGTTGGAAGAGATTATTTCTGGATAGAGAGATCAATGAAGGCTTCAATGAATGTGATCAGATTAGATCTCTCGTTGAAACTGCCCTTTCTAAAGCCACCAATGATCTCTTAATTGCCAAATCGAATGACGTTTTCTCAGACCTATTTACTCATTTCTCTGTGGCATCTGACAAGGCGAACTGCCTCCCCCTCCCGAAGGCACCTTCCTTTCTGAGTTCTTATGATGTCACTCTCTGCAGGTTCTCCTCCTACCCATGTGACTACTACTTCTCAGGTCCCTTTGAAGGACCATCCTCCATATCCTGCCTACCTAACTAGATAAACCCCCAAGGATCTATCCTCGGCCCTCTTCTCTATGTTCTCTTTCTTGGTGACTTCATTAGTCACATGGACCTAATTATCATCTCTATGCTGATGAGTACCACCTTCTCCAGTGGTCCTGATCCACATCTGGTCGCTGGACCCAGATGGCTGAGGAGGAGGTGTGGCCAGATGATTCTGTACAGACCTTCCTCACTTAAATCCAATTCACTCGCATGTCACGGCATCACCTCCCTATGTCACAGTCCCCTTCTAGAATGAAGGACAAACAACCACCACAACACGAACAAGCGCTAAGTCTCTTTCCCCAATTCCAACCCCAAATCACCGATTGGCTATGCATCATTTCCCACTGATCGCCTCACAAGCAAGTCGGAATGAACATGTGAAAAACAGGCTTAACGGCTTTCACCCAAACCGAGCCCTCTTCCCAACTTGCCTACTTCTGTCCCCAGCACCACCATCCTTCCAGTTACCTAGCTATGCAACCTCATTGTCACCCCGGCTCCTCTTTCTCAGTCACTTCTCACAGCCAATAAGTCGGCAAATCTCATTTCTATCTGCACAGTATTTCTCTCACAAAACCCCGTCCCCACTGACTCTGCTTCAGACTCTCAAGAGACCCTATTGCAACAGGTCACTGAAACGACTTGCCTCTGACACAAAGGTGAAGAAGGTATGAGTGTTTCCTGCTCTAAGTCCTGTAGTCTGGGCATTGGGTTTACTCCTTCTCACCGAGTAGGGGTGGCTTTATGGGAGAACTGTTCTTTTCTGCCTTTGAGCCTTCAAAAGCTTGTCAAAGGCAAGGAATTTGCACTTAAGTGCATTGTAAGTTTTGCTTTGATGCTAAAACTAGACGTGAAATGAGAAGCATTGCACATCATGGCTAGTTCAGATACACATTCTTCTTCCCTTGACCACGTTACAAAACATCTGTCTTATATCTCAATTCCTTTCAGCAATTATAATGTCTGTGATTTCATTCAGCTTTAGTTTTCATGCCATTGACCCACCCATAAAATGATACATTCTGTCTTTCTCAGCTCCTAAGGAAATTTAAAGGAACATTTAAAATTACCAAAATTTTCTACTGATTTTTTTTCATTAGAAGGCTAGCAAACATGCTTATAGAAAAAAGATACCAGTCATTCGTATATGTATCTTCTCTGCTCTACTAGAATCTAAGCTCAAGGAGAGTGGAGATTATCTTCCTCGCCTTCCTACGCCTGCTAGCACCCACCACGCTGCCTTGTCCATAGTAAGTCTCCAATAAATATCTGCAAATTAGTGTTTTGCAGATATAAATCTTATAAATCCAATACGGATCCTTCTCATGTCACCAAAATGACTCTCCTGGAACATCTGCCTGAAAACTTTTGTCCACACGTGTGCGGACTTTTGAGCAGTCTATGAGCAGCTCTTTGGGATGCTGCCTGCAAGCTCCATTGATACCTGGAGCATCAGTGTACTATTACTGTTGATGTTGTTGCTACTGTTATATACATGTGTTATACTGCACTATATTATTTTATGGGCTGAGATGGTTAACTGTATAAAACATGAAGCTGGAATAACTGAGTCCAGGGGATAATCTTAGATCTTGACCCATCTTCATCTATCATATGCATGTGTTCATCCAACTAACATTTATCAAGTATTTACTATCTTCACAGCACATGTGTAACTCATTGTTAATATCTTCATGCTGCCCTCCACCAAGTTAACTATGCACTGGGTTCTCACTTATCTAAGACAGGCCTGCACAACCTGCGGCCCACGGGACGCTTGCAGCACACCAAAGGATTTCAGGCAGCCCACAAAATGTAGAGGATGACCACATCACACCTATCAGATTGGCCAACATGACAAAACAGGAAAATGATAAATGTTGAAGAAGATGTGGGAAAACTGGAACACTAATGCATTGCTGGTGGAGTTGTGAACTGATCTGACCATTTTAGAGAGTAATTTGGAACTATGCCCAAAGGGCTATAAAAATGTGCATATCCTTTGACCCAGCAATAGCACTTCTAGGGTTGTATCCCAAAGAGCATAAAAATGGGAAAAGGACCCACATGTACAAAAATAGCTATAGCAACTCTTTTTGTGGTGGCAGAGAATTGGAAATTGAAAGGATGCCCATCAATTGGGGAATGGCTGAACAAGTTGTGGTATATAAATGTAATGGAATACTATTGTGCTATAAGAAATGATGAACAGGCTGACTTCAGAAAAACCTGGAAAGATTGTATGGTCTGGTGCTGAGTAAAATGAGCAAACCAGGAGAACATTGTACACAGTAATAGCAACGCTGTGCGATGACTAATGTTGATAGACTTAGCCCTTCTCAGCAATGCAAGGATCTAAGACATCTCCAAAGGTCTCATGATAGAAAATGCTATCCACATCCACATCCACAGAAAATGCAGATAGAAGCATACTATTTGCTATTTTTTCTTATGTTTTGTTTTGTTTCCTCTTTCTGATGGTTCCCCCTATTAGTTCTAATTCTTCCTTGCAACATCACTAATGTGAAAATATGTTTAATAGGAATGTATATGTATAGCCTATATCAGATTGCGAGCTATCTTGGGGAGGGAGGGGGGAAGGAGAGGGAGAAAAATTTAAAACTCAAAAGCTTATGAAAGCAATTGTTGACAAATCAAAATAAATTAAGAAAAAAAGAAAAGAAAAGAACCCCCCCAAAAATATAGAGGATGTACTCTACATTTTTCACAGGCCGCCCAAAATCCTTTGGCAGGCCGCAGGTTGTGCAGGCCTAATCTAAGAGCTCCCTGACTTGGAAATGCCCGTCTTCTTTTTATATCTCACAAGTCTCTAAAAGATATACTGTCTCATGAATAATTCACTACAACCAAAATGATTACACTGATTTGCTTTTTTTTTAACAACTTTTTTTCCTAGATTCTATTCAATGTTTTTTCTGTCAAAATGTTTTTCCTCAAGCAAACATCTGACCATGTCTCTCTTCTACTCAATAAACTGCTATGGGGAATGGCTAAAGAAGCTGTGGTGCATGATTGTGATAGAATATTACTATGCTATAAGAAATGACAAGCAGGATGATTTCAGAAAAACCTGAAAAGACCTACATGAACTGATGAAAAGTGAACCAGGAGAACATTATACACAGTAACACCGTGTGATGATCAACTATGATTGACTTAGTTCTTCTTGACAACACGATGATCTAAGACAATTCCAAAAGGCTCATGATGGAAAAGGTTATCCACCTCCAGAAAAAGAACTCTCTTCTTTGCACCATCTGCCTTTGCACCCCAACCCTGGAATGAATTCTCCCATCACCTCCATCTCATAGAATTGCTCTCCTCCAAGACACAGCTCAAACATTACTTGCTCATAGAAGGGGCTCTATATATGCTCTCCCTCCCTCCCACCCTGACCTCCCTGTGTTTATTCTCCGTAGGGTTGGTGGCATCCTTGTCACCTTCTGCCAGAATGTAACCTCTTTGAGGGTAGGGACTGTTCCATTCACTCGTTGTGTTTGTACTACCAGCTCCTTACACCGAACCTGGAACATAGTAAACACTGAACAGTACTCGCTGATGGACTGGCTCTCTCTTCTCGACAAATGTTTTACATTCTAGTAGCTCATTGAAGTTTAAATAATTTATAAATATTCTTTTATTAAAGGTTAATAAAAACACATCTAGAAGAATATATAAAATTAATTATATGGTGAATAACATGTTGCCCTTTTTTAATACTTTCTAAGGATTATAAATAAGTCCTTTTATAAGCCTTGGGGATTATCTTAATGAAGTCCAAAAGTTGGGACTTCTTCTTTCCTTACCTTATTTTTCTTTTTTGTTGTTGCTTCTGCACCACCCATTAGACACATACATGTGCCTTTCATTTTTGCTATCTTTTCAAGAGTATATGTCACATCTCCTCAATAAAACAGGGCCAATAAGGGTGGGACCAATTTCTTGTGATTCTGTGTTCTCCGTCTTTCTAGCAGATTGTACAGTGCTCAATAAATTTTTCTTTGCTTACTGAAGGCTCAATTATGCTGAAGTCAGGACCTGTATCCCTCAGAATGTGTCCTCTACATGCTGCCTACATCTCCTGCAGGCACTAATTTCCTCCCTCAGAGCATCTACTGTTTTCCATCAACACAACCGGCCTGCCCAGTTGGCTCTGGGCCTCACCACAGAGACCCTGCCACCATATCACCATTACAAGGGATGCTCCAAGGTACAAACTGAGCTGTTTGCCTTCTGCTGATACAGGAATGCAATTACTACTCTTCAAACAATTCAAGGACTTACCTAGTGACAAACATTTTCTATGATAATTCAAGAAAGGGGATCTTTGTGATATATTGTAGCCACAGAATTTATTTAATCTAGATTGTTCTACGTGTGATAGGGGAGTAGGTTTTGGAGCTCATTTTGTAAAATTAAGAATCTGGGTAATTCAAAGATCTATACCTTACAATAACTATCTTAATAAACTCAGATACTAGGTCATCGCAAACTAGAGCAAACCTGTACTTAATCTGACAGATTTTTTCTATGTGTACCAGAATATTTACTTTTCTACCTACCTCTTCCAACCACCCTCTGAAAACATTCTTTTTATATCAGGGCATACATAGTACCCAGTCATACGAACAAAAATCAACATGATACATCCTAACCTCTTACGTAATGTAAAACATCAGGCATTTTTTTTCCAGCAGCCAGCCCAATTAGTAATTTCCTGACTTTGCAAAGCTTAAAATATTTCTGAAAGCTAAAATTTTACTGACCTTCCATGAGACTGTCTTTCTCCTCCAGAAGCACTGAAACTTCGTTTTAATATGCCTGAAACAAATATATACACAGAATAGTAATTGCATTTTGCTCTCTAAAATGATGTTTTATGTTTGAAAAACTTAGATTTCTATTTTACAGTATTTCTGTTATGTGATCAATTTAAAATACTGGAAAGATTCTTAAGAGCATAAGTAGAAAATATAACATTAGAAAAAAATTATTTTTGCTAGAGTTTTAAAGTAACTTTTTTTTCCACACAGACATTTCACAATAGACCACATCTCTAGGGTGTTTTCAGGTGTATAAAGTACTTTGCTGACAATAATTCTGTGAGGAGGGTAGTTCAAGTATTATTATCCAAGATTTACAGATGGGGTAACAGAGGCCCCAAGACAGTAAGTGTTTTTTGCCCATGATTTCATAACTAGTAACTTTCAGAGATGATATTCAAGCTCAGGTTTCCTGACTAAAAGATTTCTTTTTTTATCTTTTAAGTATTGCAACGAAATACAGGTGGGAAGTGGATAAAAGAAAGAAGAAAAAAATAACTGAAGCTAAAGAAAAAAAGAGAAGCACAAAAAATGAAACCAAAAAGAAGAGGCAGGAGAAAATAACAAACTAAATTAAATTCATGTGACAGTGAACTTACACGGTGATGGGCATAAAGAAGCAGCACCATCCCTTAAAGTCCAGTCTGAGATTGAACTAAGCACACAGAGTCTTGGAATGACTGAGTGTCTTACAATGTTTCCTGCTTAGTCATATTAGAAAATTTTAATTAGACGTCTCCAATCCCTCTGCAAATGGTTGAGCTTGAAGGATTCAACATACTATAAAGCACGGGTATCAAACACGGCCCAAACCAGACTAAAATGTAATTGGAAAATATTTATCAAAAGAAATAAAAATACAGTAGAACATAGATAATGTTAATATGTGGTTTTCTAAGCCAAGCTGAGGCCCAGCTTTGGCTCCCATCTCTACTTGAGTTTGACACCATCGCGGTAAGCCACTCAGTGTCTGTGAACTTCAGCGTGCCAACTGAGGTTTGCACACTTTAAAAGACTTTAATTTACCACCAGGTTCTTCCCAACTTGGTAACCAATTTGTCTTGGGACAGGAAGGGCTTCAATGACCTATTCTCAAATGGCCTTTGGAAATTCCAAATGGCGGCTGAGGTGCCTGCACTGTGGCCAACTCCATTAGTGCTCTGGATTCTATTTCAATTGAGTGCTGTCCAGGATGAACCAATCAGCCTACAGAGGGATAAGCTCTGCAAACACTTTATTACATATTACAAAAGCATGGCTCTGAATGTAGCTGAAATGGCCGCATGAAAACTTCTGGGGTCAGCCTTGCATGTTTATGGATATGGACATTCCTCCTAGTCCAGTGGGTAAATTCAGTCTGTAACAGCAAGCAGAATGGAGGAGACGCAAGGACCAGCTGTGCTCCTAAGGAGGACAACTGCAAATATCCCTTCAGGTAATGTTCTTGGCCTACTCATTCACTGAGTCCTCTCTGAGGACAATATATTAACAATAAAATTCACTGGAGGACAACAACCAAAGCAAATAATTGCTATGATCACAATTAAGCTAGCTCCTGGTCCATAACAGATAGTCAGATCCCTTAAAATTTCCTTGACAGTTCCTGTACTTGCTAGTAAAAATAGTCAAACCCATCCACGTGAAGCTGGGGTAGGGAAATAAATGGTACTGTGATGGCTGGAATGTCAGGCCTTACTAGAATACTACACAAAATGCTCTGTATGAGCTGGCCAGAGTTCTGCTTTGCCATTTCTTTGTTCCAAGGAAGCAAGGTGTTACAACGGATAGAGCACTGTGCCTGAAGTCAGGAAGACATGAGTTCTAACCCATCCTCAAACACTTTTAGCTGTGTAACCCTGAGCAAGTCACTTAACTTCTGCCTTCTTCAGTTTCCTCAAGTGTCAAATGGGGATAATACCAGCACCGACCTCCTAGGATTATTGTGAGAATCAAATAAGATGATATTTGTAAAGGACTTACTACCTTGCCTGGCATATAACAGCATGTAGATGCTTGTACCCTTCCGTTTTCCCCAAGTACAACAACAACTTCAGCACATTGCTGACTGGGAATTATGAAATGGTTTAGATGGCCCTTGGTAGATGGCTTACCAAATGTTGACTCCTTCAAAGGGCTTGAGCTAGAGTTGCTGGAGTTATCAGAGATGTCTAGCTCATCATCTAATTCCGAATATGTGTCTATACAACAAAAAAGAGACATGAGTGAATCTTGGAACAGAAAACATGAGAAATAGGTCAGTGCTGACATCTTTACAAATGCCCTCACCTTTTTCGATATTTTCTAAGTTGTAGTTATCATCGGACAAGATTTCATCACAAGCTCTGTCTTCGTCTTTCCCACAGGGTTGCTGAAAGCTCTCTGGGGGAAGGTCAGCACTCTCAGAAAGCTCGCTTTTCAAGCTGGCCCCGCCACTGCTGCTGCTGCTCAGGCTGGCCTTCTCAAAATTTTCCTGAGAAGCAAAATAAAAGAGCTGATAGCTTTCTTTTCGGAGCTTTCTTCCAAGTGAGAATTCATTACAGAATTTAGTTAAAGCATTCTGAGTTTGCACCAATCCATGGTTGGTCCTGTCCTTCTACCGCTCCCGGCTCCCTCATCTCTCCATACTCCTGCTGAACTTGTCGCACCTCTTACTGATTTCTTCAAGCAGGCCCTCTCTTCCATCCTGGCATCCCTCACCAGTTGGCCTCTTCACCGTTCAGCCCTGCTAGCCCCAATCCTCATCCTTAAGCTTCTAAGCAGGGCTGGAGGAAGTCATGAAATGGGGCTAACTGGATCCACCATGCATTTACACTAGGCCTTCACTGTCACAGGGCAATTCTTTTGCTCATCACCTACTACAGGCAGCTAGGTGGTGCAGTGGACGAAACCCTGGGCCTAGAGGTAGGAAGACCTGAGTTCAAGTACAACTTCAGACACTTACTAGCTGTGTAACCCTAGGCAAGTCACTTAACCTCTGTTCGCTTCAGTTTCCTCATCTCAAAAATGGGAAAAATAACAGTACCTACTTCCCAAGGTTGTTGTGAGGATCAAATAAGATAAAATTTGTTAAATAAAAGAGTGCTTAGCACAGTGCCAACATGTAGTAGTCACTATATAAATGCTTATTCTCTTCTCCCTTCCCTAATGCCCCTTTATCACACTTATCACAAAAGCTGTTCTAAACCTCCACTTTTCATACTCCCAACTCTATCTTTGACACCCCCGACCTCATCTATACTACTTTAATGAGAAAATTCAGACCATCCAATATGAATTCTCTCAATTTTGCCCCTCCTCCAACTTTTTAATTCTTTTAATATGTTTACCTATCTCGTTTCCTCCAGTTTTGGAGGAAGAGACAGATCTCATTCCTTGCTGAATGTCAACCGTTCCATCTATATACCCCTGATACTATCTCCTCCTGCCTTGTCCTTGACCTTGCTCTATCAATCCCTCCCCTCACATTAATGTCGATTCTAGCTCTGGCCCACACTCTACGTCTAGCCTGCAAACATGGCAAGATCTTCCTCAGCCTAATAGAAGTTTCCTTTGATGCTGCCTAATATCCCTCAAACTACTACTCTACATCTCTTTGCCTTCACTGGCAAACTCCTCGAACCCCGAGAAGGAGTGGGGTGCACTCATTGTACCCCCTTACTGCTCTACCCATTTACTGCTCCAATTTTTGCAATCTGACTTCCATGCCCACCAATCTAAAGAAAAAAGCTCTCTCGAAGACGAGAGAGTGCTCCTAATGACCTCCTTATCACCAAGTCCAAGAGGTATATTTCTGTCCTTGGCCTCCTTGACATCTCTGCAAATTATAGACTACCAAGTGCTCCCTGATGGCAGTGCCCTCTCTGGTCATTGCTTCTGTGGCCTGCTGCCCTTCAAATAAATGTAGGTGTCCCCAAGGTTTTGTCCTACACCTTCTTCTCTTCTCCCTCTGCACACTCTCCCTTGGTAATCATATCCAGAATCACAGAATGACTGACACTGAGTTAGAAATGACTCCAGAAGGCATCCATGCCTTAACAAAAACCCCTCTATGACATTCTTGACAAATGGTTATCCAACTTTTGTCAGAAAATCTCTAAGGAGGGGAGCCCCATTCAACTTTTCTATATAAGATGGCTAACCCTACGTTGCTCCGTGCATCCCAACCATCTCTTCCAACAGCTTCAGTTAATACCTTTATGCAGATGGCTCCTGTATCTACATTTCGAGCTCACCCATAGTTCTAGGCCCATATTTCCAACTGGCTCCTGGATATTCTTTGGGCATCCCAAAATGAACATGTCTTAAGACTGAGCTTATCACCTTCCTTCTCTAAACTGGAGCCCCTTCCCCCTTCTGCTCTATTTCTGTTAATGCCATGACCATCCCCCCAGAACTCCAGGCACATACCCACAGTCACCCAAATACCTTTGTAGTATCTTTAGCTTGGTTTTTTTCCTCTTCACTGTCCCCACTATAGTTCGGGGCCCCTTCTCTGTTCTCACCTACGCTGATTTTATAGTACCTGCTCTTCCTGATTCCTCCTATCCTCAACTTTGCTGCTCAAGTAATGATCCAAGGGCACCTAGGTGGTGCAGTGGATAGAGCTCTAGCCCTGGAGTCAGGAGGACCTGAGTTCAAATCCAGCCTCAGACACTTGACACTTACTGGCTGTGTGACCCTGGGCAAGTCACTTAATCCCAACTGCCTCTCAAAAAAACAAAAATAAAAACAAACAAACAAAAAAACCAAACCAAGTAATGATCCAAATGTACTTCTATGATAGTTAGGGGGAAGAAGATGCTTGTGCTGAGAAGTTCTTTAAACAACTGCCTCACTTACTAGCCTCTGGCCTCATGGCGATTGGCCACCTTCGACTGCCATGCCCCAAACTGCCCACTTGAGAATGGTGGACATTTTACACGCTGTCTAATGTTTGTTTGTTTTTCCAAATGTCCATCCTTGTGATTAGTTAACTTTAAAATAAAGTAATTGGAAAATACACCTTTTATATACACAGATAGATAGAGATACATATATAGAAATGACAGACTTGGGAACAGATCTATGACCTCATGCCTATAAAGCTGAGGAGCACCCTCTACCAATGGAGGTCAGCACACTCTCCACAACCCGGGGTCTTAGTAGAGAATTGCTCAAGGTCCTGACAGGGCTATGCCAGTCTGTGTCAGAAGCAGGACTTGAACCCAGGTCTTCCTGGCTTTCAGCCTGGCTCTCTAGCCACTATGACAAGATGACTTGTGTTTGTGTAGCAAGTCAACGCTCAGATATGTGGTATACTCTGGGCCTCGTGAACTTAAATAACAATAACAGTGCGTGTTTATATCATGCTTTAAGGTTTTGCAAAATGCTTTACATATATTATCTCACTTGATAGTCACAACATGGTGAGGTAACTGCTATAATTATCCCACCTTACAGATGAAGAAAATGAGGCTGAGAGTGACTTGTCTAGGGTCACGTAGCCACTAAGTGACTACAACAAGATTCAAACTCAGCACTTCTTGATTCTACATTCAACACTCAATCCACTGTACCACCAAGCTTGCCTCAGCGGTCTCCTGTGATGACTTTTTTTTGTTTATTTGTTTTGGGTTTGTTTTTTTTTTTTTGGCTAGGCAATGGGGTTAAGTGACTTGCCTAGGGTCACACAGCTAGTAAGTGTGAAGTGTCTGAGGCTGGATTTGAACTCAGGTCCTCCTGACTCCAGGGCCAGTACTCTATCCACTGCACCATCTAGCCTGACTCCTGTGATGACTTTTTACATTGCAGTTAGACTACAGTAGCTGCTAAAAACTGGGGTACTGACCACTAAAAATATATTCTTGTTGTGTGTTCTCATGTGTGTCTTATGAGGTCACTTAAAAGATGTTTATCGGGGGAAGCAAAAGAATCTGTGGTTTTTGGGTTGATGAACTACTGTTTCTTTTGTAAAAGATATCCTCTCCCTATTATGGGACCATATAATTTAGAACAGGGGGGATTCTTAGGCCCATCTAGTCCAGGAATTCCTAACTGTTTTTGTGTCATGGGCCTCATGGGTCTGGTGAAACCTATAGACCCCTTCTCAGAATAATATTTTTTAAACACATGAAATAAAATACATAGAACAGCCCTCCCTCACTTTACAAGTGAGAAAATGGAGGCCCAGAGAAGGATCTGCTTAAACCCTCCTTTCACAAAGCAAGGACTGTTGAGATCTTGTTCCCACATCACCATTCTCTCTGGAAGCCAGACAATTCTAGAGCTAGACCTCCAGGAGTCTTGAATCTATGCCCTATTTCCCATTGCTGCCTCTAAATCATTCTAGAAATCATTAAGATTGTCAAGAAGGAGATTCAGGACCTCATTTCATAAGCTTATGAAGAAATTGGTAGGTTAGGATGGTAGGCCAAATTTAATTAGACAAAATCCAATAGATTTTAATAAGAATTCTATATTGGGTTCAAAATCTCATTTCCATAAGTGTAGGGGTGGGTGGCATGGGTATAAAATATGGCATGTTAACAAAAGGACTGTGAACTCATTATAGGAAGGAGACCACGCAATTCTCATGAAGCTAGAGAGACTGGGGAATTTTGTTCTCCGAAACATATCAGAGGGGATATGAGGTCTGTGCTTTGTAGAGAATGGCACCTTTGGACATCACAGAGACAAGCAGACTAAGAGTAATCCAGCCAATTCAGGCTAAGGAACAGCTGGGATCCAACACATAATAGTGTTGGCTCTCTGGGAGTGGGGCAAGAGGCTTTTCGGAATCAGAGGAGCAACTCTAGGGGGCAATCATTTGGGATCAGTCAGGGGGCAGAAGAGAGACTCAACCAGGTTGGTTAGAACACCTGGGCCTTCCAGAAATGGACAGCCACATTTTGTGCGTCAATATGGCATCTCCAGAAGATCTTGGAGATGAGACAAGCCACCATGGAAATTGTCACCACTCTGTGAGTTGTGTGCCTGCCAGCCAAGTGCCAGGATACGCCTACTGATGTCAAGCTCAGACTGTCTTGGTATAAAGGAGCTTTTTCCTGTGTGCAGTTGATCATGATACATTTTTAGTTGAGCAGCTCCTAACAGCGGCAAACGGGTATTATCCAAATTAGCTGTGACAACTGGCAGCAAGAGCGTAAGGCCCATTTTATTAAAAGTAGCACAATTAAAAAGAAACACTGCCCAGGCCGTTAGCTTGACAGAGAAAAATCAAGTAATGAGTGTACGTGAGAATGTCTGCTCTTCCCTGCACATGCTTCCCAGCAGGAGCATAATAAATTCATGTTTGCTCTCGAGTTCCAAAAGAGTCGAGTTTCTATTTGTGGCTGTCTCCGCCACCCTTTTTTCTTCTGCTGGTTTGGCTGAGGACTGTGTCCTTATGTGCACAGATATGTGGGGGTACCAGGTGTTTGGCAGGGATTCATTTGGCAAAGCAGGATCTTTGAATCCTGACAACCACTTTCCAGGGTTTGAATGGGATAGCAGAGAGAAAATGTTTAAACGGCGAAGGATCATGACTGGTTTTCTAGCAGACAAACTTAGTCCCTAGATGACAAAATCTAGATGCCAGGTTGAGTGAATGATATTCAGGGAGGAGCTAAAGGGTTTCGCACAATCACAGCAGCCCCCCGTAGGTAATGACTCTAAAGGAAAGGGGCACTCCTCAAAGTCCCCCGTCTCCTCTTCATGGGATTGGGAGATGGCATATGATAGGGAGAGGCAAAGGCATTCTGAAAGTGGTCTCCCCACTGCACATTCCCCATCTGTCTTTGCCCAACCCGAGAAGTAAGGAAGATGTCGAGGGACCGCACATGTCCTTTGGACATGCTGAACATAGAATCTACATCCCTGGAGGAGAGTGGGGAAGTTTTTAAGCATTTCTTTTTTATTATTATCATGACTCCTACAGAATTCCTAAAGTCCTGAGACATTTTCCTTTCTTGGTGCCCCACACATCGCAACAGAGGCTAATGTTCTTTAAGTTAGACTAGACAAGCCAGGAAGGACATTTTAGGGGCTCTGCAACTTAGAACTGGACAAAGACTAAGGATCAAATAATAAGAGAAAAAAACATTCCCTCTAAGTGTGGGTCTTTATTGCAAAGTTTTATTGCAGGGTTTTTTAACATTAGAATTATTAAAAATCCTAAAGATGGGTATTTATAGTGAAAAATATTGATTTTTATACCACTACACAATTATGATGCCATTTTCATCATTGCAATTAGAACTGCTTAGAAAGATTGGTACATATTATTGAACTGTCAGCAAATAAAAGAAATTCATTAACATGAATGCCCTTGAGATGCCAAGGATGACAATTTAAATGAAAAGCATACATCAAATATCAAATTTACCACATTCAGTAGCATTTTTAAAAGCTTGCCTTCCTTCCTGCTAAATTAATATCTACAATGGATCTTTGATCTTTCTTACTTCTAAAGGAGTTTCATCATCATCACCACCACCACCACCATCATCATCTTTTTTGTTATCATCATCATCACCATTACCATCATTGTTGTCATCATCACCACCACCACCATCCTCATCTCCATGACCATCATCACTGTTCTATCATCGCTGTCATCATCACCATCATCACCATTACCATCATCACTGTCATCATCACCATTATCATCATCACCATTGTTACCAGATTAACCTACCAATCAGACTTAACGTATGCTTTGTTACATTCAGTAGCATAACAAATTTTGTAAAACTCAGTCATTTCTTTTACTTGGGGAATAAGCAGATCAGAAAAAAATGAGAAAGGTGAGGGGAAGGAAATATAAAACCAACTGTGACCTGTTCCTCATGGAGTTTCCATAAGACAAGGAGCCAACCAGACACCCTCACCCCTCAACACAAGAAGACTTTGAAGTGTCCGGGCTCTACTGGCCTCCTCAGAGAAAAAACACAATGATAGTAGCTGGAGGAGAAGCCATTTTGCAGGCCTGATTGGTCATATAGGAAGAAGGTTCAAAGAGAAAGTTGTGGGACAAGGAAAAGTGAATAAACAAACTGGAAAAAGGATGCAACCAATGAATCCATACCATGAAGTAATAGAAAGCAACCTGAAAATTTCACTAAAAAGAAAGAAGACAAAAAATTCTACAAGAACCCTGAGCAATAAGGAAAGTATATAAAGAAACTCCAAGTGGTTCAAAGGAACAGGAAAATTGAAAGAAGAAATAGTAGGGAAATTAAATTGGGAACCAATGGCATCAGACAGTTTAGAAAACATAATGGAGAAACTCTTCAAAACTGTGCATTCTCTGAAAAAGGTGAATTTAGACCTCACAAATAAAAATGTGAAGGAAAAGCGGCAGGACAGCAACATAAAACATTATATACTACCCAAAGTGATTGATCTTGAAGACAAAATTCACAGAGGTAATTTTGAAAAGTACGGGTCTCTTAGAAAGAAAAAAAACACACAATGAATTGAAAAGCCTAATTAACAAACTGCAGGAATTAATAACAGAAATTTACCCAGAAGTATTAAAAAACAAAGAACAGTAAGTTGGTTGAAATAATGTGCAGACCACTAATAGAAACCCCAAACTTTAATCACCAAGGAATGTAGTTTTAAAATTCATTTCTTATCTATCATGGAAAAACTGATTTGACTAATCCTGTACTACTCATTTATGAGAAATTAAAGGAGGCATTAGGCTATTATTATGTTGTAAAAAGCAAAGAAAATAAGAACCCTCTGAATAATATAAATTGCACAATTAAACTTGAACAGCAATGCAAAATGTCATTAGAAACCAGAAGCAGGCACTTTGAATGAGAGAGACATAAAAAAGTAAGGAAGTTTGGAGCATGATGGCCCCCACCTATAATTCCTACTGCTGAGGAGGCTGAAGCTAGTGGACTGCCTAAGCTTGGGAGTTCTGGATGCAGAGGGAATAAGGTGACCAAGTGGTCCTACTAAGTCTTGCACCAATACAATGAGACCCCACAGTGGTGAACCACCAGACTGCCTAAGGAAAGGTCAGAAATGCAATAGCTGGGCCAGCTCAGTTAGGGGTTGCTATACTTCTAGAATGGGAAAAAAGTAGGGAGGAGATCCAGGCTTGAAAACAAACAAAAAACTTTGGGAGGAAAATGAAGTAAATAGAGTTAATAAGAAAAGACTAATGTGTAAAATAAACTCTCGTGATTCTGAAGTTAGACAAGGCTTTACTTATTTTTTTAAATCACATATTGGCCAAAAAAGGGGCAAAGAGAGAACCAAGAGATCTAGTGCAATGGGGGAATCAAGGCTAGATTTGGAGTCAGAGGACCTGGGTTTGAAAACTGGCTACTGTCGACCTGTGTGACCTTGGCCATGTGCTTAACCCCCTTTAGCCTCAAATTTCAAACTTATAAAATAAAAAAGTTAAATTAAATGATCTCTACGGTTCCATCCTGTTCTAAATCTAGAATTCTAGCATCTATAGGTCAAAGAAACTGAGGAAAGACAGAGTAAAAGAAGTTTAAAGAGGGGACAGCTAGGTGGCGCAGTGAATAGAGCTCTGGCCTTGGAGTCAGGAGAACTTGAGTTCAAATCCAGCCTCAGACACTTAACACTTATTAGCTATGTGACCCTGGGCAAGTCACTTAACCTCAATAGCATTACCAAAAAAAAAAAAAGCAAAAAAAAAAGTTTAAAGAGTTGGGAAGGAGGAAGGGAAAATAACTGAATTAATATTGTACAGCCTAAAACATATTCTCCATAAACGAAGCATCTGGGAGGAAGTGGGGCTAACACAAAGTGTGGGGTCAGTTAGAGAGAGTGGAGGCAAGAGACAAGAGGATGGCAGACTTAGGCTCCAGCGCAATTGTCTTCACTTAAGATGAGAGGAAGGAGGAGTGGACCAGGGGAGCTGTGAGAACACAGGGCAAGTGCGGCTGATGGAAGGGATGTGGGAGAAGAGGGAATGCGTCTTGTCCTCGGAAGAGTTCTGATGACTAGAAGCCGGAGCAGGATCACACAGAGCAGGAGGAGGGAGAAGTGACAAGGGCTTCCTACCAGATTTTGTCTGGGGGGAGCAGACACAGGAGACTTCTTTTCTGAGAAACGACTGTGCTTATAAGAACCACAAACCATTGCAGAAGAACGCCTCTGGGGGCACCTAACATCTAGGGTAAGTTTGAGACACAGATCCAGAGGAAGAATATAGAATATGACACAGGTCTTGCCGGCGGCAGGACCATGACTCGTGGATGCAGGAGGAAGAGTGACTTCTACCACATGGAACTCCCTCCTTCTTGAATTAATATTTCTGAGAGTTTTGGCTCATCAGAATGCCACTCCAAAAAAAAACCCTCTAAACTTAAAAATATATATTGGGAAGGAGAAAGCACACAAGAACTTTTCTAGAGTTAACAGATGAACAGTTTAGAGGACAGAGAGCAGGGCCTTTTCATCCGGAATCTCTATGTGGAGTTCAGAAAAGACTAGAATGAGAAGGAAACAAGGAGAGACATGAAGTCAATTAATACTTCTCCCAAAAGGGTACCACAAATGAATGTTACTCAGAGTTAGAAGAATGAATGGGATGAAGGCACAAAGGAGGATTCTAAACTCTTATCTGGACTAGGAGAAGGGAAAAGAATAATTTAAGTCAAGGACCTTGGGATAGGGCATGAAAATGGAAGGATAGGAAAAGCCTATGGAAGAAAACTGGGCTCCTAAGAGAATGAGCAGGATTAGACACATTACTAAATCCTTACTTAAAAGAGAAGGTAAATCAATGGAAGAGAAAGAAATGGAAGAAAACGCAAGTGTAACCCTTACAATCCTAAATGCAAACTAATTATACCCTCACCCCAATAAAATGGAAGAGAATGTTAGAATAACTAAGGTAAAACCCAACAATTTGTAGTAGAAAAGTTACTAAAATTTCAAGAAGGCATGGATAATAACACAATAGTTGTAGGAAAGTTTAATGTTCCTCTTTCAGAGATAGGAAAATCTAACTCAAAAGATAAACCAGAAGAAAACCTCAAAGCTGAATAGTCTGTTTGAAAAATTGTACTTAAAGGACACAAGAAATAATCTGAGATTTTTCAATATATCCATTTTCTCAGTATCATAAAAACTTTTTTTTTTGCTAAGATACAAAGAAATTATGAACAAATATAAAAAGGTAGCAATATTAAGCATATCCTTTATGGATTATGATATTATAAAATAATTTATCATGCTAAAGATGTAGGCTTAAATGAATACTAATGACATATTAAGCAATGAGTGGTTCAAAGAATGAATCATAGAAACAATAACAATGAAAAAGAAAAACAATGAGACAACATACCAAAATTTTTTGGATGCATCTAAAGCAGTCCTCAGAGGAAAAATTATATCTCTGAAAACATAAAACAGTAACAAAAAAAGAGAAGGGATTAATGAACCAATTATGCAACTTAAAAAAACCTAGAAAATCAACAAATTAACAAAAAATAAGAAATTAATATCAAAAAGCAAAATAAAAAGCTACTGTAGGATGTCCCATCTTTGATTTAAGCTATTAAAGCTTAAAGCTGCACAATTCTTTTGCAAATCCTCTATAAATTATAAAGAAAAATGAGCATTCATTTAAAATATAATTAATAAACCTTTACTATACTCATCAAAAAGAAAGGAAAATAAAATTAGAAAAATGAAAAATGAACAAAGTGAAGAGAAGAAATAGAAAGTGATCAAAAACTGCTATACACAATGATTTATTTCAGGTAAGAAATGAAAAGAAATGGATAATTACCTACAAAAATACAAAATACCCAAATTAAAACAATAAATGGAGTTCTTAAAATATCTAATCTCAGAAATTGAATATTGAGCAAACCATGAAGGAACTACTAAAGGAGGTGGGGGGAGACTGCAGGGGAGAAGGTCTACATGAATTCAAAAGTGAAATACATAAAACATTTAAAAAGCAAAGTAAACATATCTTTGTTATAAAATCTATTGTCAATAACTGAGAAGGCTCTCTACTAAAGTCTCTCTATGAGATAATTACAGATCTGATACCCAAAATTCAGTGAGATAAGCCAAAGAAATTTAACTACAGACAAATCTCAGTAACAAATATTGATGCAAAAAAATTTTAAAATAAAATTTTAGCAAAGAGGCCAAGACAATATATCCAAGAAAAATTACTACAACTAAGTTGGAATTATACCAAGTATTCAAGTGTGATTCAATATCAAGAAACAATTAGAATAATTAATCAAACCACAAAAAAACTAAAAAGACATTATTTTATCAATAAATAAAAAAATGACAAAAACAGCATTCATAAATGTAAAAATCCCTTAAGATGACAAAGACATGACTAAAATTAAAAAAAAAACTAGGAAAGAAAAATTACAGATATAAACACAAGCAAAGAATAGCTTAAAATAGTTCTCATTTAAAGACAACAAAATCATACAGAATTAGCAAGCCAAATAATCAAGAAGATTTATAATGTCAGTTCAGTCTGAATACACAATAAAGTCAACCAAATCACCAGCATTTCAATAAAACAGTGACAAAATCATGTAGGAGAAAATAATAGAGAATTTTCATTAAGGATAACTATAAAACATACACACACACACACACACACACACACACACACACACACACACACCTACTAATTAACTTAGCCAGACAATCAGGACTTAAATATTTACAATAATGATCTACTCTTTACAAAAATAAAGGAAGACAAAAAATTGGAGGGATAGTCATTGCTCATGGCTGGGCGGTGTCAATATAATAAAAATAAGGATGTCACATAAATGATGATATAATGATTAGAAGTAGATAAAATAATAAAAATTTATTAGGAGAAACAAAAGGTCTAGGCTGTCAAGGAAATTTCTTAAGAGTAGGAATGAAAAAGGAACAGCACTTCCAAACCTTAAACCATATTATAAAATAATCATCATTACTTTATACTGGTTTAAAAAGTTCAGAAATATATCGATATAATAGACTAAAGGACTAAGAATCAGATATAACTACATGTTGTCACCCAGAACATAAACTATTTGGGAAAAGACTCCCCATTTGACAGGAACTTAAAGCAGATTGATAAAAATTAGGACACTGTATTATAACCTATAAATAGATATGTAGTTTAAATATAAAAAGTTACAACATGAAAAAATCAGTGGCAAATGGAAGGAGATATCTTTCAGAACTGTGACTAGGGAAATAAATATTAATCCATCTAGGGATAAAGATGACCATAAAAGAGAAAGGAGAAAATTTAATTAAATAAAAGTAAAGCTTTTTCTGTCCATGAAATCACTGATGCTAGAACAAAAGAGAAAGCATTAAGTACAAACAAAAATGTATCAAATGTCTCTTACTAATGCCTAATATCTAAGAAAAAGATTTCATCCATGTGTGTCTGTGTGTATGATCAGAAGTCAGTAACCAAACAACAAATGGTCAAAGGCTATAAACAAATACTTTTCAAAAGAAAAACTTGCAAGTTATCAACAACCATTTAAAGATCACTGTAAACATTACATATAATAACGATCAGGTCACTAATAATAATAAAATGGTAATTTTTGAATTCTGAAAAGCTAGACCCCTCAAAGTGTCAAAGATGATAAAAGACAGAAATCATCACTGTTAGCTGGGCTGTGGACACTTGGAGACGGAGCTGTAAACTGGTGGCCCAGATTTTCTGGAAAACAATTCTGAACCCTGTGAAAAAACTTACTAAATTGTTCCTGTCTTTGACTCAGTTATATCGTGCTATCAGGTATATATGCCAAGGTCAAGAATGAACTGCAAGAAAAAGTCTCAGTTATACCAAGGTATTTATAGCAGCATTTTTATGTAAGCAAAAAGGAAAAAAAATATGTATGAAATGGTACACAGGAAAGCAAGCAAAGACAGAATATGATCCACACTGATTACAATAATACAAATTTAAACAACAGGCCTGAGTGACTTTCAGAACTCACCTGGAAGCTTTAAAGGTAGCACGGCCAACAATGTACTTCTGCCGTTGAGAACTGCTTATCTTTGCAAAGTATCATTTCTAGCTATTAGTTATCAAAACCAAGCACTGAAATAAACTGAACAGACCTGCAAATTGCTGTATTGCAGTGTTAAATTAAGATTTTCAAAAATAATGAAGCACATTACATCACATTGCTTTTACTAAAAATAAAACTTTAATAATATCTGAGTGAGACCAAAAGAGTTTTGCACTGTTAATAAATAAAATAAAAATTATTTAGTATTATTTTCATCATTATTTCAATCTTTTTAATTCCTATTTTTATGTGTAGTTTATAATGTATATATTATAACAGTACATGTATACAGTAATTTAATACATGACAGTAGTATGTGCATTTAGTTTATAAATATATATTTAATATGTAATAAATATTCTATAATATATTACCTACAGTACTACATGTGTGCATTCTCAAATTTTTTTTTACTGATAGGGGTACAGGATCAAAACATCTTGGAGACCACAGCCCTTGAAGACTATTTCATGAGTTGATGTGGCCAAAAGACTCCAAAACTTGGCGCCTAATCCTCTGTTGATACACCTCTTTGCTCTCAGCCAACTGATCCCCAGACAAGATGTTTGGTCCATCCCAGGCTCTGGCTTGAAGCCTTTCCCTCTTGAGAGGTCCCTCCAGTTCTTATACTTGCCTGGCACAAACTGGAGAGCTGAGGGCCCCCCTCCATGTCATGGGGAGGCACCGAAGAGCTCTGTACAGCACTGCTTTAACTATGGGCCACGACTCCACACGGAGTCACAAAAAGTTTGGCAACAGTAAAAGGTTTCTGAATGCTCAACGAACAAAAATTAATTCAAAATCACACGCGAAAAGACTCCAACGTGTTTCTGGCAGCGCCTTCGTGTTGCATCCTGCAACTTCCCTGAAGCCTTGGTTCTGAACACAAAGCATGTACACTTTGCACTGCGCATGCCCTCAGGCCACACAGCACCAACACTCCTGAAACACAAAAAGGGGTCACAAGTGGAAAAAGTTTAAGACGCTCTAGTGTAGAAGGCAGCCTTATTGATGTACTTTTCTTTGACCAGGATGCTATTCAAATTAGCATTAATTAATTGATTAATTAATCAGATTAAAATTTGAGAGCAGGAAGCATATACTCTTGTGAGATAAAATACTTCAATTTTTCTTACAATTTATTGGTTTGGCCCCACAATAGTTGATGTAATTCAAAATGGGTCTCCTGTTTGGTAGTGAGAATTCACGGAGTTTTACTGAACCTATTAATTTCTCTATCCCTTGGTTACTAGTCATCACTGAATTTGATAATCGTATTATTTATATTAATGCTATAAACTGTTATGGGAGAACATTTCATTGTATTTTTCTCTCAGATAAAACAATTATACTTTTAAGAACAAAAAGGGCATAAAATTTTTGCACCTGTAATTTTTAGACCAACAATGGTGAAGACATAATTTTTTTAAAAATAATAATTGGTTCCTGGTGATCAGGGAATGCACATTACCAATTAACTACATACTGTCTTTTGATGAAATTCAATCAATTATATGTTTCTTTAAATTCTGTTAAAATTCAAGCTTTAATAATACTGCTTTTTCAACCCTTTTGCTAATATTCAGTGATGCATGAAATGGAATATTATGTGAGTACAAGTCAAGGATTCCACATTATCAGTACATTTAAAATTCAGCATAGGGGGAAGTAATTTTCTAACTCCATCTAGGCTTCATGGTAAATTGTACTCTGTAGTGAAATGATGCTCATGTATGAATGAGTTTCAGTGCTGCTGACCACCTGAACCAGATACCACCTGCTGAGTAAGCTACCCCTTTAAAAGGTCATGAATAGAAAAGGGATATGTTATGGATGGCCCAGATGCAGGCTGGTACCGTGTTAGTTCAGGTTCAATGCTGGAATGAAATGAGGCGTCATTGACTTATTTAACAATTTAAAAAGGAGGTTTACTTAGCCAGAGCAGAAAGAAGTTATTCTGTAAAGATACTCCAGCACTTAGCTTGGGTAGACACGGTCCTCCTGGCCTCCATACAGAAAAATCTAGTCAGCAGGGCAGGATACAGCTGCTCGAGAGCCTTAGAATGTCAGCTGTCTAGATCTGGACTCCACATCGGTGGCCCTTTTTATGCCCTTAAGTGACCGGGAAGCCACATCAATATGGACAGAGCTGTCAGGAAGTCACATCAAGAGAGGGACTGGTCCAATCAAATGTCGGGGGCAATTTTGTTGCCTTTCAGAGAAAAGTCAGCCTAACTTGTATGGGGAAGGAAGGAAGGAAGGGAGGAAGGGAGGGAGGGAGGGAGGAAGGGAGGAAGGGTGGAAGGAAGGAAGGGAGGAAGGGAGGGAGGAAGGATGGAAGGAAGGAAAGGGAGGAAGGAAAGAAGGAAGGAAGGAAGGAAAGAGGTCAAGAGAGAAGGAAGGAAGGAAGGAAGGAAGGAAGGAAGGAAGGAAG
>NW_020954577.1:40308748-40407674 GCF_900497805.2 Vombatus ursinus
GGAGGGAGGGAGGAAGGAGAGGAAAAGAGGGGAGGGAGAAGAAAGGAAGGAGAGAAAAGAGGGAGGGATGGAAGAAAGTGAGGGACAGAAGGAAGGAAGAGAGGAAAGGAGGGATGGGAAGGAAAGAATGGATAGAGGGAAAGAGGGATGGGAGAAGAGGGAGGGAAGGAGAAAGAAAGAAAATGAGGGGGGATGGAGGAAAAAAGCACTTATTAAGTGCTTACTCAGGGACATGAATACGCTAAAAAAGACAGCCAATTCCTGTCTTTGGGTGTGACAAAAGAGGAGAGCCTGGCTGTGGGCCCTAGTTAGGACACTGCTCTCACTGAAGGGTCCATATGATAGATCCACGGACACTGTAGAGGGTAGTGTGTAGGACTGGCTATGAGAAGGGAACATACGAATAATGTCCACACACACATACCAAGGACATCCTTGAAGAAGGTCTGAAGGAGGCCCAGACTGCTTTTCTAAACAATATCCTAGAACAAACCACATCTAAACTGTTAGTCAACAAACATTTATTAAAGAGCTTGGTACGAGCTGGGCCATGGGCACAGGGAAGGCAGGTACACAGTAGACGAAGACAGTACAGAAAACACAACATCTTGCTGAGCCCACCTTCAGTCGACAGCTCGCCAAGGCTTTGTTGATTTTGTGGAAAGACCACTGGACTTGGAGTTATGAAGACCTGAGTTTGCTTCCTCCCTCAGAAACGCCCTAGCTGTATGACTCTGGACCAATCAATTAACCGCAGTCTGCCTCAGTTTCCTCATCTGTAAAATGGGGATAACAACAGCACCAACCTCACAGGGCTGTTTTGAGGATCAAAACAAAACTCACTGTTCTGGTGATGCTGTCATGACTGCCTAGTCAAGTCATGGCCCCACCAGTCTCTGAAGAGTTAAAATGTGGGGCAGCGGAGAGGTGCTCAGTGGGTAGAAGAAGAGTAAAGACTGAGTAAGCATTTACAAGGGAGAAGCAACATAAAAGATATTCTCTAACAGTGATATCTGGATCATGCCTTAAAGTTTGCAAAGCCCTTTATACACATTATCTCATTGGACTCTAATGACAGCCCTCTGAAGTACTATGTCAGTTTAACTGATGGGGAAACTGATGCTCTGAGATGTTAAAATAGCTTGGTCATGGTCACACAGCTAGAAAGCATCAGAAACGGCATCTGAATCCAGGTCTTCCAGTCTCCAAGTTCAGCACGCCATCCACTACTCCACACTACCTCTCGTAATATCATACTATCAGAAATATGAGCCAGAAAAGACTCTGGCCCAGTTACGTAGCTAGAGTCAAGGATTACCACTGGATAGCAATATGTTCCATTGGTATCTGGACATGAATACCTGTCAAGGTCAAGGTCAAGGTCTAACCACTAAATTCTTCATACAAGGCTAAAAGGTCAAGGTCAAGAAGGCTGTGTAGGATGTAGAAGAAAGCTGCATGAAGCTTGGAACCTCAGGACCCAAGTTCAAATCCTGGCCCTGCCATTTATTATTTATTCATTCTGAGGCAATTCACCAAACCTTGTCTAGGTCTCAGTTTCCTTATCCATAAAACAAGAAGGCTGTTGGCCTCTGAGGTCACTTCCAGCTCTAAACCTATGATCTTATAATCTGAGTGACCTACTAAGAGAAAAGTCCATCTTTGAAACCTACTACATTTACCTGCCAGCCTGTCGGGAAGGCAATTCCATCATTAAACTTATTCTGTAGAGTTGTTTCAATTCATTTTTTTGTAGCAAGAATCTGATGTTCTCAGAGTCCACAAATACATGTGCCACTGAATAATAACGAATTCTGATGTAAATATGTTAACTAGTAATATCTTTCCAAAAGTTATTGCAAGATAAATTGCAAAATTGATTTAGAAATGGCAACTGGCATATTATGGCACATCACTCTTATCTAGAAAGAGTTACTCACATGAGATAAGATCGCCAGCTCATGATGACAAGTGACAGCATTCCGGTTGGCTTCCATGAAATATCGCTGTGTGCGCCGCCTCTCCCGTTCTAGCTTCTTTTCTAACGCAAGCTGGGAAGTGGATAAGCCATCTAAATACTTCATCATGACATCAGATATCATTGAGCTGACCTCCACCACATCCGGCCGTGCTTCTGCATCAGGAGTTAAGCATCTAAGAAAAGAGCGGTCAATTACAGGATGATTCGTGTAGATCACCTTCACCTTCCCCAAGGAGGCCCTCAGTTAATCACATCATGTGTCTTCTGCCTCCATATTTTATACAGTATAGGTAAAAATGGGTTAAAATGAACACAACAAAAAACAGTTTTGAAGGAGAAAAGCAGAGATAAACAGATATGATAAAGCTTCAGGACTAGAAAGGTTGGATGAGGCAGATGGTCCCAGAAGTTCATGATACTGAGGGTGAGGGGTCTGCGAGGTGGGCTACAAGAAGACTGGAAGCAGGTATAGCAGTCTCAAGTCTCTGGAGCTCCAGCTGGTAAAACGAGGAAGGTCCTTTTCCCTCCCCCACTAGTGGCCTCCCTGCATCCCCACCCCACAGATCATGACTTCTATAGCATGAAGAACAACACGGCCAAAGCCACTAAGCTGAGCTATCTCCACATCTTAGTACAGATGCTGACAATCACAGCATATTTATACCTTCCAGTGATCATTAATGGTGTAATTATCCTTCTACTGACAAGTCCGTTGAGTTGTTAAAACTCAGATCTAATTTTTACTTCAATTACCAAATAACATCAAACATATTTGAATATCCCTCATATGTCCAAACCCCATGTTTCATATTTTGTAACAAGAACCCTTGCGCACCCATAGTCTTTATCCTGGAATCAAGGCATTGAAACTGATTTAGCTAACACATGGCTCCCTTTAGGTGCACAAATCTAAACAAAATTCTAATTCATCAGTTTTGTAATCATTCTCCCTTCTGGACCACCACAGATACTGTTTGATTTTTTAACTCTTCTTTTGTAGAATTAAAATGAGTTTTTTTTATAAGTACTTTAAGACAGCAACACATTAACAGGCTGATCAATGGAAATCCACTCATTTTTTTAACTCTTAAGATACATAGTTTGTTGGATTTAAGACCCTGGGTATAAGAAGCAAGTATAGCTTCCTTCTAGCCCGGGGCCAATGGGATTATGCTCTGGTTATATAGGGATTAGTAGGGCTAGCTTGACCACCTCTTATTTCATAAAGTTAAGTATATGAACTTGTACATAGCAGAAGTATTGAAAGATTTTCCCTCAGTTTAGACAAATAAAGCAGTGTTGAATTTCACTTTCGAATTTAAAAGTTATCCAATTCTCACTTAAATGGCAAAGATGATTACAGCTGTCATGACTGCATGCTTGACCTGGTGCTGGGTAAAGAGATGCTGTGTCATCAAAAATGCCTCCTGTAAATGTTCTCTTCATTTTGAATTAATTATAATTTTCTAAATTCTGAAATCTTAGACAATACAAATTGGTCCAGAATGCTCCTGGCCAACATGTTGTCATCCAGGAAGCAGCTTTTTTTTTTCTTAATTGAAAAAGCAATTGGAAGCTTGCATTACTATCATTATAGACAGAGATATAAGATACTTAAAGTGGAATTCTATTTAGGTCATATTCTCTATGGAGCCATGCTTTTAAGAGCCAATCTTAGAAACAATTCAAGTTTGATTGAATATGGTTTTTATCCTCAACTCACAGACTTAGAGGTAGAATCTGCCTGTCTCTAATACTCAAAACTTCAGAACTTTAGAAATGGACTGCCAGAAATATTTCTGCCAGGGGAACAAACTTAGCCCCATTTCTCTGAAGCAACTCCCTTCTCTGTCACTCTAAATGAATATTCAAGATACTAGAATCCAGGAAAAAAATACAAGTAATAATTGCATAGGATGAGAAGGGTTCCAACCTGCAATGGTAAAATTGAGGTAACCTTTCCAGGTATCAAAAATCCCAGCAGGAACTCCTCAGAGGCCACACAAGGACTGTTAACTGAATTATCTTACCCAACTTAGAAAGTAATCTGAAGGGACAGCTAGGTGGCGCAGTGGAAAGAGCACCAGCCCTGAACTCAGGAGTACCAGAGTTCAAATTCGGCGTCAGACCAAACACTTGACACTTACTAGCTGTGTGACCCTGGGCAAGTCACTTAACCCCAATTGCCTTAAAAAAAAGTAATCTGAGATGTGTATGGGTGGGGGTGAGCGAAAAGCAAGGAGAGAGATCTCCCCTCTCACCCTACTTTGCAATTTTGTTCTGGGAAGCCCTATAAGAAGAATTTCCTGCATAGAATGATGGAAGTGTCATTCAGTTTTACCTATTATGTTTTTCAATAAATGAGTACTTTGATGCTTAACAGAATGGGCAAATAAATTTTTAAAGTCTACACAATATGTGGCTTCTGTATTTTTCAAGATCTTCTTATCTTTAAAATGATTTGAAAGAATAATTTTGCTACCCATGAATGCTTCCCAAACAAAATACCAATGAGCTTATGTAACCCAGAACAGAGATGAAAGAATAAAGTGATCTGAATATTTTGTGTAGAAATGGAAACATTTTCCCATCTCCTTTTACATGAATTGGCAAAGTAAACAGACAGTAATACCCAACAATCTACAAAGGGGTAAAAATAGAGACCCAGGTGGCTGGCGGACTGGTGAGATTTATCTCCTTGTTCCCCCAGACTCTTTGAGGTTGCTAAGTTATTCTCCCACTCAGGGAAAAAAAACTACTCAAAAAGAAGTGTCACAACAACAGAATATGAATGTGCATCCCATGTGCCAACAGGAGGGAAGGGAAAAAGCAGACCTGAGGAGGGTAAACTTGAGGAGCCATCGATGACAAGTCTGTGTAGAAAGGGAGAGTGGGAAGATACCAGGGCAGACAAACTTGATCTGGAGAAATCCACAGTTTGGAACCAAAGAGAATTCCAGGAAGGATAATAAGGGAGTCTGCCAGGGAAATGGTATGTTCTAGACCAGCGGTGCCAAACTCAAATAGAAACGGGGTCGCTCATCCATACATAACAATTCCTGTGGGACGCAGATTGACTTAGTTTTCAGACCAGTGTTTTATCTGCTTTGATACATTTTATTTGTTTTGTTAAATATTTCCCAATTACATTTCTAGCTAGTTTGGGCAGCACTCAGGAGTGTTGTAGGCCTCGCGTTTGACCTCTCTGCCATAGATTACCAAGGTTCAGAGTATGAGAGCAATATCACGGGAAAATTCCCTACTCTTCTCTACATCCCCTCCTTATTCGAATGGTCAGATAGCTAACTATAAGAATAATGGAAATTATGAATATTTATACACATGAACATACATAGACACACACATATATTATATATGCACATATATACACATACACATATATTATATATACACATACATATATGTAGATAGTCTCGACATCTCTAGAGAATCTATTATCTTTTTTGTTTTAAAGAAGACTGCCCTAAAAGCAAATAATTCAATTCAATAAATGTTATTAAGTGCCTACTACGTGCAAGGCCAAAGAGAGACCCAGACAAAGTGTTTTAAGAAAATAGGAAAGGGAGGGCCTCCTCGGTTGGGGAATGGCTGAACAAATCATGCAGTATCAATGTATTGGAATATCCCCCTTATCATAAGCAACAATGAAAAGAGCAGTTTTAGGGAAATATGTCTACAATAAGAATACTCCAAAAACAAACTATTTTGAAAACCATCATAACTCTGACCAAGACAATAATAATAGTTAAAATATGTATAGTGCTTGCTACGTGCCCGGCACTCCGTGAAGCACTTTACAAATATTATCTCATTTGATCCTCACAACAGCCTTGGAAGGGAAGGGCTCTTATTTTCCCACTTTTAACGTAGCAAAGAGTTAAAAACAAAATGGGTGTCCATCAACTGGGGAATGGCTGAACAACGAGAAGAGGATCGTCCACATTTTGGCAGAGAGGTGATGGACCAGAGGGGTCCAGAATGAGACAGAGTCGTCAGACACGGCCAATGTGCTGAATTGCTTTGCTCGTTCGTTCCCTTGTTTGTTTGTCTGTTATAATGGAAGACTTCTTTGAAGAATAAAGAGAAGGAAGAACAGTGCCTGGTACACAGTAGGTGCTTAATAAATTATCTTGGATTGACTGAGTTAGTGGGTAGTAATAGAGATGTAACCAACAACAAACAACATTAATAAGACAATTAAAATGCACATAGGAGAAAAGGAAAAGAAGGTTTAAAGGGGACAAAAGCAAACCAGGCAATTTAATGACCAGTGTGTTAAGCTAAATATGTACTGTTATTAAAAGCAAATGACACATAACAAAGTATGGCTTCGTATACAATCTTTTTTTTGGTTCTTTTTTGTATACCGAAACACTGACTTGTTGATGATTGTGAAGTTCGTTTAAATAAAACATAATTTTAAACAAACTCAGATTAGTCAGATAATTGGGGCTGAATTGTTATAACTATTTTCAATACATTAGTAGCTGATAATATTCATCATTATGTAACATTAACAGTTTAAGTATACCTTGCTCACTTTTTCATCATTTACCAATCAATACAGAAGGCTGTTGGGGGTGAGTGATCCCCTTGTGCTCTCTCTTTGTAAAAATCCATGAAACTCCATAACTAAATTACCTGCTGATTATAATTGTTACTTTTTCAGAGTAGATCCCTTCTTGGACTGGTTCATATACTGCCTCTACTATCTGCAAAAGAAACATAATAGATTAAAGGGGGAATATATCCCATCTTCTCCAGGAAAATGTTAATATTTTTCTTTGGTGGAACATTTAAGACAACATGAAAAAATTATGAAATTGAAGCAGTCAGGAACAATGAGCACCATAAAATTTGTTATACTATGTTATGTTGTACTACATTATATTACATTAATCATATCAAATCATATCATATTAAATTATGCTATATTATATTACATTATATCATACCATATCATATCATACCATATTCTCTCAATAAATTACCATAGATTGACCAGCACATCTGAAAATGTAGGTTTCAACTTATGATAAAATTAATTTCATACCTATATTAAAATAGAATTTGAGATGAACTGACTCTCAATATAATTTGCTAAATATAATTTGGGAGGATGAATTTTTCAATTTAAAATTATAGGAAAATGTGGTAAAGCTATGCGTGATATGTGATTATTAGAAGAAAAGTTAAAGTACCTTTATTTATAATTTAATAAACCTCATCTCTTGACAATGTCTTAAAATCATATGTATTCCTTTAAGAGGGAAAGCACTAGCCCTCCAAGAACCCCAAGATGAGTTTGTTCTGTTAAATATGCTTACTTTCGTCGCTAAGGAGAGCATGTTGGTACTGTAGAAGGGAGGGTTCAGTGTCGCCATCTGATAGAGGATGCAGCCTGCAGCCCAGATATCAGCTTTTTCCCCATAGGGCTCACTCTTCAAAACCTCAGGGCTAAGTTAAAACAAGTAAGTCGATAAATACATAAGAAGGATAAAATGATGCAAAATTGGACTGACTTTTCAGGATGTAAACAGAGAATGAAGAGAGACATCCTTATAACTATTTCACAAGAAAACTAAGATACATGTTCACTTAAAAGTTATTCTAACCTAGAAGAACAATGTTTTAGCATTTTAAGGTAACATACAATGCTTATACTTTTACAAGAAAAAAAAACTTTCCAATGTCTTATAATAATATAATACCTAATAATGTGCCAAGAACCAAGCTTAAAGTTTAATTTGTTAATAGAAAGTAAGTAATAATTTGCAAAGAGCTTCATTATATCCACAGGCAAGTCTGCTGTGTCTCAGTTGCAAAAATGACAATCACCACATTAAAAGTTTGAAAGGTTTAGACCTTAATCTCTTCTAAAATATAAATAAAAATGCAATATCCTCTTTAGAAAAAAAAAGTCAGATCTATTTCAACTCACCAGTCATGCAAAAGGAAGAAGAAAAGAAGGAAGAAAGAGAGGAACAAGAGGGAAGGAAGAGGAGAAGTAGAGGAAAGGTATAAGGAAGAAAGAAAGAAAGAGGGTGAGAGAAAAGTAGAGGGAAATGGAAGGCAAAACAGAGAGGGAAAGAGACCAAGTGTCCCTGTCCTTACAAGCACAATGGTGACGCTACAGAGTTAGAGCACTCATCCTAACTTCAGTATTTCCTGATGCATGACTAACTGCATCCATCCCCGCCCCCCACAGACTACAAAGTTATGAGTGCATATGTGTTGACTACAATAGTTGTTGAGTAAAACTAGAAATGGACATTTATGAAAGTGGAATGGGTCTAATGTTACAAATGGCAGATGGTTAGAAATTTAATTTTTGCATCTTTAGGCTAAATCCTTTCAAAAAGTAGTAGTGAGTATGGTAAGGATGTGAAGACTTGAACATGATTACATTCTGGTATTAGTCATACCCTTTAGCTGATATATCCACAAGCATTCACTTAAACGGCAAAAAACAATGCAAAACATTTCTCCAATTCAAAGCGTACAGAATAAGTCCATAAAGTTAATTTTGACTCACTCAGGAGTGACTATTTCGATTCCAATTACTTCCAAGTTCCCATCCTTGACTAATAAGGTCAAGTTTTCAAAGAGTAGCTAAACTGCTGAAAATGTGAACACTTTAAAAATTAGATGCATTCTGCTAATTGAGTATAGCAATTATTATGTGGTAGAATAATTCAACACACATATAATGATTATGGGTTGAATACCTGATGCCTGAGAAAAAGAAGCCTGATTTAAACCTTATTAAAAATATAAAAATGTTTTCTTTTTGGAATCACCTGACTTTTCCAGCCATAGTTAAGAGACCAGACACCTATAAACTGCCTGAAGAAACATCTCTAAGGGCTTAAACATGATAGGATCAAGGACAGACACAGAAGAGACTGCATAATGACATGTCTTCCCGGCTCCTGTATTTCCAAGGTTTGTATGCCACTGGCTCCTCAGGGCAACTTCAGAAAAGATGTGCAAGGGGTGGAAAAAAAAACATGCATATGATCCTCACCTCAACTGACCCTGGGCATAAAGTGAAGCAGGCAAAATTTATTGTTGATACTCCACATTCCCCCAGACCAACCTCTCTGGACCTTTATCTCTGTTTCCTAAGCCCCTAAACCACCGCCTAGATGAGCTCCCATCACATCACTTAAATTCTTAATAACTTACAGAGGGAGTATTTGGTGACTTCTCCATACATCATTCTTTTTTCCATTTTAGCTGTAACAATATCTCCAAATGTAGGAAAGATGCTGCCAATTTTAAGTCAAACTTAAAGGAACACACATTTCTCCACATGCATCTAATTTTGGGTCTGTACTGTGGGACACATTATCTTACAATCTTTTGAAGTATCTTGGGATAAGATTTTGAACATGCATAGTACATTATTTTTTTAGAGTTGAACTAAATAACCAAAAAGCCTTTATAGAGCAAGATTAAGGAAAGAAAGAAGCTTTAGTCAATCAATCTTAAATTCTATTTAGCATCGACCAATAACCCCAGCATTATGTTATGGACTGCGGAAGAGAAAAGAGAAGGCTACACATAGATACATATACACGTACGTGTGTGTGTATTTGGACAAGGACAAACTACAGTTAATGGGCTGGGGATCAAATGCTCGATTTAAGGGCCTATTATGGTGAAAAGAGATTGATAAATCATTATCAAAACAATCAGAGTAGCTATAAATCAGTGCTGACCGGCAAGAATCAAGGAACAGATAACAGCACTGCTATTCTTTCAACAGATTTTCGATACTTCCAAGAATCTGATTTTGTCCATGAAGTTGGTCCCATTTGATGCATTTCATCAATGCAAACTATGGCCTCTCAACAATTTAAAAAGATGGTCTCCAGGAATTTCTGATCCTTTATCCGTGATCATCAACCTTTCATATCTAATAATCACACTAGCATTATCATGATGTGATAATTAGTGAGAACCCGTTTTATCTGAGTTTGCAAAAATAAAGGATTTTGTTCATTTCTGAATTTTAAGCAACAAAGGTCATCTTGAATTGTAACAAGTTTACAAAGAGTAAGGAAAAGGGGAATGTCAAGGGGTTTTTAAATTTTCGAGGTTGATACTTGTGGCCATCGCTAACATTAATTACTAAGTTCAATTTCACGACGTGATTTTTCAAAGGTTTGGCCGGATTAGCGGATGACACATCAATATGTCCGTGGATCTGGGTTCTCATCACTCCAGTCACTCCTTCCACCGAAGCAGAATACAACCGACCTGCATCTTCCTATTCCCTGCCACTGTTATCCATACCGTCCTCTCAGTTTTCAACTAAGGCTCTATCATTCCCAATTGTTGCCCATCCTGCTGGATGCTATAATCTGGGCAATGTGCACTCTTCACTAGTTTATTTTTGGTACGTGAATGACTACGGCAATCTCTTCTGATGGACAGAGCATCTCCCAACAGAGACCTTCTGATGTGCCAGAGATCAATGCAATTGGCACAATGAAACATCACAATGGGAACATTTACACGGCCTGTCTATGGGAGATCTTCCACCTATGTGGTCTTGCACAGGAAAATGCTTCTCAAAGGGTTTGCTCAGCAGAGCAGAAGCTCTGACAGACACTAATGAGTTAGAAGGAATTTAAGACCAATCTCTACCTGCTGTGTGAGCAACAACCTAGCTAATACAAGAAGACCCAGATTACATCATTCCCACATGATACCACTGTGTCTGTTTCCTCTGCCCATAGACCACTAAAAGAGGGCAAATCAAACTGAAATAATCAGATGGAAATGTCAATGGTTTGAAAAAAATCATTTTGGGCAGGGTACGAGCAGATAACAGAGGAAATAATGATTTTTACAGAGAGCACACATCCAGTACATGTACAGACACAAAAACATTTGTATGCCTCCAGACATAAGGTAAATGATACCCTACAGAATAAGCTACTATCTAATGTTGCTTTAAAAAACAGATCTGTTTCTGGAACTTAAAACCATGTCCCTTAGAGCTCATTTGTCCAGAGAGAAATTTCTTTCCAGATCTGGCTATCCTAAAGATGCCACTTTCTTCAGAATTTAAGACATCACTAAACACACTCATACATTCTGCTAACAAAGATCTATTCTACACTATCACTTTTTTAAAAATATAATTTCTTGATGCCTTTTGTCGGCATGTAAGATATAAACCATTCATATTCCATGGATGCCCTCAAAAGCAAAGACAATATGGAATTAGATGGACGATCCAAGGTGAAAGTTGGTAACTTTGTTTTTTCTATTTCTTTCTTCTTTCTGGAGATATCACCAGATGCAAACTGGTGGGGTTCTAGAATAGGAAATTTGAGAAGCAAATGACTTAGAAACCATTTCTGAATCTGTGGTGGTAACAATGGTGGTAATGGTGGTGATGGTCAGTGCTGGGGAGGAGAAGGGATATGGATTCTCCAGATTTGCTCTAAAGATGGCAAGAAAAAGTTATTCAGTGAAAGAAAAAAATGGAATTCCTGCAGGAAAGAGCTCAGAGGCCACTTGAATTGGCAGCATCAGTGTGGCAGTCTCAAGCACAAGTTCTTTTACTAAATGGTCAGTAAAACCTATTTTCTGTAAGAAATGTCCAATTTATTCAGCAATGTTGACATTTTTTGCATCTAGTTCAAATACACACACACAAATCTAAAACTAAAAGTTAACCACATTCTTCCAATCTCAATTGTGTTACATTTCATTCAAATTAAATTCAGACCTTGAAAAAAGGTCCAACTCCATCCTTATTTTACCACAATTAATTATAAAATGCTATACTCTCTTAATCTTAAAGGAAACTCATGCAAAAAAGAGCAATACTTGAAGACACTGTGTACTTCTGCTTCGATTTAATTCCCAGTCAGGAATCTTTTCTTTTTCTCATCTCTACGACCCCTACCTTCCCACTCTAGGGGAAAATGAAAATGGAAAAGAAGAAACAAGCAGTAAAACAGTTGCCAAACGTTGCAATGTTTCTGGCATCAGGCTTCAAATCCCCTAGTGGTATAACAGCTTTATATAATTACAAATAAAAACAATGAGTGAGAAAAGGAGTTGCAGAACTAGCAGTGGGAGAGAAGAGATTCTGTGAACCTCCTTGTCAGTCCATTTCTTGCCTTCCAAAAGAACACATCACAAGTCTTTGGAGGATATAACTGAGATAAGTGTTTCAAATCTCTACTACAGCTGAAAACTTACATCAATTGCTTTTTGTTTGGAAGGCCATTATGAAGACTATCACTGCTTTGCAACAATTTTAAATTTCCCTCATTGGATTGCCTAAGCTCCATCTTGGAAAATAAATGCAAGAAGGTTAGTATAATACATTTGGAAGGGTTTCTCATCTATGTGAAGACTATTAAAAATAAATGACTTTCCACAAAAAAATCCAAAGATGGTATTCAGAAAAACAAAGTTTAGCACCATTTCCCAATTTCCAAAATGATTATAGTTAAATTGTGAAAAGGTTGGGATCTTGCTAACTCAGAATTAGTAATAACTAAGACTCTTCTAAAAATCAGAGCACTCGTGTGCTAATAAAGTACTGATATTGATAGAGGCAAGGGAAGATAGGTTATTAATAACAATCTCAGCACTAGAGGAAAAAAGTTTACCAAACACATCAACAGTGGAAACAAGCATGGGAGGAAGAATGATTGACTATTTTAGAGTAAATAAAGACTATCAGCATATCCACAACTAAATTGCTAATCATACAGAAGAGAAAGGCAACAAACTTGTATTTCTTCAAAAATATTCAGCAGTTTAGAATTTTCATTAATTTTGAATAGGACCTTGGTCCTGGTAAGGTTTTATTGTAGGCTTATTTTATAGCATACAGACATCGGACTCAGTGATGAGAAGAAAAGCTTGTCTTTATTAATGTGCAACCTTGGGTGAGTCATGTCAACTCTCTGGACCTCAGAGTTTCTTCCCCTCAAAAAAAGAGTGAATTAGACTAGATCAAAGGTACTTAATCTCACTGGTATCACAGGCCCCTTTGGCAATCTGGTTATGATTATGGACTCCCTTCTCAGGATCATGTTTTTAAAGCCATAAAATAAAATACATAAGACTACAAAGGAAACCAAGTTTATTGAAATAAAATTATAAAAAAATATTTTTTTTTAAAATAAGTACGCAGATGTAGGCAAAGCAAATAACCTGCTTGAGTTTGATTTTTTTTCTTTTTGGTAACCATGCTTCAAATGTCTCTTCTTTACTGAATGACCCATCCTTTGTCATTGATGTTGAGACTGAGGTTTCCAAAGTACGTCACCATGGTTGCATCTTGAGCTCCTCTAATCTCCAGTATACCTTATTCCATTGTCTTTTGTGGGGTCTTGTGGTTCCAGATTATGCTTATGATATATGAAATTCCTTTCCTTTATATTGTAAGATCTTTCTCCTGTCACTTGGAATTGTTAAATTTAACCATGACATATCTTGCCGTTTGCAACATAAGATTTTTTGTTTTGTTTTGTTTTTTTCCCTGGTGGGGATCAATAGATTCTTCAAATGGTACTTTGTTCTCTATGTTCACAAGTTCTGGGTAGTTTTCTTGTATTACTTCTTGCAATACGGTTTTTGGTTTTTTTTCACTTATATTTTTCTGGGGGAACATATAAATCCTTAAGTTCTCTTGCTATATCTTATATTCAAGATCAATACATTTTAATTGAAAGAGACTGCATTTTCTTATAGCATTATTGCTTTTTGCTTCTCTTCGTCCAGATTGTCTTTCACTTTTGTGTATTTTTCTTCCCAATCAGTTGTTCTCTCTTTTGTTTCTTTGATGAGATTTGCCACTATGGATCCAAATTTCTCCATTATGCTGATTATTTCTGCTAAGCAGGCCATAAATTCTACACTCATGATTCTTATTTCTCTCTTGAACCCTTCACAAATATCCTATCATGATTCCGTCCTTTCATGGGAATTCAGGAGATCCTCTGCCTCACCAATGTCAATTAAGTAGTGACTGTGGCTTACAGTCCTGTGTAGTGGAAGAACTGTGTCCCATTCCACCTTGAATGGAATACCCCAAGTGCAGAACAAACCGGAGATAAGCAGAGGTCAAATACAGTCCCAACCTACCCATGCATTTATAGTTAATTCTAAATCCCCTATGTGTTTGGGAGGCCAAGTTAAGCCAAAGCAACAATAATTTGTTAAGTACCCACTACGTACCAGACAACGTGCTAAGTTCTGGAGCTACAAAGAAAGTCAAGAACAGTCCAGGCCTCAAAGAGCTCACAGTCTGATGAACCATTTCCGAAAGACCACTAGGTGGGTCTTTCTTGTCCCCACATCCTCCAGGCAAACTTGCCTCACCAATGTTGCCACTTCCCTTTGGTTACCAAGCAACAGCTACCTTAGTAAAATACTGTGACTTTCTGCTTTTGCAATCCAGAACCAAAAGACGGGACTGACTTTCTCAGCAATGTCTCTGCTGCTCGTTGGTATAAAGGCAAAAAGGGAGAGCAGGCAATATTCATGAAAGGAGGAGGAAAAAACAGCTAAATTTACTATTGCAATGACCAGGCTCTTCCTGGAGACCCCCTTCATCTCTATTTCATGTCTTTTTTGTTTCCTGGCCTCAAAGCTAAAGGAAGGGTCTGGACACTGCTTTATATTCGCTGTCCAAATACCTCCTTCCGTTAAGACAGATAAATAACAATTTAAGTCACCACTCTCCAACTTTATCCCCTTAAACAAAAGAAACAACTAATATATTTGGCAACTAGGATTTCATAGGAATGATATATGATAAAGGATTAACTCCCTAGACAAGGCAGGAGCCTTGAAAAATCCATACATCCATTATGTCTAAGATTAACTGAAACCAGAAAAAGAAATGAAAACTTTGAAGAGGGATTTGAAAGCTATAACTGAAAAAAAAAACCCACCTCTAATTGATAATACAAATACATAAGATGAGAGTAGTGGCATCCCAAGACTTTGGAAAAGAAATGTTTCCTTTTATTGCAGAAAATAACTATAAAAGAACCTAGGAAAAATCTAAATATTGAGAGATAATTAATTTTGCTAGAAGAATCCTGAATGATCAAAAGACTCCTGGAATTCACACCTCAGAAGGCCCCTCTTCCCCTAATGCCCCTCCTTAGATTGGATGGCTCCTTACAAAAATTCCAACCATCTCTTTACTTCTCACCACGCTGCCAGCTGGACTCCTCCATCACAGTCCTGCACCAGGTGTCTCCTTTTTCAGTTTCTTTTCATGTGTAGTCCTCCCCCATCAGAATGCAAGTACCTTGAGGAAGGGACTGTCTTTTCTCTTGTATTTGTAATCCCAGCACATAGCACGGGTGCCTAGCACATAGATGTTAACTAACTGATTTCCCTTTGCTGTGGGGAGGGAGAATATGTTAATTACCATAAGGAAGCTCTCCTGATAATATTGTCTCACCTAAAATTCAATATTTTGATGGATTGCTCCTTATGGGTACAGATCACAATTCATCTACATGTTACTCTGTGTGATTCTTTCCCTTGTTCCTGTCCTGGTATATCTTTGTGCTAGGACATGACCTCTCTGAGCCTCAGTGTCTTAATCTGTCAAATAAAGTAATCCAGAAAACCTAGAGTAATCAATAAACATTTGTTAAGTGCCTACTATGTGCCAGGCACTGTGCAAAGCAATGGGGATACAAAAAGAGGCAAAAGAGTCCCTGTCTTCAAGGAGCTCACAATCTATTCATGAGAAAAAAAGACCAGTTCTGTTGAGTGACCATGGAGCTCACTGAGAAGGCTCCTCAGTGTTCTGCAGGCTGATGCATCCAATATCCACAAATATCTACTAACAGGCATGTCTAAAGGGTTCTTCCCTCATTTGTTCTTTGCCCAGGCATCTTTCATGACACTTGATAACAACATATCTTCTCAGCTTTGTATTGTGTGCAGATATTATAATTGTATATCATATATAATTATTACATAATCATATAATAAAACATAATATATTACATATTAGGAACTTCTGGTGTGAAAATTCTCTCCAGTGGTCTTAGCAACTTGCCTCACTGTCTTGGGGGACTGTCTAGGGTTCCTTGGAGGTTAAGCGAATTTCCCATGATCACGGAGCCACTATTTGTCAAAGGCAGACTTGAACTCATTTGTTCCTGATTCCCAGGTCAGCCTTCTTTCCACTACGCCATGCCAATTTCTTTTCTTTTATCCACTTCTCTTATCCACCTTCTCATTTTAATGGCTTGTTTAAAATCATCAGGGTTGGAATTCTTCTGGTTAAATGACTAGTTTTCTTTTCATCTTTGAATTCTTCCTTCAGTTTGACATTGATATTGAACTTTAGTCTAGTTAGCCAATAACCTGACTGTACATAGACAGCTGATTTTGAAACAGCTCCTCTATCAGGAACCAATTATTTTCTATATGTGAAGACAGTCAACTTCATTTTTATGATGCGCTTTCATACCTGCCGTGTCCAGTGCCTTCTTTCTCTCTTCTTAAAGAATTCATGACACAGAAGTATAAGGCTTATGAATAATCTAAAAGGCTTTATTCTTTTTCATTTCCTAAACATTTTTTCCATGACAAATTTAAGCAATACGAACATCTCCGTACATAAAAAAGGAAAGAGAATTGTGTATAAAACCATGAACTTGTTACCCAAACCATGTTTTCCAATATATTTTTCCACAATCTCTCCTATTCACATATATATGTCAGTTTGTGTTTATGTGTATATGCGTATATACATATATACACCACATATACATATACGTATATGTACATATACATACGTCATATATCTGTATGTGTATGTATACATATAGGTCAGTATGTGTGGATGTATATATGCATTATACATATAGGTCAGTACATGTGTGTAGGCATGTGTGTATATGTGTATACATATATATATGTATATATGTGTGTGTGTGTGTGTGTCCATATACACACATACACTCCCTTGGTTTAGATGATCTCATTAAGTTCTTTATGTAACTTCTCTACTTTTAATTTTCTACGACTGTTGTTATTTTACTAAACAGTCTTTTGGCTTATGTTCCTTATGAAAAACACAATGAAGGACGACTAAGTATCCCATGAAATGATGTTTCTTATTGCCCCTGGCCATGTGATGAAACCAACTGTGCCAACCCCTCCTCTGCCTCTCCGAGGATCCTGTGGGCTCAGTCCTTCCATCAGGCCTCCTGGGCTTTATCTATTGTAAGAACCTCCATATGGATGTGGCTCCACTCCTGCAATGCTATATCAGCTCACTGGTCACTAGACACACACCTCACCTTGAAAATACCAATGGTTAAATTAATATCTGAAGATTTCGAACACGTCTATGATCCTTGGCCCCTTATGCTGTCACCTTTTCTGAAATGAACACTGTCACTATGAAAACAATGGGACCACATAGGCCTGGTGGCCATTGTGTATTTTTATCCATTACGTGGGTCGCCATGGTCAGAAACTCATCTCCTACAGAGATATTGCTGCTTATGAGTTTCCCTGCTCGTTGCCCGGCAGGTCCTTGGACTGCAGCCTTGTTACCATAAGCATGCCAGAAGCCTAGCAGAGTCTGCACTCCGCTTCATGAATCTTCTGCGAAGGGTCTCACCAATAAGGATAGCAACACATTTCTGGGGACTCCTATGTCTTGAGCAAATCCCCTTCCTGTCTTGGCCCCAGTTCTCCCCCCCTATAAAATGAAGGGGTTATATTAACATGGTTTCTGAGGTCTTTTCTGATATAACGAGTCTGTGAATAAAACCACCCTCTTTGTGGTATCACCAGAGAACTAAATTTTTTATGCCACAGATTGATAAAATGCAAATTCCTAAAGACAAAGATTTACATATTGATATATATAATACATATTTTTTTCCTTGTTTTTCCCTTCCTTGACAGAGTAAAGGTATGTTGAATGAATGAATGAATGAATGATGGCCTCACGGAATAAAAAACCCAGAATTTGAATTATAGCAAAGCTCCACATGAAAAGTAATTATCATTTTACTTCCTAAGTTTTATCCTCTGTATTTGTCATTTACTAATCTACTTCATTTAAGTTTCTAAGACACTGGATACTAATTGTGTCCAATTTGATGATCTCTGCAGTCTAGGAAAAATAATGAAACAGGCAGCTAACTGAGTCTACATTTAACGATTAAAGAGCTAAGATTACCCACCCATGCTTTCTAAACCAACTTAAACACACTATTTCCTCTGTGAAGCTCTCCCTGACGACCCTAGTTGGTGATGGCCCCCAAATCATCATGTGTCACCTTGTTTCTACCTCTAGCCCAGCGTCCCTTCTCCATTAGACTGTAAGCTCCTCAAGGGCAGGGATTGTCTTTTGCCTTTCTTTGTATCCCTAGCACTCAGCATAGTATCTGTTGTGGTGTTGTTGTCATGGCTATTGTTCAGTCGTTTTCAGTCATGGCTGATTCTTCCTGACCCCACTTGGGATTTTCTTGGCAAAGATCCTGCAGCGGTTTACCATTTCCTTCTCCAGCTCATTTTACAGATGAGGAAACTGAGGCAAACAGGGCTAAGTGACTTGCCCAAGCTCACACATTAGTAAGTATTCTGAGGCCAGATTTGAACTCAGTTCCTCCTGACTCCAGGCCTGGCACTCTTGAAGTGCACTTAAGGTGCTTCTTGACTTGACTTGACAAATAATATTTAGCACTATTTGTATTATCAGTACATGTGTACATCATGTCCTCTACTAGACAATAAGTTCCATAAAGGTAGAGACCACATTTTAACAAAATTTGATCTCTTCCCCAGTGCTTACAAGAGTGTTCTGTGCACAGCTGTAATTCCATAAAGACCTGGTGAATTGAAGTAAATTCGATTAACACTGCTATTTCTCATCTTTCGTGGCCTTGCCACCACTCTTAAGGCCATTAACTCCTCCTCCTTCCTTGAAATTCTTTCTAACTACGGCCTCTTTCACATATGCTCCTGATCTTCTCTCTAGGTCTGCTTCCCGTGGTCCATTATACATGGGCATCCATCAGACTGCTTGCATGGACCCCCTAACCTTCATTTAAACAGTCCCTGCTATGTGCACAACACTGTTCCAGGCCCAACAGGGCTGACAGAGAAGCTAAAGTTCCCTCTCTGCAGGGCCCACTATGTCACTGGGGAAACAAGATGCAGACACTTTAACGTGGAAATAACGACAGAAGGCAGGTGATTAAGTGTTAAATGAGTAGTGCAGACAATCACCGTTGGAGGAGATTACTCTTCCAGGTAACAACCTTCAGTCTACGTTTCATTATCACTTGTACGGAGAAGACTCCAAAATCTTCAGCCCTGAAATTTCACTTTCTCTTTAATCCTATATGTCTAGAGAACTTATTCTATAGCAGGAAAGGACAGGAGGGGGAAGAAAATAAGCATTTACATAGCATCTACTATGTGCCACGCTCTTCAGACAGAATCTTAGAGCCAGGGAAAAAAATCTTTGTTGTTGTTTCATTGAGACTGGGGCAGCTAGGTGGCACAGTGGATACAAGGCTGGGTCTGAAGTCAGGAAGATTTATCTTCCTGAGTTCTAATCCGGCCTCTGACACTTCCTAGCCGTGTGACCCTGGGCAAGTCACTGCACCATGTTTGTGTCAGTTTCTCCATCCATAAAACCAGCTGGAGAAGGGAACGGCAAACCACTCCAGTATCTTTGCCCAGAATGGGACCCCAAATGGGGTCACAAAGAGTCAGACACGACTGAAATGGCTGAACAACAGAATCTAAGAAATCCAAATCTTGTTCTCACACACCAGCTTCTCAACTGTTAACTTCCCCCATAGCCCTTTTTCTTCTTGAACCCTGGCCTTTAATCATTCAGAGTCATAAAAAGGTTCTCCGTGTCTCACCCAAGACTTCACAGTCTAGCAATGTCTTCTAGATTCCTTGTGAAAGTACCGTTTGTGCCCATGGGAATCACCAGAAGTGGGAAGTAGTTAATCAGGTTGGAGGAGCCTTGGGACATGGTCTGTTACATCCTGGATAGATGCCTCAGACACATGCCACTCTGATTAATGTCCAATCAGCACATCATTGCCACAGCACCCCTCAATAGACAGTCACCAACCACCCCTACTTCTAGCTTTTTTCCCTCAGATGCATCTGACACACTCCCTTTGCACTTAGCACCATGCCTGGCACACAGTAGATGCTTAATATTTACTGAGTGACTGCTCTTTTCCGGTTCTTTTCCTCCCTGTCTGATGACCCCTTCTCATTCTGGGCCCTAAGCTTCCCCACATCATCAAAGCACTTAGCACAGTGCCTTGCACATAGGAAGCACAATACAAATGTTAGCTATCGGGCATTATTTTATCCCCAGTTGCCTATTGGACACTTCAAACTAAATGTCCTAAACACATTTTAAACTCAACACGTCCAAAGTTGAACTCATTATCTTTCCCCAAAAAACCCTCCCTTTCTCTAGATTTCTCTGTTTTGGTTAACGGCACCACCATCCTTCCAATCTCCCTGGCATTATCCTGGACTCTCACACTACCTCATCCCACGTCTCCAATCCGTTGCCAGACTCAGGTTTTCTATAATATTTCTATCATTGTGACATCTCTCATTCACTTCACTAAGCTACCACCTTAGTTCAAGCCCTCACGACCTCCCACCTAGGTTGTTCCAAGAGCCTCCTAATTGGTCTGTCTTCCTGAGGTCTCTCCTGACTCCAGTCCATCCTACACACTGATACCAACATGATTTCCTTAGGTATAGATCCTACCATGTGATTCCCCTACTCAATCAATTCCAGTGGTTTCCTATATCTCTAACACTAAATGAAAATTCCCTTTTCTTTAAAGATCTACACAACCTGGCCCAACCTATCTTTCCAGTCTCCTTGGAAATCATTCCCTTCTTCTCTTTCTGTTCCTCATTCATGAAACTCTCAGCTCCCATCTCTGTGACTTTGCACTGACTGTACCACACTCCAGGTGTGCCCTCTCTCCAAACTCCTTTGGATGAATTTTTTTTTCATTTTATATGAATGTAGTGTTTGTTTGTATATGTACTTGCTCTCTTTCCCAACAGAATGTAGCTCCTTATGAGTAGGGATTGTTTTGTTCTTTGTACTCCATAACCCCAGTGTCTGGTCCACAGAAGGCTCTTAGTAAACCGCTGATTGGTCGCTCCCTCCCCAGAAGGTACCGGTGCATCCTCGCACCAATCCTTAGAGCAAGCAGCTGCTTTCTCCCCTTCAGAAAGGGCCTGGTATCTGTCACTCAGCACCAATGTTCAGGGTTCGTCTTTCCCTTTATATTCGGGATCATCTTCTACCTTCAATATACTGATTCCTCTCATCTTTCCATATCTTGTTTGTTTTTTTATAAGAAGCCCTTATTCAATTAAAAAAAGAGTTCTAAAATAAAGTCAGCATTTGCGAGTGTAAAACTCAAAATAAATTCCCCAAGATGGGGCAAGTTTGGCCAGGGTGAACTCGTATTGCCTGCTAGCCCAGAGGGCACATGCGCTCAGTCCACCAGGTGGGGGAAACGTATGTATGAGTAGACACTGAAAACCAAGGGCTGCAGGCATAGCGGCTGACGGGTCAGTTGGCTTGAAAAGACATTAGGAAGAAATACTGGGACAATCAAGGTGTAATCAGGGGCTGGGACTGGGCAAAACAGTGCTCAAAACCAGCAAGGAGGAAGAATCCAGCTTCCAGTACTACTAAACGGCTACTATGTACCAGGTACTATGTTAAGCCCTGGAGAAACAAAGAGAAAGCAAAAACACTGTCTCTGCTCTCAAGAAGCACAGTTAGGTAAACTGAAGGCTAGACAGAGGCATGGTTGCCAAGTCAAGATGAGGGGACGGTGAGCTAGAAAGAAGGTAGAAGTCAGAAGGAATAGCTAGCTAGGATTTCTTCCAACTACTTTTAATGGAAAGAGACCTACTATTCATGGGTGGTTCATAGTTTTCCAGGCAGTCCCACTCAACACAGAAAGAGAAGGCATCTAGTGAGAGGGAACCGGCCCTCTTAGATGTCACAGATATCTTATATGTCTTATACATACCAAACATGAAACTTTAAATATGTGCACAGGAGTTGCGACAACTAACTTAGGAGAAATATTTTAGTTCAGCTTGATACTTCAAATACCTCCAAAAATTAGCAATTAGCTAAAAATTAGTGATTCCTCTAGCACGAATAACCTCTTCCCTGGCACAAGCTGTAATCCCTCCATGCCTTAAGAGACAATTTTATGAGTTGCTAGGATTCAAATAAAATCCTCACTTGGTGGCCAACATTCCAAAGGCACATTCCTCTAAACTCGGCTATGGTGGTGAAGAAGCCTTCTCAGCTTAGTGGGCCCTGCTAGATAGAGCTAATTGACCCTAAACGTAAAGTCTCATACTAAACATGTTCAAGACATGGGAGGGGTGGCTAGATAGGAATTTATCTGAAAAAAAGCATAGTTTCTGTTTGTAATAAGATTACTGGGTAGTAAGATTGGTAGGAGTCTCCAGTCTGGATGGCATCCACAAAAGCTGGGGCCATCTTGTGCTGCCTTGAGCAACATGGAGTTCAGGGCTAGGGATGTGGCAATCTTCCTGTTCTCTGCCCTGGGCAGATTGCTTCTGGAGCATCACATTCTGTTCTGGGTGTCACATTTTAGGAAGAAATTAAAGCGCCAGAGAAAACCTAGAGGAGGACAGCCCAGACGGGGAAGGACCTTGAGATCGCCATCATCACAATCAGAACAATTTCCATTAGGTTTGCAAAACAACCACCTTGTGAGACAGATAGTGCGCTTATTACCCTCCCCATTTTGCAGATGAGGAAAGCGAGTCTCAGAGCGGTTATGGCTCGCCCATGAACACACAACTGGTAAACCTATGAGGAAGGATTCAGACCTTGGCCTTCTGACTCTTGTTTGCTCCTCTAGGTTGCATCATCTCTCGAGAGCTAGAGGGGATGTCACAGACCAGCAAGCCCAAGCCCTTTCATTTAGAGATAAGGAAACTGAGGCTCGGGAAGGTGAAGAGATTTTCTCCCTGTATCCGGGCCCGTGCTCTTTAAATCTTTTATCAGAAGCAGGTAGGTGGCTAACATGCTGGAGCCAGGAAGACCTAAGTTCAGATCTGATGTCTGCCACATGCTGACTTGGTGACGCTGGCCAAGTTATTTAATTGCTGTCTGCTTCAGTTCCTCATCTACAAAACAGGGATAATAGTAGCACCTACCTCCCAGGGTGGCCGTGAGGATCCAAGGAGATGTTTACAAAGCTCTTTGCAAATCTTAAAGACCTATGGGAATACAAACTGCTATTGTCGTTATCATCATCATCATCAATAAGTTAGCTAAAGACATAAATGACATGAATATCAAATTTGCAAATGATACAATAGGGATCTACTCCTGGGTTGACACTGAGCCACCGATGACTGCTCACTGGGTACAGCCTTTCAACTATGCCCCAATCTCCCTAACTACGCTGTTGTCTAGCCCAGGGCTTCTTCAACTTTTTCCACCTGTGACCCCATCGGCACTTCTTAAACTGTGGGTCGTGATGCTGGTCTAGCCCACATCTCTCTGCCTTGCCCATAAGATTGGCACGAGAGCCAAATGCCCTGCTAGAATACAGACAAACACTATCTACTAACATAGTAAGAAAAACCAAAGTTGGGCTGGTGGGAGCTGCTCTTGACGAAGTCCAGCTGCGGCTGCTGCTCCTTTGGATTCTTCACCTGGAGAGGAGATTTTGATGGCCTTGGTGAGAACACATCATTAACGTTTCTCTTTGGGTGATGTCACTATAATCTGGCCACACTGTACAGGAAACAAGGTTAAAAACTAGTTTCATTGACAATCTCTTCCACCATAACACTGCTGGATTTTTGCCAGGACTCAAAGTCAGTCTTCTGGGCCTGTGGTTTGTTGACTCCATTCTCGTTCCCATTTTGATCAGTCCATTTTGGCCTTCTCTGATGCTGCCGTACCCTCCTGTCCTGCATACATAACCTTTCAGAGGTCAGTGACAAGGGCAAGCCATCACCTCTGTCTGTTCCTTCAGTACCAAAGGATAGGGTTCATCTGGACCTGGTACTGTGAACTCAGCAAGGGCAGCAGACTTCTTTCTCATCATTCCCTTTCTCATTTTGGGTTTCAATAACTGACATCTCCTTACCTGTTCAAAGCTTGTTCTCTTTGACAGAAAAATAAGAGGAAAATCAAAAGAGAAGCTTTACTTCCTCTCCATCATCATTTATCACCATGGCTGAACAAACAAACAAAAAACCCTCTTGTCCTTCACTCTCCTTACCCAGAATAAGCTTTCACGGTCCTGATTCTATTCTTGCTTCATACTCTGAGATGCTTTTGAATGTATCTTCCACTCTTTCTTTGCTTCTTCATTCTTTACGTGGACTCGAAAAATTTAAGGATTTGCTAAAATCCCTCAGTAACCTCGTGAATCTTCAGACAACCGCACCTTTTCTCTCCTCTTAAGAGAATGGCTCCTCTGCATACTTTTCTGTCTAGACTACTTACTGCTTGAGAATAGGAAGAAAGGGGAAAGGGAAGGAAGAAAGAGAGAGAAACGGTACCTCTCACTGGAGTAGAGGGTATTTGGGGCATGGCAGGAATGAATGCCCATCTCTGTCCAGGGGACTCAATGCAGACAGACGTGTCAACCTATTCCAAAAAGGCTGGTCTTCGGCTTGAATCCTGCACAGAGCACTTCACCCCTCTTTTCCCAGCCTTCGATAATGCTATTTTTCGTCAGTGGACTGTTTTCCCTTTGAACCAAATTCTGTCCATATTTTAAGGCCCAAATCAAATCCCACATCTACAATGCATGTCCAAATTACCCCAGACCATTACTGCATCTACTGAATTCCTACCCTTACAGCCTGTATCATTCAATGATATCACATTTAATTATTTAATTTAATTATTTAATCACACTCTGCCATATACTGTCCCTACTACATGACCTTGGCTGAGTCACTTGCACTTACAGGAACTTAGTTTTCTCATTCTAGGTCTTTTCCAACTCTAAGAGTCTATGATTCACAGACGATGATAAACTGCTTAAAACTACCTCAATGAAAGGCATTCACTATACTTTAAAAATAAGATCGAATTTTCACTGTAACTAAAATGTTGGCAGATAGTGTTGCCTTTGGGTTCAGAATAAGATTGTGTTCTTATTCAAGATGAAATTTTTCAAATTCTTGAATTGTCATTCAAAAACTTTTTTAATGACAAATGACTTTGGTTCTTTATGTAAAACCACTCTCCAGTTATTTGTTATTCTTTTAAAATAAAGCATCCTTATTCCTAGGGAGACAGCTAGCACATCTATCAGTCACTTTTAAAAACAGATTCTTTCTAACTGGAGATGTCTTAGGGTGAATCACAACTGCAATTTCTCATAAAACGCTGTGAGAACAGGTCCTAAATCTATAATCTTATGTGCAGTTAAAGAAGAAAGAAATATGTTGTTTCACCTTGGAAACAAAGTTCCATCACTCTGCATCCATAAAAAGCTTTTGGTTGTTGAATTATTTGACTTTCACAAATGATTTTCTTCAGTCACACTATTCACTATATAAATAAGAGGAAGGAAGCATATGTGTGTATACACAGGGTGAGGAAAGGCACGTAGGTACAATCAAGAAAATTGGGCACCAAGAATTATGGAGGCCTAAAAGTGTGCAGGGGGACAGCTAGGTGGTACAGTGGATAGAGCACCAGCCCTGGAGTCAGGAGGACATGAATTCAAAACCGGCCTCAGATGCATAACACTCACTAGCTGTGTGACCCTGGGCAAGTCACTTAACCTCAACTGCCTCACAAAAAAAGAGTGTGCAAGTGGCACCTAATATATGTTCCCACGACCTCCCTGGGATATCCCTGCCTTGTCAAGACCAGAGGAAAAGCTAGGTGTGAATTAGTGCTAACACTTACAATAGGAACTGAACTAGGCGCCATATTAGGGGAGTCAGATAGTGAACCTGGCACTGTTGTATCTCTGATCAAACTGGCCTATATGTGCAGAAGAGTAGAGAGTGCAGGAGAGTTCAGAGGAGCTGCTGGAGAACAGACTTTTCTTCCCTTCTGTCCCTGTGGTGAGTGCGGGTAAGGGATGTGGTACAATGAATGGAGAGTCAGGCCTGGAATCAGCAAGACTAGTCACTTGACCTCTGTCAGCTTCTGTTTCCTCATATGTAACAGCACCAGGGCTGTGGTGAGGATCAAATGAGATATCTGTAAAGTGCTTCGCAAACCTTAACGTGCTATATAAATGCCAGTTATTACCATCATTTTCATCGCCATCATTATTCATCTGTGTTGATCTCAGTTCATTCCTTATGCTGCTTTGGAGCCCATACGTTATCATACACCAGGTGAAGGTGTGCTCTCAATCTTGCCTACATATATACTGAGACTGCATAGGAACTATATACCAAGGGAAGTTACTCCCATTGGTCCACCTCTGGAGAAAGAAAAGCCTGCTAGCAAGTACTGGGAGATTCCAGCAGGCCGCTGGGCAGGGGCCCTTGGAGATCCTTTCCCATTCATGCATCAGTGGGGAATCAGGTTATCTGATTAGCCAGCTGTCACCCTGAAAACCACTGAGTAATGGGAAATAAATCCGTTAAGTTTTAGTAGGTGACGGTCAGAGCACAGGCAACCTGAGAGCTAATGTGGTTGGTCCCCAAGGAAAGGGACAACTATGAGAGCAGGGGATGACACACACACAACCTTTCCATCTTTTCTATCCCTTTATTTCTCCGCCACCACTGTCCCATGTTCCTTTTCCAAATCATCACAGTGCCTGGAATGTAACACATGCTTAATAAACACTTATTGATTGTTGACCATTACCTTGGAGACATGGAAGACAAGATCTATTCTTTCTGGATCAATGTCTAAGCTATTGAGATAGCAGTCTATCTAACTTCCCTGTGAAACTGGGCTGGTGTCCATCAGAAGCACCAATATGGCACATCCCTCCATGTTGTACTATATAATAAGAGCCCTGGGGCTTCCAGGCAGGAAAAGATATAAATCTGTAGGTGAGGGTCTGGCTGTGTAGGGTGGGAAGTAATTTATAGCCTTTCCCAGCTCCACGTGAGAGACCTGGGTTCTCTCTACCATGTGGGACTGCAGACAGTCAGCAGCTGGGAAGGCTCTGGGCCACTGACAATTTATTGGAACAGTGGGCACACAAATACCACCAATGCATAAGTCAGACCAAAGGGACAGCTCATCAGCCCTGAGGAAGTTCACTGAAGAGCACAATGTGCAAAGCCAAAGACTAAAACGCCCCAACAGGTTGGCACCAAAAGAAGTGAGCATGAAATGAAGGCCACAATGCTTACTGCACCACGCATCCCCCTCCAGGGCCATCTTTATGCATAAATTCAAAGAACCTTATGCTCTGATGTGAAGAACAGGAGGAAAATCCCTCCTCCTAAAACCTCTCCCGTGCTGGCCTGATTCCAGGGCCTGCACTCCTTCAGGAAGCCCTTTCCTTGGGTTAAACACAGGACTCTCTGCAGCAGTAATTCCATACTTTTTTGACAGTGCACCTCTCTCAATAAAAGTTTTCAGCTTGTGCCCCTAATGTGTGCACATTTTACTTGTTTTTTTTTAATTATATACTTATGCTGCTACACCAATAATTATGTAGACCATAAAACTTATATAAAATTGTTTTTAAAGGAAGAGATAAAGATAAAATATTTGATCCAACACTTAGCATGACGCTTGGCAAACAGTAGGCCCTTAATAAATGTTTACTGATTGATCAATTGATCCTACAGTGAGTAGGGAGCCAGTGAAGTTTGTTGAACAGGAGAGAGACAGGGCCTGACCTTCACTGTAGGAAGAGACCTTGGCAGCTAGTAGAGGTTGAGGCAAGAACGCCAATGAGGAGGCCATAGCAACAGCCCAGAAGAGAAGCAGTGGGGGCCGAAAGTAGGAGGCTGATCACGTGATGAGATAGAAAGGGACAGATGTAAGAGATGCTGTAGAGGGAGAAGTGAGCTGCCGACTAATAAAAGGAGGGAATGAGTTAGAAAAAGATAGGCGTGGATAAGAAGACAGGTAGGGGTGTAAAAGACAAGAAGGAGGAGAGGGGCGAACGAGGTGAGAAGTGTTAAAATCAAGAGAAATAACTAGAAAGCAAGAGATGAGGGACCTTTTTTTTTTTTAACAGACCTGTGATTTCACTTTTGGTAAGGGACTTCAGCCAGGTACAGTGGATAGAGAGCTGGGCCTGGAGTCAGGAAGACCTGAGTTCAAATCCAGCCTCAGAGACATAAACTAGCTATGGGACCCTATGCAAGTGACTTAACCTCTGTTTGCCTCGGCTTTTTCATCTGTAAAATGGGAATAATAGGCTCAGATTCCTAAAATCTAGCCACTGCTTAGATTCTCATAATCTAGCCACTGTAGCTTACTCATGTTTAGACTCCTTAAGAGTCTGCCCAATATGACAGACATTCTAATAAACCTTGTCTTTGGCTGGAAAAAAAAATGGGAACAATAATAGCATTTACCTCCCAGGGTTATTGTGAATATCAAATAAGATAATAATTATAAAACTCTTAGCACAGTACCTGGCACATAGTAGGCGCTATAGAAATGTTAGCTATCATCATCATTGTTTATTGTCTTTGCAACTTAGAATCTTAAAGAGATTCCTGAGGCACTAAAACATTAAGTGACTTGCCCACGGTAACATATCCAACATATCAGAAGTGGGACTTAGACCCACGTCTTCCTGACTGCAAGGTCAGATCTCTATCCACTACTACATGCTGTCTCTCAAATAATTGATGCTACTTTTAAAGAAGATTAAATACCAAAATAATAAAATACTGAGTTTTTTTGAATAATTTCTTTCTTCAAAATGTTCTCAAAATGAACATACAAAGAAGAAAGAATTTAGGAGGAACAGCAGAAAACACATGGATATGGAAACAACAGAAAGTCAAGTTAAATTTTATTTCATTGTTTTCCCTAGTCCTTGCTTTGAATGGCTCTAACTGCAACATGATAGGAATGTTTCCCATCTCTCACTACAATTAGAGAAATTAATTATTTGATGTCTATTCATCTGACTAATGATTAATGTAATAATCAATCAATGACTCCCGCAACAAGCATTTACTAAGACCCTACTATGTGCCAGGTGCCATTTTAAGTACCTTGGATAAAAAAGTAAAAATGAAGCTTACCCTACTCTCAAGGAACTCATTACCTACTGGGAGAGATACCATGTACATCAATAATGGGGGCCACACCAGGAAGCATCCATGGAGCTCTGCTGAACTGAGTTCTCCAGTGGTGGTTTACAGCTGCCCCATTCATACTTCAAAGCTAGGTAAGTATTTACTGAATAAATGCAAAATGAATAGAAGGCAGCTTAGGGAGGAGGGCACTCACAATTGTGGGTATAGGAAAGGCTTCATGTAAAAGTCTTGAAGGAGGAAAGAGATTCTATAATCAACAGTCACACAATATGTTTCATTCATTTCCAAGTGGATGTTAATGACTGAAAGTAAGTTAGTGAAAGTTATTTTTTTTCCTTCAAGCAATGAGTTAAACAGCCTACCCTAACTTTCATTCATTTACTCAAATCATTAAAATGCAAAGCATGAATCGATATCTTTCTTTAGAAACACTTTCCTCTAAGAATTCTATATACCTAATTCTGCACAACTGAAAATAATCTCCACAGTAATCTCTGGTCATTTATAAAAATAATCTCTTTATCTTATCCCTTTCAGCCCTATAATTACAGACTTTCAAAACAGAAAAAAAAATAAAACACCTTATTCAAGTCTAAATATATTGTGTTTCATGTAACAATTCATTGTATCGATGTGATGTCAACGCCATACAGGGAAAAGGAATCAATTAGGCAGCTGGTCCTGGTGTGACTGAATGGAAAGACACCTTCGACACTGTGACTATGGAAAAGTAGATAATCTCTTTGTGTTTCAGCTTCTTTTCAGATATAATAGAAACAGAACTATGCCCAAGTATGCTGTGAGGATTGGCAAATAAAAAATACTTTAAAATATGACACAAAAAACAATCATTTTTACTCGACTACTACAGTTCTCTACCTTCTCTCATATTTTCACCTTAAAATGGGGGAAGAGGATGGTAAAGAGAGAACTGAGAAATGAGGCTACTTTACAACTCCCACATGATTTACCAGGCTGGTTCCCCAGAGGGCAAATGACTCCTACTCTGGAGGGTTAGGATTGATTTCTAATACTCATGAGCCCCCACTGATGTGCTCTCAGTTAATCATCAATTTGCCAGCCAAACTTAATTAGTTTTTAGAAATGGGTATTTACATATGTGGTATATAGTAAGAACAAATGATACAAAACATCCTTTTGTAAGAGACATACTCTCCCATAGTACATATAGATTCTGGGAGAAAAGTGGCTTCAAATTTAAAGATCTTATGTGGCAAAGGTTTAATTCCTAGCACCTGCTTGAATGGAAAGCCCTTTCTCCCTTCCTGGAGTCTTCATGAAATTCCTCTGTATACAACTTTCAAGTAGGCAGCATAGTACATAAAGTGTTGGGGTTGGAGAATACCTAAGTTCAAATCTAGCCTAAGACAATTATTAACTGTATAGACATTGCCAAGTCACTTAACCTCTGTTTGCCTCAGTTTCCTCACCTGTAAAATGAGAATAATAATAGCACCACTTCCCAGGGTTGTTGTGAGGATCAAATGAGATAATATTTGAACTAAAGATTAGTAAATATCATCCTTTCATCCCACTAGAGAAGATGGTGGGATCTTTGAGAGGAAAATAAGTAATGAATGATTAAACCGAAGGATCATCAATGCTTAGAAAGGAAGTGGTGAGTACTCCAAGCCAGCAGGGGCCCATCAAACATGATAAACAACCTAGCTGCTAGACTTTAGGGGCTTTACTGGCCGGGCTTCAGGACTGGCAGATCATAGCACAGTTGGGATGATTTGCAACTGGATTGATGATGATATCCAAAGAACACTGGTTACTGAATTCATATCCATCTGGATGGTCACACCCATGCTTGTTCATTCAACGTTTTTACTTATTGTTTGGATAAAATCATAGGTGAAACATGTAGCAAACATGTGGATGGTACCAAGATGGGAGGGATTGATTGAAAAACCGGGGCAGAGCCAAGATGGCGGAAGGAAAGCAGTGACTGCTTCAGCTCTATCCCAAAGTGCTCCAAATACCTAAAAAAATGGCTCTAAACAAATTCAAAGCAGCAGAACCCACAAAAAGACAGAGTGAAACAAATTTCCAGCCCAAGACAGTCTGGATGGTTGATTGGGAAAGGTATATCGCGCCAGGCGGGGAGAGGAGAGCAGCTTGGCGTGGGCACGCAGGCCACAGCGACCCTGGAGCAGCCTTCAGAGGATGGAATATCGGGCAGCTGTGGTGGTTTCCAGACTTCTCATCCCCTGAATGCCAAAGACAACGTGGAAGATTGGTGGGAAAAGTCTGTGACTGCGGTGAGAGAAGGAGCTAGGTCTCAGCCTCAAGTCTCGAGCGCGGCCCAGGGCTGCGGCTTTTTCCTGAGCTTCCAGCCCACAGACTGAGGGGGAATCCAGTGGCTGATCAAAGGGGGATTGCAAGGATCTCTTTGCCAGTGCTGAGGCAGGAATCTCTTGCTTTACCAGTGCTTGGATCTGGGTCACAGTTCTGAGGGGAGGTCCTGGGACAAGGAAGAATGCTGGTGTGGTGGAGCTTGTTGTGACTGTGGAGAGAAAACACCTCGCCCCTTATCATACCACCTTGGAAGAACTGACACTTTTCAGGTCCCTAGAGGTACCTCTGAAAACAGCTGTACAAACCCCCGAAGCTTGGGACAGTACATTCTCCACATTAACAAAGAGTTTAAAACTCAAGTAATTGGCCGGGATCATGAGCAAGCAGCACAAAAAGAGTCAGACTATATTATCTTACTTTGGTGACAAAGAAGATCAAAACATACAACCAGAAGAAGACAACAAAGCCAAAGCTCATACATCCAAAGCCTCCAAGAAAAATATGAATCAGTCCCAGGCCTTGGAAGAGCTCAAAAGAGATTTTGAGAAGCAAGTAAGAGAAGTAGAGGAAAAACTGAGAGTTTTGCAAGAAAATCATGAAAAACAAGTCAACAGCTTGCTAAAGGAGACCCAAAAAAATACTGAAGAAAATAACACCTTAAAAAATAGCCTAACCCAAATGGCAAAAGAGGTCCAAAAAGCCAATGAGGAGAAGAATGCCCTAAAAAGCAAAATTGGACAAATGGAAAAGGAAGTCCAAAAGCTCACTGAAGAAAATACTTCCTTAAAAATTAGAATAGAGCAACTGGAAGCTAGTGACTTTATGAGAAATAAAGACACTGTAAAACAAATCCAAAAGAATGAAAAATTAGAAAACAATGTGAAATATCTCATTGGAAAAACAACTGACCTGGAAAATAGATACAGGAGAGAGAATTTAAAAATTATTGGACTATCTGACAGTCATGATCAAAAAAAGAGCCTAGACGTCATCTTTCAAGAAATTATCAAGGAAAACTGCCCTGATATTTTAGAATCAGAGGGCAAAATAGAAATGGAAAGAATCTACCAATCTCCTCCTAAAAGAGATCCCCAAAGAAAAACTCCTAGGAATATTGTAGCCAAATTCCAGAGTTCTCAGGTCAAGAAGAAAATATTACAAGCAGCCAGAAAGAAACAATTCAAGTATTGTGGAAACACAATCAGGATAACCCAAGATTTAGCAGCTTCCACATTAAGGGACCGCAGGGCATGGAATATAATATTCTGGAGGGCAAAGGAGATAGGATTACAGCCAAGAATCACCTACCCAGCAAAACTGAGTATAATCCTTCAGGGGAAAAGGTCATTCAGTGACATAGAGGACTTTCAAGCATTCTTGATGAAAAGATCAGAGTTGAATAGAAAATCTGATTTTCAAATACAAGACTCGAGTGGAACATGAAGAGGTAAACAGGAAAGAGAAAATCATAAGAGACTTATTAAGGTTGAACTGTTTACATTCCTCCATGGAAAGATGATATTTATAACTCATGAGATCTTTGTCAGTATTAGGGTAGTTGGAGGGGAAAAAATTATGCGTCCATATATATAGATATAGATAGATAGAAAGATAGAGGGCACAGGGTGAGTTGAAAATGAAGGGGTCATATCTGGAGAATAAAATTAAGTGGTGAGAGAGGAATATACTAGGAGAAGGAGAAAGGGAGAGGTAGAATGGGGTAAATTATCCCACAAAAAAAAACAACCAGAAAAGAAAAGGCTCTTACAGTAGAGGGGAAATGGGGGAAGGTAAGAGGGAATGAGTGAATCTTATTGTCATGGGATTTGACTTAAAGAGGGAATAACATACATACTCAGTCGGGTATAGAAATCTGTCTTACTCTACAGGAAAATAGGGGGGGGAAGGGAACAAGAGAGTAGGAGAAAGATAGAGAGGAGGGCAGTTTGGGAAAGGGAGTAATCAGAAGCAAATACTTCTGAGGAGGGACAGGGTCAAAAGAAAGAATAGAATAAATGGGGGGGCGGGATATGATTAAGGGAAATAGAGTTAGTTTTTCACAGCATGTCTACTATGGAAGTGTTTTGCATAACTGCACATATATAACCTATATTTAATTGCTTGCCTTTTCAATGAGGGTGGGTGGGGAGAGAGGAAGGGAGAAAATTTGGAACCCAAAGTTTTAAAAACACATGTTTAAAAAAATGTTTTCACATGCAACTGGGAAATAAGAAATACAGGAAATGGGGTATAGAAATCCATCCTGCCCTACAGGAAAATTGAAAGGGAAGGGGATAAGAGAAGGGGGGGAGAGATAGAAGGGAAGGCAGACTAGGGGATGCCATCTTGGGGTGGGGGAGGGGCAAGATGGGGTGAAAATTTAGAAATCAAAATCTTGTGGAATTTCATTTTTTTTTAAAAAAAATAAAAAGAAAAAAATAAAGTTTATTTTATTTAAAAAAAAAAGAAAAAAAAGAAAAAGAAAAACTGGATTCCCAAAAGATATCCACAAGATAGAACAGAATAAGCCTAAGATGGGAATTTAAGAGGGATGACTTTAAAGCCTTGCAGTCAGTTAAAAAAAATCAACCACACAAGTAGAAGCCCTGACTTGAAAATAGTCAAGTGGACAAGACTTAGGAGTGCTAGCTGACTACAGAGTCGACATGAGTCAACAGTGTGATGAGGCTTCTTAAAAAGTTAATGCCATCGTGAGGTGAATTAATGAATGTGTCCTATAATGCACTGTTATCAATAATAATAATAACTAGCATTTATATAGCATTTCAGGATTTACAAAGTGTTTATATATGTTATCTCATTTTATCTTGACATCCAACCCTGCAGTTATTATCCCCCTTTTACAGGTGAAGAAACTGAGGCACAGACACAAGAAGGTTAAGTGACTTTCCCTGAGGTACTGACTAGTAAGTGAGGCAGGATTTGAACTCAGGTCTTCCTGATTCCAAGTTCAGAATTCTATGAAGTATGCCATCTACATGCTTAGTTAATCAATAAGCATTTATTAAGTGTCTACTGTGTGGTAGGCATTGTGTTAAGTACTGGAGATACAAAGAAAGGAAAAAGCCTGTGCTTCCATGAAGTTTACAGTCTAATGGGGGAGACAACCTGCAAACAAATATTGCGTGTGTGTGTATATATGTGTGTGTGTGTGTGTGTGTGTGCAAGTGTATGTATGTATGTATATATAATATATATACACACATATATGTACATATATATATATATATATATGATAAATCGGAGATAATCAACAGAGAGAAGGCATCTGCATCATTTTCACGCTGTTCTTTTTCCAGCTACACTACATCTGTAGTACTGAGTTCTAAATACCACATTTTAAAAAAACATTGACGAATTGTAGAGACAGCATATGAGAGCACCTAGGAGGGGCGGGGAGACAGAACCACAGCTTATGAGAAATGGTGGAAGGAATTAGTGAGGTTTTACTGGAAGAAGAGAAACATAGAAGGTACTCGATAACTGTCGTTAATTATTGGAAGAGATGCCGTCTGCAAGGGGAATTAAATTTTTCTACAAGCCTCCAGAGGGAAGAATTAGCACCAAATCAGCAGAAAGTTTAGGATGGCAGATTTCAGGGCAACAGTAAGCATTACCAGGCTCCTGGCGATGCTATATAGATGTAAATTATGGAACGCTATGATTTCTAAAGCCTCAGGATCACAGAGTGACCCAAAGGGCGACAGAGACATGAAGGGGGTGGGAGGCTGAAGCATGTTATGAAGGATCATCTGCAAACAAAAGAGACACCAATGGCACACAGGACCCAAAGAGGAGCTACACCAATCATGTATGGAGAGCAAGAGATAAAAGGATACCCTAGTATTGTGCTGGTCAAACACGAAATACTACAAGATTAGAGGAAGACCTAAAACACATCTTCTATGGAAGACTTATGGAAATACATAAAGAAGCAAATAACATACAGACCAGGGGTGGAGAACCAGTGGCCTCGAGGCCACATGTGGCCCTGTGGGTCCTCAAGTGCAGCCTTTTGACTGAATCCAAACTTCACAGAACAAATCCCCTTAATAAAAGGATTTGTTCTGTAAACTTGGATTCAGTCAAAAGGCTACACCCGAGGACCCAGAAGGCCACATGTGGCCTTGAGGCCACAGGTTCCCTACCCCAGTATAGACAGTCATGGACAAGCGTTTATTAAGTGACTACTAACCCTGGGAGGTAGGTGCTATTATTATCCCCATTTTTTTAATAATTGACAAAATTAAAACAAAAGTTAAGTGACTTGCCCAGGGTCACAGAGCTAGGAAGTATCTCTGGCCAGATTTGAATTCAGTTCTTCCTGAGTCCAGACCCAGCCCTCTATCCTTTGCACCATCTAGGTGCCTCTACAGAGTTAGAGCAGGAAAGGGCCTTAAAGGCCATTTTGTCTGACCCCATTTTGCAGATAAGCAAATGGTGGCCCAGAAAAATGAGATCATTTGTCCAAGGTCATACATAAAGGAAGCAGCTTAGTTAAGGACTGGACTTAGGTCCCTTGGCTCTGAGTTGTACAAGGCAGTGATATAATAACTCGTGCAAATCAGGTCACTAATCCATTAGAACACCAAAGCCAAACACTAAAGCTAACAGAGCTGTCCATAAACATGGTAGACACACCGGGAAGCTTATGAGTTCCAATTACAGAGAATGTTCCCTCAAAGCCTGGCCAACTCTTTGTCAGAGACGTAGAGGACAGTCATGCATCAAACAGAGGGTTAGAATAGGTCTCCTTCAACTCTAAGATGCTGTGGTCTCAGCTCTTTTTACTATACCCAAAAAAGGGGGGTCAAACTTAAAGGGAAAGTGGATCTTCTACAATTTCTCTATTCCTTCTTTAAATCCTTGGAAAATGGTGCCAAATAGGACTGCAGAGCCAGCTGAGGCCTAAGTGACCACGCACATACGCTTCTATTTCTGGTTCTTTGTGCTAACAACTGCAAGATGCAAGATTTCTGGGTCCAGGAAATCGTGACCCTCCACATGAAGGGGGTGGGGAAGGGCAATTACTCTTGGAATGCTTCCCTTTTCTATTTCTACTGATATATCCAAAATCTACAGTGCTAGGGTACTATTGAACAGTCTTGTAAAGGGACTGTCTCCCAAATGGCTGGTTGTCTAATAAAAACTTCGAACAATCTGACATGCCGACCAGAGAGCACTCATCTTTCCTACAACAGGATGAAAGATTGCAGAGCCATTAATGGGGGGAGGGGCGGGGAGGGGAAGGGGGAGAAACAGAGGGAGCCAGCAATAACGTGAAAGTGACTCACATATCTCATGTTCACTTGGGATTTCCTTAAGCTCAGGTTGGCATGTTAACACCTTTGATTCTAAGGTAAAAAGATCAAGCTTAAACTTTACCCTAGGGCTCACTGCTCCCCTCTCCCCTCAGAGGCATTCGAGCATCCCAACACCGAAGATCTCTACTGGTTAGGCAGAATGAAGACAGAGATAAGAAGTGAGGGGAAAATAGGAGGGAGTGAAGGGGGAGAGGAAAGACAGCTTTGGCTCGAGATAGAACAGCTAAATAGCATAATGGATAATGTAGGAGACTCATCTTCCTGAGTTAGGACCTTGCCTCAGGCACTCATAGCTGTGTGACCCTGGGCTAGTCACTTAAGCGCTTTTGCCTCAGTTTCCTCATTTGTAAAATGAGCTGGAGAAGGAAATGGCAAACCACTCTTTGTTTGCCAAGAAAACCCCAAATAGGATCATGAAGAATCGAACAGGATTGAAAACGATTGAACAGCAACATAACAGATGTTGCTTCCCTCACCACTTAGTTTATCTAAATAAGGGCCCTTATTCTAACCTTTATTGTGCTCCAGCACAGGCCATGTGCTTTTTTTTTTTTTGGCTGATTAGTTTTTTTGTTTGTTTAAAAAAAAAACACAACAATAGGGGGCCACAGGATTTCAGGAAATGTTTTCATTGCCCTTCTCAAAATATACATGTGGAAAATATGTTTACGTGAATCCTTTAAAGAACTATGATTTCTAACAGTATAGGCACTTCCCCTACAAAAGCAAACTACAGTAACTCCGTAGATTGTTTCTTAAGAGGTGCCGGGGCCACGGTGATGAGGCTCTCCAAGATTAGCTGCGCTGGTCCTTGCACGAGAGACACACGGTCTGTCATCAGGCTCCCAGGCAAAGCTTTCCCAGCGTTCGCTCTGTCGGCATGGCCTTCAAGAATCAACGAGGCTTTGGACTTTGACCAAAGTAGAGAGGAACAATGTTCCGAAGGGAGAAATGTGGGAGCAAATAGGTTTTTTTCCCCTTCACTAGAAGAATCTTCATACCAGAAACTTATTGCCACTAGCAATTTTCTCTTACGCACACTTATGTAGTATGAGAACATATTTTTTAAACTTTTACTATAAAAAAACTTATCTGAAAAAATCTCACTTTAGCACAATTTCAAAAAACCATTTTTACAGCTCAGAGCTGAAAAACACTTAGTATTTAGTTCATCTGCATCCTTGACTTTAAAAGCCAAAATGGGGGCAGCTAGGTGGCTCAGTGGATAGAGCACCGGTCCTAAAGTCAGAAGGACCTGAGTTCAAATCTGACCTCAGACCAAACACTTGACACTTACTAGCTGTGTGACCCTGGGCAAGTCACTTAACCCCAACTGACTAACAATAAAAAATAAAAAAAATTTTAAAAAAGCCAAAATGTTCCTAGATCCTATCTGTAAGGACAAGTTGGAAACCTGAGCACAAACAACATCAGGGTTATTTCCATGTATTTAGCCAAAATGTTACTGTTACCAGTGACTCCATAAAAAAACAAACTCACTGTCTCATAGGAGTTTAGACTTGTAGGGTCCTCAGTCATGACTGAATCCAATTCCCTCATTTTATAGGTGAGGAAATTGTGGTGCAGAAAAAATCATCAAGTCTTTACGAGCATCTATTAGGCTTCATGTCCCCAAAGGATGATGGCTATGGGAGCTGGATTGGAAGCAGGACTGATGGTCTGGAGCGGGGCTGTGGACGGGGTGCTGCCATTCCCCTGGCTCTAAGGCTTACCTGCCCATTGGGACTGTTACTCCCAAAGTTCTTGGGTTCAGAGTCCTGGGCTCTCTCCTGCAGTCTGAAGGCAGGCGGTGGCTGAGGTAGCCACGGTACTTTGACGCGCTAGGCCCACCCTGCCTCCTCTTTCTCCTGCAGGGGCCCTTGCTGCTTCAGCTGGGCTAGGTGGGTTTGCCTGCCTACCCCAATCAATCAATCACTTCAAAAGCATTTAAGACCCTCCTCATGTGCCATGACATAAAGACAATGAGTGAAAAAAATCTCCACTCACAAGGATCTCATGAAGAAGACAAAGATAGACTTTTATATATCTGTATATATAGTATATATACATATATTTATATAGTTGTATAGTTATATTATATACACGTGTAACTATATATGTATATGTGTGCATATGTATGCATACACATAACTATATGAATATACATATGTACATGTACATGTATATATCTACATATATATAGGTATGTGTATATACTTAAATTAATTGACTTTGGTGTTTTCCTCTAACAAAATATTTTTTAAAAATATTTAAACATTCTATGGACTCGCGTCTCCCAGATCACCCACCCTGACACAGCAATAGGGTCTGTACTGTCCATAAGCAGCATAGATCTATCTGAGCATGCCTAGCATTGGCCAATAGCCTAGGGAAATGATGTCTCTAAGTGAACTTCACCACCTTCCCCCTTGCCACGGGCTCTGGTTTTGTATCTTGACACCAGGACCAGCACTGCCACATGGCCTGGGGCCCCCATGCCAAGCACAGGGTATTCGCTCATGCTAAGGAGCCCGACACTATCAGATGCACAGCCACCCGGCTCTCCGTCCTCTCTAGTGTCCTGGAAGAACTCTGGTCCATGCGTATCTGGCCCTACTCATCCTCCCCAAGTTAGTGGTGGAGGGGTGGAGGGTACCCTGCAAAGGAAAGGAGGCGCGTTGTTGAAGTCTCTTCATCATAATCTCCCAGATGGCCTCCTCCAGGCCCCTCAGTGTCATCAGGAGCCAGAATGCATTTAGACGCCAAAGTAGAGATCTCTTCCCCTGCAGCATCTTTAGCACTGAAGCCACAATCTATTGTGCCCTGTATAGGTGTCCAAACATCGAATGGAACTCTGCCTCAAAGGGTGGATAGTTCCCTAGCCACAGGCTTCCCTCTTCCAACAAGGACATGACCCAGTCAAGTACACCATCTCCTAATCTACCTGGTGCATGACTAGCTGAAAATGTGTCGAGAGAGGTCCTAGAGAGGACAGCAAGACCCAAGTTTCTTCCCATAGTCTTCCCCAGATGGCCTGGATTGTGATCAGGGCCCCATATCAAGTGAGCTAGATGGGCAGGATGGTGACTGGTTGGCTCACAGGAACCAAGAGCTGCTGTAGCTACTTCTCCAAGCTCCGAGTCGCCCCTGCCAACTTCTCCCAACTGCCAAAGGAAGGGAGAGCTACCTCCATCATGCTGCTGGTAGAAATGTAAGTTTTCCAAACCCCTATCCCTATCATCCAAGCAACTCTCCTTCAGGGACAGAAGCCAGAAAGGAACAAGTTCAGCTGACGCAATTAATAGAAACAGTGGCAAACCAGTTCTGCCGCCACCATTGCGTGCTCCTAGAGTGGCGTATGGAGGGTAGAGGCAGAGAACAACCAAAACCAGCCACAAACCCTGATGCCCAAGCGCTCTCACCTGTACCTACACCCACCAAGATTATAGCAGGACAGAAGACTCTCCCATAGGCCCTCATTCCCCCTCACCTGGACTATTGCAATCTCTTTCTAGTTGGCCTCTCTCCTCTAAAATGCATCCTCCACAACAGCTGCTGAAATCCAGACCTGACCACGTCACAAATGCACATAAACACACTCTACTCAGTGACTCCCGATCGCCTCCAGGATAAAACAAACTTTCCAGCCTGGCATTTAGGGCCCTGCACAGTGTGACTCCCAATGACATTCCTTATTCAGTTTCACAGTAGTCCCTTTCACACAATCTCTTTTCCAGTCAAACAGGTCTGCCAGTTGCTTCCCCCCATGCATGGTCTTCCATCTTGGGTCTCTGCACGGGCAGTGCTCCATATCTAAAATTTACTCCCTCCTCGTGGGAGGGAATGCCTGGAAGTTTGGAATCCCTCAGAATCCCTGGCTTTCTTCCAATAAGAATTCAGCTTCCACCTCTTACATAGGGCCTATAAGGACCACTTTACATTACTGTGTTATTACTGTCTACTTACCTGTGCACACACTGAATAATGCTTCCCCTCCCTCCATGAGGGCAGAGACTGTTTCATTTTTGTCTTTCATATCTCTAGCACCTAGCATAGTGCCTGGCCTGGAATAGATAGATGCTTTTAAATGTTGGTTGGGTGGAGTTTCAGCATAAGACTGAGTAACATCCCTGTTTGGAGGCATTCTCACCAAGCATGGCTTATGTCTGAATGGTAATGTGTCTCTCACTGATAAGGCCTGCGGGTGACTGTCCAGCTGATTGCTTGGCTAGTCTGCCAACAGACACCGTGAGCATCATACTGAAAACCTTTTTCACAGCACTGGTGACACCCTGGGACAATGGGGCCAAATGCCTTCAGATCTAAGATCCCATGGGCACTGAGACAGGGCATCCTCACTAACACCACTCACCCCTAAGAATCAATTACAATTCAGAGCAAAGAGAAGCAAATTATAACTTCCCTCAGTGCTAACCATCAGACCTTAGTTGGTTATTTTAAAAAAGAACATTACTTAGTCAAGAGTACCTGTGATATTATTAGCACAATAGGATTTTTAAACTCAGAAGAAAGAAATCAGAATTTAAATAGACACAAGAACACAAAGTAATTCTTTTTTAAAAAGCAAAACTATTTCTCTTAATGAAGATATTTTTTCTATTTTCCTCAAACTGTTTTCAATTCTCATCAATATTATAAGCATTTATCCAAGCTTGAAACCTTGAAGTCATATGGGATTCCTTCTCTCTCCTTCAATGTCTTGAGAGAAATGATTTTTCTCTCTTATATTAATAACCGTTTAGTACTGGGGAGATCCAGGATTTTTTCCCTTCCTATTTCCACATTCAGAAATCAGTCCCTTGGTTGGTTATTCATTCAGCCAGCATCTGAAGGACACTGCAGATAACCAGACTGGATTAATTTTCTCCTCAATCTTGTTCAGGCCCCACCCAAGTGGGAAAGCCTATAGTGTTCCACTCAGGCTTATGTGAGGGGTAGATCTTTTGTCTAGATGAGGAAGATCTGGGAGTAAAAGTGATGTAATCAAAATTATGTCCCCCAACCCCTCATTAGAATAGGTCTACCTCTCATTATAATACTCACTCTTCTCATTAACTGTTAACCAATCAGAGTTGATTGCCATTTGTCTGGAATATCCACTCTTCCAAGGACACATAAGCATCAAGAAGTCACCACGATCCATCTTTGGTTCACGAGAGATGGCCAAATGATCAATCCTTTTATTAATTATTTACTAATCATAATTAATAAAATGATTAATTACCCATAAATTACAGTGAAGACCTCCCAAAGCCAAGAAATCCAACCCCCATGCCCCTCGTCTCAGCCTCTGCGGTAGCAGGGATTACAGGCCTGTGCTTCCACACGTGACATATTTCTTTAGCCTCATTTCTACTTCTTCTTTGTCTTTGTCACTTAGCTGGCCCTTAATCCTATAACACCAAGCATTGTTTTACTATTGCTCAGTCACATTCAATTCCTCGTGACCACACTGGAGTTTTTTTTTGACAGAGATATGGGAGTGGTTTGCCATCTCCTTCTCTGCTCATTTTACATATGAGGAAACTGAGGCAAACAGTTTTAGGTGACCTGCCATGGGTCACACAGCTAAGTGTCAGAGGCCAGATTTGAACTCACAAAGATGAATCTTCCTGACTCCAGGTCCAGGGCTCTAATGCACTACGGCACCCCCTCAGGAAGTGCTCTTAGAACTTAAAGATATCTTGACATAGATCTGAGCCAGCCTCCTTCCTAACATCATTCCTATTTTCCAGATGAAGCAGAGTTCTCTTTAATCTTAGCATTTCCCGAACTCTATTCAGATGATCATTTACAAGGTGAGTAATTAGCAAATGTGATAATGAATCTAGGAAATTCGGTATTGAGGCCATCCAGCAATTATGGGCAAACCCATCACCAAGTCATAATGCAGTGAATGCTTTTAGTCACTGCTGACAATGGGCCCAAAGCCTCGAGGTAAACAGCACTCTATTTAATTTAAAAGTCTACTGCCATTTGGTTATTTGTAGCAGTACTTAAAAAAATTAAGTAGCACATATGTTGGCATATTATTCTAAGCAGAGAGCACTGGGGCTTAAAATTCAAGTACAAAACTAAATAAAGTAATTATAGCAATTTCACAAAGAGAGATAATAACATTTCAATTATGGTATATATAATTATATAAGTGCCTTTCTTAAAATACAAAATCACGTATCGAATAACATCTGCTGTTGTTCCATAGCGATGGGCTATTAAAAAGTAGTCTAGCAACATCCAAATGAATACCTAGTACTCCTTAGACAAGAAAATCCAGATGCCCATGAACAGACTTCCTTAATCAGGATGTGATTAATGTCTACCTTATAGAATCACAGAAGCTCTGAACTGGAATTGAAGAGGCCTTAACTAGCCCCTAACGGAACACAAATCTCCCCCCCGCCAGAGCATCACTGACAAACAATCAACCAATGTCCAATGAGAGAGAGCCCAATACCTCTCAAAGCAGCCCGTTTCACTTCTGGAAAGACCTCCCTCTCCTATCAAACCAACACTTGTTACATGTGGGGGATTTTTTGGGTATCTTAATATAATTAGACTAATATCTATAGGTTTTCCAATTCAGGTTGGAAAAATCAATGGAAACAACCCCTCACTGGCTGAATCCTAAGGAATTCCAGGTGCCACCATGTTTATGGGCAGAATTGGGGTGGTCAGATGAACAGGAAATGAAGTCAGATGAAGGACTGGGAAAAGAGATCAATAGCAAACGGGTTAACACAGATATAAACACTCAGGTGAGAAGGAATCCAAGGCTTCCAGGCAGCACCACTAATTGGCATCTGATATATTTTTTTTTTAATTTTAGGCAGTTGGGGTTAAATGACTTGCCCAGGGTCACATAGCTAGTAAGTGTCAAGTGTCCAATCTGAGACCAGATTTGAACTCAGGTCCTCCTGACTCCAGGGCCAGTGCTCTCTATCCACTGTACCACCTACCTTCCCTGATACACTTTCATGAAGCATGTTGTGGTCTGTGGGTTAGAGCTTCCATTTACCACTGAATAATTATTTTTAACTGCTAAATTTGTAGAGATAACCAATATGTGCAGAAATTCTGATTCTACAGAACTGAAGTGAATACTAGTAAAATTTAATACATATGTTTTGTCTTTAGGCCTGCACAACTGTTGTATTTCAAAGGAGACAGTGAATAGAAGGCATTTCGCAAACCATCAAACCCTGTATAAATGCCAGCTCGGTGGCACCACAGTGGATACAGCACTAGGCATGGAGTTCAGAAGACCTGAGTTCAAATCCAACCTCGGATACTTATTAGCTATGTGACTTTGGGCAAGGCACTTAATCGCTATCTGCCTCAGTTTCCTCCGCTGTAAAATGGAAATGATAATAGTGCCCATCTGCCAAATTTGTTGTGAAGATCAAATGAAGTAATATTTTTAAAGCACTTAGTGCAGTGCCTGGCACACAGAGGCACTTAAATCCTTGTTCCATTGTTACTGCCATTGTTGTTTTGTTTAAATATCATCAAGTTTTGATTTTCACTTTTTGCCAATATTATCATGACTTGATAATTTATTATTTCATTTTGTGGGGTTTTTTTCTCTTAAAGTGGTAGCTTGTATTTCTGTTCTCTGTACCTATTTTCTTACCATCTCAGCAGAAATTCTTTCCTTGCATTTCAAAGGAAGCCTTTCCATTGTTGAGGTTGCACTGTTATTTCTAGGAATAGGACGGGGCATTTTGGATGTCCATTCCTTTTGGCATTAATGTACTACAATACGCGGTTTTAGGGTCAATGAAAAAATGCTTTTTGAAAATCATTTAAAATTGAGTAACTGGTGGCCAGGGAGGTGCAAGTGGCAAACCTTTTTTAACTTTAAAAAAAAATAAAAATAAAATAAAAGGAGTTGAGTAAGCATCTTTTTCTTTTTCCTCCTTTAGCATCTGACAGGAATTTTTCTTTCTGTGGTCCTTATTGCTTAAGTCCTATTTTTCCCCCTTTACTTCATTTTCTTCTTTTGTTTTCAACATTTTCACCATTGTTTTCTCTCTCCTCCTGATCTCCCATGATTTCTGCAGCCCACCAGCCTCACTACCCCGTTAATAAAGCAATTAATTCTGTCATTACATAACGTTCCTAACCCTTCATTTAAACTTTGAGAGGACATGAGGAGAACGTGGGAAAAGCTGGCTGCTCTTCTACATCACACATTCCCCTCCCCACTCATCTGTTAACACCAGTCTCGGGGCCCTGGAATTTCTTTCCCACCATCCCTGGGCTGATGTTACTTAACTGGGCATTTTTTCCTTTAAACTCTTAGTGTGCCCAAGTGTTTTTTCCTAGCTGGATAAGAAGTTCTTCAAGGCCAACAACTGTATCTGATACTTTTACTTTTCATCCCCACAGGAATGAATGAGCCCAGGCTTGGGCGGAGTATCTTCCCTCCCTCCCTAGTCCACCCTGCCGATAATCTCTCCAAAAGACCACTTCCATCACGTCAAGCCCAACTTGGGACTCTTGGCTGCTATCTGGTAGCTCCCCAACACTAAGTGATTTTTTTAGAGAACCTTAATTACTCATTATTTTGTTCCACTGTGAGAACGTAAGGATAGTCCTCTTGTCCCAGACTCAAGGGTTGAAAACACATCCCTTTTACATTTCCTCTCATTTACTTCCGTTAGGAAAACATAGTGTTGACTAGAATGCCTGGTATGTAAACATATTGAGGAAAAAATACCAATAAATCCAAGGAGAAAAACAGAAGGTTAATCAAAGAAGTTAACTGGTATAGAGAAAATGGAAAGTACCCTGAAAGGCAGTGGCACTGGTCAGTCGTTTCAGCCATGTCTGACTCTTTGTGATCCCATTTGGGGTTTTCTTGGCAAAGATACTGAAGTGGTTTGCCATTTCCTTCTCCAGATCATTTTACAGATGAGGAAACTGAGGCAAACAAGGTGAAGGGACATGCCCAGGGTCACACAAGCTAGCAAGCATCTGAAGCCAAATTTGAACTCAGGTATTCCTGACTCCAGGCCCAGCACTCTATCCTCTGAGCCACCTAGCTTGCCCTGAAAGGTAATATATCCTACATAATACGCAATATTTATGTGAAGGCTTACTGGTAAGAATATGAAAAGGTATCCATCACAAATAACACTTGGGGAAAAGCACCAAGCGCAAAAGGAAGAAGGAGAGAAAAATGACATGAAAACTACAGGTTAGTCATTACGAATGTCTAAGCCAAGCACGGCGTTCCCCTAACAGAATCAATAGCTAGGGCAGTCCTTTCTCATCTTAGGGCTGCCAGGCAATGCAGAATAAGTAAGACAGGAAAATCTACAATGTGCTTGCTGCTCTGAATGAAGCTCCATCCCAATAGCTTCTGGTCAGAGCTGACCAAGAGTGGAGCATGTCCAGTGGTACAATCCATGAAGGATGGCCCATGTACTACATACATGATGAAAGGCTGCTTTTGTTCATAGATTTTAACTGGAAGGGAGCTTGGGGGTCATCTAGTTCAACCCCCTTCACTTAAACTGAGGTCCAGAAAAAGCTCAGTGACTTGTCTGAGGTCACATAATGACATCATAACTGTAAGAGGCAGAATTTGAACCCAGGTCCTATGACTCCAAAGTCATTCCTCCTTCCATTACACCACACTGGCTCCCAACAATAGCACATACACAACTAATACTATTAATTGTTTTCTTTTTAGTGAGGCAATTAGGGCTTAAATGACTTGTCCAGGGTCACACAGCTAGTGAGTATCAAGTGTCTGAGGCTAGATTTGAACTCAGGCCCTCTTGATTCCAGGGCCTGTGTTCTCTCCACTGCACCACCTAGCTCCCCCCTAATACTAATAACTTTCACAACCACATCAAACTATAACTAGTTTCAGTCTGAGGTAATCTCTTCAAGTTCAAAACCTCATTTCAAATTCCCAAAGTACCTGTAAATATTAATCAAGTTCATCGTTACTTCAAAATAAAACTCTGCAAAAAGGAAAATAAAACCTTGAATATCTCAAAAATAAGAAATGCAAATTACAGTACTTAGTCAAGTAGGAAATTACCATTTGATTAAAAAAGCTTATTAATATCTAAATTCACTGATAATACGGAAATGATGACTTCCAAAGAATATCAACCCTCAACCTCCCAAGAAATTTGCTTTCCTGGTTGCCCAATCTGCAAAACCCTTGAGATGGTCATATAAAACTTAACCTACAAAACTTGATGATCTCATGGGCGATACTATGCTAGGCACTAATAAATAGTAGGGAGGTGAGAAGAAGACAATCAGTAGAAAGCAAGGCCCCTGCCCTCACAGAGCCCACAAGGAGGACCCTTCTGAGAGCCAGCATGGGACGGGAGAGAACACAAGATCTGGTTGGGGGTGTACACTGATCAACTCCTCTACACACTGCCTATGAGAAAGGCAGGCCAGGAATGGAACCACCCACCTCACAGGGCTGCAGTGAGGAACAGATGACATGACGTCTGGGTTACTGTTTTATAAACATAAAATAAGAATAAAAGTAAGCTGTGAGGGCTACGCATACACACATACATGCCAGGAGATCTTTAAGAATAAAATTTTAATTTAATTTAATTTAATTAAGTCTATAATGAAGGGCTACGATCACTCATAATTTTCTCTTCTCCATAGCAGCTATTTTATTGACAAGCCAGAGTACACAAATCATGCAGGTAAATCACAGTTTGTAAAAGAAAAATTGCCAAAGAGGGGAAAAAATTCAAAATTATAGGAAGTTAGGAGGCAAATAAAAGGATGCGGGGAGACGCAAATAAATAGAGGGAGGTGGGAGTGGCAGCATGAGGTAGGTCAGAGAGCTGGCCCTACTAGCCAGGAAGATGGGGATTGGCACCTCACCTCTGAGATGTACAGGGGGAGTGACCCTGGGCAAGTCACTCAGCTCCATGCTCCAGGCAACTCTGATTAAGTTGCAGTGAAGGTGCTGACCTGCATCAGTGAAGGGGATTTACTCCCCGGGGAGTTCCACATACCAATGAACACAGATCAAGTTCCTAACCCTGTCTATAAATGCAAGCTATTATTATAGAGTAAGATGCATTTGGGCTATTTTGAGGGAGAGGTCCAAAACTGGTGGTGCATGGGCAACTTGTCTGTAACTTGTCCTAGAGAATCATACTGCTTACAGAGACATTAAGTGAGCTGCCCACAGTCACACAGCAATTACGTGTTGGTTATAGGAGTTGACCTCATAACCTTAATGACCATTCTCCACTATCTCTCAAACAGAAAATTTAATCTCATCTACTCTATCCTTATTTTAGCAATGATGCCCCAGCTCATAACAGCTCTGGAAACCCTTGTTTGCAATTATCTTCTGAGGGAGAACAGAAGTCATTCCTTTAGTCACACCTCATTTAGGAGCAAAAGTATTCACAACATCTGTGTAAAACACAGTATATTCACTAGACCTGGATCCATATGACTTCTGCTTGTTTCCAGAAATCAACAGGCCTCTCGTCTTCCCTGAGAATTCCCCAAAAGAATGTGTTGTGGGCTCTGAAGGCAACTCCAAAAAAAATGTTTTGAGCAATGGTAGAAGTATTGCAATGGTTGAGATTAGTGTCAAAAGGCATGTTAGATGTCCTGGTAACATAAGGAATAAAATAGGAAGGCTTTGACAAAGAAGCAACACTTCACAACCCAAGACAAATCCATCCAAATTGTGAATATTAAAATGCCACTTTGAAAAATAAAATTAGCCTGACTTGATTATAGTTGATAGAAACCTACAATTTATTTTGGGCATCTCTCCTATCACCTCATAAAAAACAGTGAAAAGTAATAGAATAATAATAAATAATTTCTCCAGGAAGTTTAGCACCAGATACAATCGAGTCATGCGGTCATCTCAAAAGCATTATAATGAGAAATCGGCAGGACAGCAAAGGGATGGAACACGGCACAAACTGGTCTACCTTCATCATCTGTGAGAGCCGAACCAACCTATTTGGACACTGATGCCTCAATCCCCAACATACTATCAGAGTGCACTTAAGAAGGCATAGTCACAAGATGCTGAACCAGACCCAGCACAAGGGAATCCACACGGAGGGTGACCAACTGAATCATGAAGACATTAAGGGATTATTCTGCAGGTTATCTCTGGAAGGAGAAGACGCCAAAAGTATGGGGGTGGGCTAGGGGATGTTGTACAGTATTATAATCCAAAAAAGCGACTCAAGAGAACCTTAGTAACTACTGACTTAGGTGCCAACTTTTTTGCCTTTATAAAATCTTTATGAATGTGATTATATTCGACACAGAAGTCTGATTAAACTGTGAGAGGGGAATATGCAAGCTTTCAGCAGACCACATGTTTGATATTACATGTTAAGTGTTTGCCCCTTTCAGACTTTAACAAATCAGTACATCTGAAGGGAGCAAGTTACAGAGACAATGAGATAGAAGGTCATGTCTCAAGGCCATCATTTGCACTTTGTGTCTTCTCAGATTTTTCTTGTCACAGATTTCTGCTCATAATTCTGTGTCCTACTATGTCCTACTGAATCTGTGCCAAGTAAAGCAGGAGAGAGACCCTGTCAGATATAAACAGATCATCCTACACCTTTGTAAAGGAAGTGAGACTTTGAATAGCGTACAAAAGGTTAGCAGAAAACAAAGACCTTCCTCCCCACCATAGAATGCCTCTGTACCTTTTCCCTACCTGCTAATTTTCACAGACCAAGAGGAGACCTTAAAACTTAAAAACAGCTAGAGAAATTATCACTGGGCAAACAGCTATTGCCTATTGTTATAGCCTACCCTACAGAGGCGAAGATTTGAGGAAAGTACTGGATGGTAAGTTAGGTTAGGGTGAGGTTCCTTGCCAAAGAGGCCCCATCTCTGAATGAGGAAGAATTGTGTAAAGGAAAAGGAAAAAACTGCCTGGGAGATGCCAAACTTCAGAGCTGAAGTCCTTAAGAGGCAGACCTAGAGAGGCTTCTGCCAGCCTCAGGCTAAGGATCTCGGCTCTTTCTGGAAGAGCACGGCAGGACCCCAGCAGAGCCTAAATCAGGAAGTGGTGGGGTCTATGGCTTCCTCTCAAGGAGCAAGCTCAGGAAGTACAGAGGATTGGCCCATGTGGGGAGCAATCCCAGACAAGCAACTTGTCCATCCCAGACGCCATGTCCATGGATGAACTTTGTGAGGACTCTAAGAAGAGAGAGGGGCCATCAAGGTCCTCCAGCTCCAGATCTGTGGACTTGCGGCCGTGGTCATATGAGTTCTTGCATGTATGCCTCACCCCTAATATACTTTACATTTGTGCCTACTATTTCTGTGAACACAGCATATATTTGCGGGAGGCTGTACTCCAGGTTCACGGGAAGTTGATTTGTTAACTATTGTTTTTACTACACAATTGGAGTAAATTATGTTGCTAAGAACTACTTGAGTCCACTGGCTGATTGTTAATAGGAAAGACACCGACTGGGGCTCCTGAGCTACACTTTTAGAAAAATACTGCCATACAACTTTCAACCCTGTAAGGGTTAAGCTCTTCTGGAGACCCCAGCCCAATTTGTTAGTGCAAACCACAGTCTTGTGAAAGAGTGTTCAGAATTTTCTGTTTAACCTCAGAGGGTAGAATCAGGAGCAGTGGAATGGGTGAGGGGAGGTAAGGTTACAAAGAAATTTAGGCTTGACGCCAGGAAAAACTTCCTGATATTAGAACTCTCCAAAAGTGGATGAGATGCCTTGAGCTCCATTTCCTTAGAGATCTTTAAACGAGAGGCCAGGAGGCCATTTATCAGGTGTATTCCATTGGGAATTCCCTTCTGGAATATGGCTTGGACTAGATGACCTCTATGGGCCTTTCCAACTCCAAAATTTGTTGTTTTTGTGAAACTCCTCCAGTCTCTGGAATCTACTCTGAAAAGTCAAGTTGGGGTTTGCTGCGCTAATCTCAGTTGTGATGAATAGTTCCAGACACATTGCTAAATAATGAATTCAGTCTCTCGATTCAAATCATTTTTTCCCTAAGAAAGGATAACCAAGACATGGATAATAATAACCATTTATATCGGAAGGAGAAGAGTGTCATTTTATGGATGAAAAGAGGTTCTACCCTCCTTAAATCTTAAGTTTATTTACTCTATTTATTTAGCCTATACATCATGGTTATTTAGCAAAAGAAGAGGAGAAATGGAACAAATAATTTTTTTAAAATAGTTGATGAAGGGAACTTTCTTCCACTAAAGAGGCTGGAAACTAAAAATAAAACAAAACAAACCCAAGACTTCAAGGAACAAACAAAATGACACGTGCTCCCAAAAGGGGACCTCAGGGTCCTACTCTAAAAATTCCTGGGTTAATCTAAGAAGAGTCCATATTGGGAGTTCTATGGGACTACCAGAACTCCAGCAGAGACTTAGTGTGCTTCAGACGGAAGTCATATGGAGTGTTATTTAGAATTGTTTCAAAGGAAACTCAGAACAAGGACTTTCTATAAAGATGCCTACGTTTTAATTTTGACAAACGGTCAGTGCTGCAGTCCGCGATGCTTGCAAAGGGGGTAGCATCTAGTTTAGTCAGCAACATATCTAAGGAGAAAGATGAGTGCAGTGGAATTAAATGCAGCTGGGCTCCAGTTCCTGCCCCTGCGGCAGAAGCTCAGGAGTGATGATGAGGAGTAGAAAAACAGAAGGCAAAATAGCGGGGCAGCTGCTGGCGGTCAGTGATAAGCCCCTCCACTGTTGGGGAGGCCAAGAGATTCAGCTGTTTGCAAAGGGAGATTCACATGGGTGGGGGCTGGAAAGGGTGGGGCTGAAGAGGGAGAGTGTCCTGATGTGGGTGTATTTTTTTCGTCATCCCGTGATGAGGCAGGGAAAGATGGTAACCGGAGGAGCTATGTTGTGTCCACTTCTCTCTCCCAAGCATCCAGCTGAGCGTTGTGGCTATGCTGGGTCCATTCCTAGCAACAAAGGTATGGGTGCTGAGTGGAAGGGGGTAGCCTTCCAACACAGGCTAGTCTGTGCTGTTCGGGCCTCTGTAAGATAGCTTTAGCTGTGACATCAAGCCAGCAGCTGTCTGAACTCTGCCCCATCAACCTTGGGGTCAGTTTGAGCACTTTGCATGTAATTCCAACTCCCCAAAACTAGGGACACAGCCCCTGAAGGATTTCTCCTAGTAGAATGGAAACTGGGCTGATAGCCAATTAAACCCATAAACCCATAAAGAGTGAAATCTTACAGATGATGGAAAAAAAGCAGATTCTCTCACAACCTCCTCCTCCTCCTTGGATGACAACAGCAAATATTACATAGAAACTACCGTGAAAGGGAGATGAGGCTCAATATTATTTATTCATTCATTCAACTAATATTTAAGAAGTCTTTACTATTTCCAAGGGAATACACTAAGTTCTATAGATAAATCATAGGGTAGAACTTGGGCTTACACTTAACCTGAAAAAAATCCAGGGAATTCCTAGGGATCCTCTGAGGGAGATGGTGAGAGACCACGATGTGAGATACTTTCCAGGCGAGTGCTTTGTTTTAGAAGCAGTGAGGACAGTCATGCCTGAGTATTAGCAGAGTTTAGAGATACGATGAGTACATCTAAAATAAAACATCTTACCTATAAAAAATAACAATTCAGCCTCTATAAGTAAATTCAGCCTTCACTGCTCTGTTAACTTAAAATTTAAGGGGAAATGTTAAGTTACTTTTATTGATTAAGATAAGGAGATATTAGTCACATTATTAATCACTTGTTGCCTTCCCGCCTACTCCACAGCTGCTCTGTCACAGAAAGTTGATACCGCCACACAGAGTAATTCCAAACATAATTGGCAGCCTGGGGAATAAATCTGCATTATGGCAAGTACTACTCACTGCTCTATGAATTTGTATTTCACATCATCTATTCTTTATCCTTGATTGACAATGAAACCTACTCCGTTGCATACATTACTTAAATTTTTTAAGTCTGTAATTTTTCCCTATTTCTGAAGCACAGTACAGGATACCACAAAAGAAAATAACTTACCTAAGGATGGGGGGGGGGAGAAATGTGTGGGTAAATCTTGATGATTTTACAAAATGTCAAAGTCTGCTGCTGGGAGACTTGCTCCTTTTAAGGGACATGGTCATTTGGTCAAAAATTTATCATAAATTTGCCTCAAAAATGAAGGTGAATGGAAAGCATGCTCTTGTGAAGTGGACTGCCATAGCTGAAGAGTCAGCCCTCTAAGAACGTTACACTTTGCATACCTCTAAGAAAGTCTTAATTTATCATTGTGTCAACAGATATCTTTAATAATTCCAGTTTGAGAATCCTCACTTTCTCACCAACGGTGAGACTACATGTAGTGTCTGTCTCTCTCTCCCCCTCCCACACACACTATATATTTAATGCACATATTTTTATTTTGATTAGCCTGATGTAAAATTGATTATGATGTCAACCAACCTTTTTTTCTCTTAAATAACAGCGCCATTATCAATGGTGCACTCAACTGGGGCAAGCAGCAATGACCCCAAAAAACCACCATCTCCACAAAATCCTATTTTGATCACTTTGATCATGGCATGGAGGTGACCCTGTGTTCTCAGAGGCTGCCAACCTAAAATGACCCCAGCAGGTCACAGCAACATATCAGGTTTTCCCTCCAAGGATCAGCATAACGAATAGAGAGAGGATCAGCACCAGGAGAAGGTCAGCCAATGGGTGGTGTATTTTTTATAGCCACAGAAAAAAGCAAAAAAAGGAAAAATAACAAAGAACAGCCCTCCTTCCCATGTGACTTCAGCAGTGATGGTGCAGAATGTCAGAAAAGGGCCCGGCAGAGGGTGTTAAGAATAACACAGCTCTTAAACAATCTAAAACATTCATTGGAAAGTTGGCATTCTTCATGTCTGATCTTTGTTCAACAACCTTGATATCATGGAAAGGACTGACATGCATGCATAATTATATTCTTACTCTAAATGAATTCAAGATACAGAAATTGCTGCTAAATGAAGGGATGGCTTACAGGTTCTTCCCAGAGAGAAGAGTTGGTTTCATTTCTTGGCCAAAGACAACAGGGAGCCTCATGTCAGGGGATATCTCACCAAATCTTTCAGTGCTCACAATGAGTATGAACAAAACAATTACCATAAAGACAACATTACTCATGTACAGGCATCTGATGAAGAGGATGGCAACTCTAAGAGTTAAGGGCTTCTAACAAAATTATAGGACAGACTACTAAAAGTATAATTTATAAGCACTGAGCTAGGCAACAAGATGGCCCAGTGGACAGAATGCTGGGCTTGGAATCAGGAAGCCCTGAATTCAAATCTGGTCTCAGACACTTACTAACTATGTGACCTTAAGCAGGTCACTTAACTTCTGTTTGCCTCAGTTTCCTCATCTGTAAAATGGGGGGTAATAACAGCACCTAACTCACAGGGTTTCTGTGAGGACTAATAACTGTAAGGCACTTAGCACAATGCCTGGCACATAGTAGGTGCTATACAAATGTTAACCATTATTATTGTTGTCATTATCATTGTTGTTATTATTATTACCTCAAACACTTACTAGCTGCAATACTGGGCAAGCCACCTAAGCTCTGTCTGCTCAGTTTCCTTGTCTGTAAAATAGAGATAATAACAATGCCCACCTCCCAGGACTGTTGTAAGGATCAAACAATCTAATATTTGTAAAGGGCTTTGCAAACCTTAAAGTGCTATACAAATGTTAACTATTATTCATCGAGTTTCAGAAACAAGTGACTGCTACTGGAATAGCATGTGTTAGATAAAAACAAACCATGTCAAACTAACCTCATTTCATTTGCTAATGGGATTATTAGAACAGTAGATTGGAGAACACCCTGGAAATAATAAATCTGGATTTCAGTAAACATCTGGCATGGTTACTTAGGATGTGCTTTTGAAGAGGATGGCAAGACATGGGCTAGACAATGGGATTATCAGGTGGGTTCAGAACTGGTTGACTTTAGAGTTTAGCACAGTTCTTGGCACCTGGAGGGGAGAAGGACTAGAATTTTCAGCCTGTATTGCTGGGGGTAGCACCCAAACTGATCAAATCATGGGTCTACCAAAGTTCCAAAAATCAATTAGGAGGGAGCAAGCTCTCTGGTGGACTGCTATGGTACGCTGTCTTTGGCGCCAATGACTTGGATAAAGGCATAGGTAATATTTATCAAATTTACAGTGACGGTGGGAAGTATAGCTAATATAGTGGGTAGCAGAGCCGGCACCCAAAAGGCTATATCAAAAAGCTATCATGGTTGACCAGACTTAAAGAGATGAAACTCCATAGGAATAAAATCAAGAAGTCCTGCCATTAAGGTTTTCTTAAGCTGTAGAAATATAGGGAAAGTAAGACTTGGCTAGAAAACATTTATTCTACGAACACTGTCTACTGATATTTTTTAAACTACCAGAGAACTACATCAGTCAGTAATGTCACATGCATGAGAACAGGACTATGGTCTTCACAGCCACAAGGTAGCAGCGCATCAGTTCTCTGCCCTAACCAAATCTCACATGGCTCGCTGAACAGGATGGCCTATTGAGGAGGCTGGTGAAAGATGAAACTCTGCCATGAGAAGACTGGTTGAAATAACTGGGGATGTTTAACCTGAGGAAGAAGAAACTGGGCTGGAAGCTGAAGGGCAGTTGAATTCAGTAACTCTCTTCAAGGAGCGGAAGAATTACCATAGGGGAAAATGTCAGACCTGTTTGATTTGCTGGAAGAAGAAATGGGACCCATGGGCGGCTGATTTTGGCTCAATCCAAGAGAAAATCCCTTATAATTAAGGCCTTAAAATGTAACTGGCTGCCTCGTGGAAGAATGCTAACAACACTACTAGTAACAACATCTCCTGAGAGCTTTAGGATTTACACAACTAAGTGGTGACCTCATCACTGGAGACTTCTAAGGGGCAGCTGAGTGGCCACTTGGGAGGATTTCACAGACAGGATTTGCTTCTGGTGTAAGGCTTAGAGTCAATGGCTTTTGAGGTGCTGTCCAACTCTGCAATTCTATGATTCTATGCTAATTAAGAAGTCAATGAATTCCACGAAGACCCCGAGAAGACCTCTAAACTAAGTATATACTTGGCTACTGGGTTACTCAATGTGAAGGTGGGCATGAGAGAGAGAACACAGTACAGGATAAAAGGGTAAGCATGGCCCAAAGGCCCATTTACTACTCAGAAGACTCCAGCTTGTTTATCATTAATGTTTTCTTCAAGAAGAGTCAGAAGCCATAGTGAGCACAGAAGCACATTCCACACAAAAAGAAACATATCTAGAAGGAATAGTGGGTTGCCACCAAGTGACTGAGCAAATGTTAAAATCAATACGAAATTAAAAGGAAGCATAAGACATTGTATGTGATTATACTAACTCCTAAATGACCTACTGTCGAAGCGACTGATTTTGAAAAATGGGAAATGAATACAGTCCAAGACATTGAATCTGATTATTATGCTTTTTTTTTAAAATAGAACTTTAAGGGAAATAAAGTATTTGCCACCATGAGAAGGGCAAAAGAGACCAGAAACCACCTGAGTCAGCAAATACCGAATCTCCTTGGCAAGAAGACATTGACAGCAGCTAAAAGTAACAACACCATAGAGAATAAACTTATTTGCAAAACATGAAAGAGAAAGATGGAAGATTAGAATCAGCACTATTTCACAAAACGGTAAAATAATAATAATTGAGAGCTTGACATGAAATCCAACTAAATTAGACTACCCCAAAAAAACAGTTATAGATGAAACTTGAAGAATAACAAACAGACATGAAATGGAAGAGATTGCCAACACTTGCACATTTTTTTTCTTCTAAGTGGTAATAATGAAGTCACAATATCCTATTCTCTGATGCAATGTACTTTGTGACAGAGTGACAGTAACAATGAAGTACTGGGAAGGATGACTAGACTGGACAATGAATAAAATATTGAATAAATTCAGGAGAGAAGGGACAACATTTTGAAGGCATTCTAGGATCAACTTTGAAGCTATCTTCAAAGAGAGGAAGAATCCAAAAGAATGGAAAAGATCATGAATAGCTTTTGAAAGCAGCAACCGAAAAGATAACAGTAATTACCAATCCATATGCCTATTTTCCCATCTTTATTAAAAATGTATGAAAATGGTCCATGCAGGTAACGGGGAAATGTTAGATAAAAGTCTGAGCCTGGCAGAGGCAAATTTTTCTATACTATTTTCTAAGGCAGATGACATCTTCAAAGTCACACAACAGGGCGTGACTGCCATGCCTGGTGTTTACTGAGTTCACAAAAATTGCTTCAGTAGATTCAAATACTGCTTTAGAAGCTGTCCTCAAACAAGCGTACAACCAGCTGTATGGCCCAACACACACAATTTCATGACAGATGTGACCTCTGAGACAATACTGTTCAATAGTCTTCTGAGTAAAAAATTAAATGAAGCATAAAAGAGAGAAAACAAGTGTCATGGGAAGCACCCTGTGTGGAATCCAAACAGAAGCATTCCTTACTGATGATAAAGTTCTCTACATGTTTCTTTTCACACAACACACTCCATTAGTTGTACTAAATCCTGAAATATCAAAGCCTCCTCAATGAAATCCAGTCATTTGAAGGAGACTGGCCTAAGCATCCACAGTGAGAAAACAAAGTGGATGAAAAAACAAATATGGCCCAGATTATGACATGCATCTAGGTGGGCAGCCCTGTGGAATTAATCAAGATCCCTGTCTCTGACTGTTTCTCTCCGTGTCTCTGTCTCTGACTATATGTCTATCACTTTCCCTTATGCCGAAGGACAGTGAGCAAGCCCCGAATGGAAAACTATACATCCTTGTCAGTAATCCCAGACTGCTCCCTGTTTACAAATATATGGGTATATGTCTGTGTATAGATAAAGATATATTTATTTATATATGTATATAGATGTGAATATGTAAATATATACTATATATACACACTACCATTATACACACACACACACACAAACACACACTGTGTATATATACTCTCTTTTGTGTGTGCATGTGGGTATACACACACATACACAGGAAACACATACACATATATGATACTATATATACATATATAGGAATAAACACACATGTACAGGGATATAAATATACACATATATAGGAATATATACACACATAATGATGGTGTTTATTCATAGCACATATGCACATATATTCTTATGCATACAGGAATATATAATAAATACACATACACACATGATAATATATACATAGTGTCTGTGTGGATACAATATAGTGCATACATGCGCACGTGTACATATACACACACACACATAAATATACATGTACACATACACATGAATACATGGATAAATACATGCCTGCATGCACACGTTCTATCAGCTTGGCTACCTCGTTGCACGTCATGGACCATGATCTCCAAAGAATCAAACCTGCAGGTAATGTAGGGGACAGTGGAAAGATGCATGCTGGGTAAAAGGCTTCGACTCATCATCAAAGAAATGGCGTCAAAGAGATCATTAAAGACCCCCAGGGCCAGACAGGAGGTGGGCTGGGAGCCGACTGCTACATCAGTCTCCACTAATAATTACAAGAACCAGAGGAAGGCCTCCAATGAAATGGGTGTGTCTGCTATGGAGGAGATTTCTGAGATAAGGAGCCATTACAGAAGATGAAAGACATGGAGGGTTTACAGTCTTACCCGGGCCAGGGAGATAGAAAATCCATGAAAGGACCAAGAAGATAAATGGCCACCACGTTGCTGGTGGAGACCCCGAAGTGTTCCCCTAAAGGAGCAAAAAAGCTGCTAGGCCCGTGCCTCTTGGATAGGCCCCAGACAAGAAGTCCCACAAAGCCAGACAAATGTCAGCCACAGACACCCACTTCAACTGACTGAAAACTAAAAGAAACAAAGAAAAAAGGTGTTCTTTCGTGGACCCACTTCCCCCATCAGGAAGATTGGGGGCTGGACTTGTTTTTTTTAAGGTTCTAAAGCTTGTCTACACATCTTCTGACGACTAACTCATCTAATACAAATAATTCTGTCAGTAACTATCATTTCCTGTGAGATACTGGAAGGCGAACGCCATGACGCTGAAAGCTGTGAAATACTTTACAATCTAGAGCTATGCGAGAAAGAACAAGCCGTGGGCAAAGATAATTAGAACGCCCGTGAGGGCTGCCCGAAGAGGGGGTTCAATGTGGCAGGGGCTGAGTGCCCTAGGAAGGGCACAAATTAAAAGACCTCAGTTTACAGGGGAAGGAGAGATTACTTCTGGCTGGGGGAAACCAAGGAAGGCTTCATGGAAAAAGTGGCACTTGGTCTCTGAGTCTTGAAGAAACGACTAAAAAATGAAAAAAAAAAAGGAATTCCATCCAGAATTATCAGCCTAAAGAAAAAAATGTAGTTAGTGAGAAAGCCCAGAGAGTGTCCTCAAGAAGAAAGGTGGTCCAATATGGCTGGAGCCCATGGTCTGTGAAATGGGAGATAAAGCTCGAAGTTGAGGTGGAGGCCAGAGAGGGCCTTGATTATAAAACCAAGGAATCTGGACTTTGTTTTGTGGGCTATGGAGAGTCACGCTAAAAGACTGGGTTTGAAATGACTCCATCAGAATCTGTTTGGTTTATACAAAAGACGGAAAGAACCAACTAAGTAGGTTAGGACATTTTGTTCTCCTTTCCCCACAGGCTGCCCATCTAAATCTTGCAGTCTGAGGCTGGCTGGGCCTTTCAAATTAAGAACTGTCTTTAAAAAAAGTCCCTCACAAAGGGATGCTACATTTGGATAAAGCTGTCTATACCTCTATTTGAATTCTCTGGATCAATGTAATTACCATCCCACTGTGTATCTATCAGCACCGTGGAACACACACGCTGTGGTAACAATGCCCTACATTTGATCGTGCTACAAATGGTACAACGCTCCCCACCCACCACCATCACCACCACCCCCCAAAAAAGAAAGAAAATCGGCAAGCAGCATTTTTAGAACGTGGAGGAAATTTTTCCAGTGCTTCCTGGGGGAACGACTGATACAGTAAAGATCCCTTTGGAACAACTTCTATTTTAAATTAAGAAAATAAATGAAAACTCAAACCAGCGAACACAGAATTTGAGAATTACACATTTTTCATCTTTCTTACCAGGAGTAGAGAATTGTTCCAACAACCGATGTGAGTTTGCTGTTTTCTTGCTTTTGTTTTGCCAGGCCAAAGTCAGCTACAATTCATTAAAAAAAAAAAAGTGCCATTAATTTTTTCGTGAGGATAGCACTGTTCCTTAACTCTTATCATTTGGACTGATAATCAGTGTAGTTCACAACAAAAAGCAGGTTGGTTTTTTTTCCCACTTTGTCAAAATGTGCCATCTGCTTATCTTTCACACCTACCTCAGCCCTAATTAATGGGATACATATTAATCAGGTTGATTTCACTGAAAAAAAAAAGAAGAAAATTTTCCTTGCTAATGTAACTCAGAACATAGCAGTAAATTAACTTCCGCTGAGTTTTAGTTTCTCATATCATCTGTAATTGTTTGCCCATAAATACAAGAAATCTAAAATGAAAGCAATCATTTGCATCATATGATAAAAGTAATTAAGTCAAGGTATGTAATAGGAAAGCAATAGGAAATATTAAAACCAAGGAAATTAACTAGGATATTGCTACAAAATATACCGCCTCAGGGATAAGGGCTCTAGAATCATCTCAAACCTTCTTCAATAACAACAAAAAGGTCATGTTAATTATATGTGTGTGTGGTTTTTAACACTGAATGAAAATGATCTGCATTTTATTAGGAAAGATAAGAGTCATGTGTAGTATTATTAATAATAATAATAAATCAATTCCTAGCATCTGATCATTTTTCCTTTCAAAATTAACACAATTACTCTTTTGATTCTAATCACATAGTTTTATATAAATAAACCACATCATTATTACATTCATTAAATTATATAGATGTAGAAACTGAGGCTGCGAAAGATCAATGACAACTCCAAATCTCACACACTGAGTCAGAAGCAGACTCGGACCTGGGACCCAGACCTAGGATTCCTGGTTCAGTGTTCTTTCCACAACATTGCACAGTGAAACAGGCACAAAACGGACGAAATGTCACTAAACAGAAAGGTAATTTGATTTTTTAAAATGCAATAGAATATCACCGTAGTCAAAACTGCACAAAATAACGTGAAATATTTGGACTTTATTTTTTGCATTCTGGTTATAGGGAGGACACCCACAGGTGTCACTTATCAGGCCCTTTCCCAGGACCTCAGGCTGGAAGACAGGACCTTGGAAATCATCCAGTCAAGACTGAGAGAGCGCCCAAGGTCACTCGTGAGGGAGGCAGCAGAGATGGGGTGCCAGCGTCGGTCCTCTGATGATCAATCAGCACCCTTTGCATCTTCTAGACTCTGGGAACGTGCGACAAATACGCCATTCAATAGTATATTTTACATCTTGTGACAAGAGGCTCTCTAGGAAACCTCCTTTTGTTAAAAGATGGAGGATGGATCCTCGGAGACGCCCTCACTTGGGCTTCGCTGTGAGAGAACTCCCAAAACTTCTGCTCCTCATGCCCCTTCTCTGGCTTGAAACCCAGATGCCAGGATTCCGCCATCTGGGCCATCCTATCTAGGAGATAGGCGGGTTCTCAACACTCTCTACAAACAGAGAAATGGTCACACACACCAGGCTTTGCCACTTGCTTCTGCCACAATCACCATCAAGTGCTTTGAAGAAAAGGAAATTTCATGTGGACCTAGGCCTATCTACCCCCTCTGCCCACCCTGCAACACCCATGGGCCCACTCTGCTCCTCTCCAATCTGCATTCCAATGTCCAAGACTGAAAGAGTGAGAGCTGATCCACTGAGACCAAAGAGAGGGGTGGTTGGTTCCTTTGACAAAAGTCCATCCTCCTAAGCCTCATTCAACCCATCATCTTGGAGGAGGCCCCAGACTCTGAAACTCGGTCAGTGAGGTGCCGGCAGAAGCATGCTCACCTTCATGGGACGGGGAACCTTAAGCTGCCCCTAAAAATGTCCGTGCCATATAATGTCATCAAGAAGATTAAGGAACTCACCAAAGTGATCAGGGATACCCTGGTCAGAGAGAAAATATAACACAGCACAGGGGAGAGAGAATGAGATTTCAAGTCAGAGGACTATCAGTCAGTCAGACAACAAGCGTTTATTAAATATCTACTAGTGCCTACATTCACACTCTTATCCTGCCGCTTATTATTTGTGTGACTTTGGGCAAATTACTTCGCCTCTCTGGCCCTCAGTTTATTCATCTGTAAAATGAAGGGTTTGGACTTCAAGGCTGTTTCCAGTTCTAAATTCGGGATTATCTGAAGCTCTGCTCTCTATCCACACAGCCTCCACAAAGCTAATCGTGGCAAAGGCATTTATATAATGGCAACCATTAAGCAATATCACATGATTACATTGATTATATATAAGTTATATATATATAGAATTATGTTATCATATAAAAGAAAGCAGATGTGTACAAATGATGATATGACTAAAGTTATGTTAATTCACTCATTCAATAAACTGAATATCTGTTATGTTCAAGATATTACATAAGAACTCATATTTATATGGTGCTCTTTGATTTACTAAGCACTTTCCTCATCACAGTCCCGTGAGGTAGGGAGGATGGACAGGAGTGCCCTAATTTTCCAGATAAGGAAATTAAAGAAATCAATCACTGCACCCAGGGTCATCCCAGTAAAATCTGAAGCCAAGACTCAAATCCATGTTGCTTTTCATGCAAAAGATATGATATCTATAGGTAAGTCATATGCTCTGAAAGAACATATATACACATGTATACATATACACACATGTATTCTCATTATACCTGCAGACTATAATAAACGAAGCAAAAATATGGCCCTGCTGCTAATTATATAATTGGTTGTTTTAACAAGAATAATGTCTTGGTGTGCAGCAAAAAAAACAGTTTTTATACTTTTCTGGGGATGAATGTTAGGCACGTGTAAATAATAGGAAATAATAAATCAAGTAGATTTGTTGGCCTTATTTTAATGTAATTCACATATATTTCAAGTATTTCAAAAATTGCTCATTGTCTATGTCTCTGCTTAGTTAATCTTCATTGTTCACAGAGAGAACTCAGGCATTTCTATAGCTACTGCACAGTGCTCAGCAACTTGGATAGCATAACAACTGATTTTTAGGAAAACTTAGGACATCAAACAAGGATAAATGGACAGAGTTGATAACAATAGCAGCTGACATTTACAAAAGTGCTTTAAGGTTTGCAAGGTCTTTCTTGTGAACTTTAGGGGGCTTTGTAAGTATCTTCCACTACAGCTGCTGCTGTTGCTACTACTACTACCACCACCACCACCACTACTACTACCACCACCCTTATCATCATCTTCATTATCATTATTAACTTTCTCCGCTGTTTTGAGGCATCACTATTTCTGATGATCAGAAAGTTTCTTGAAAATCAGGAAACTTAGAAACAGAGAACAAAATGGCCCAGGGGCACAGGAGAAACAGAGACAGTCTGAAGGTAGAAACCGCCACTGTGATAATGGGGATGAGGTTCCCACCAAACCTAAAAGACTAAGAGCTTTCCCCCACAACCACAATACTCCATTTTGTATTTAATATATTTCACAGCGGCACTGAAAGATGGATCTACACACTCACTTTATGCCATGGAGTAAACATTGTACGGAGCTATAAGAACTTGAGAATATTTTCAGCCAATGGAAAAAAAAATTAACGGATTCCAATGCTGAAGATATCCCACTTGCTCATCTGCTCGAGTGATTTTGCTTTCTACTCTTTATCACCCTCTTTTTGGAGCGAATGTATTTTAAATGCCTGATTCTTTAAAAATTTAACAAGACACATATTAATCACATGCTCAGATTCACATCCTTTTCACTCTTCAACATGACATACATTTCCATCTGAAAATGGCCCAATCAAGGGCTGGAGTTCGCTCCCCGTACCCCCTCTCTCTTAATCTCCACCAAGAGTGCTGGGAAACAGGAAATGCTGTCGGGCTTAGATTTGTCCAGGGTCGTTAGGAGCTGCTTTGGGACTGAACAGATTGTTAAGAACGTTTAAATACTCTGATGTGGTTTTCTTGGCACAGGAAACTCCTGATGAAAAGGCAGAACAGAAGTGACAAGATGCTGGCCCAACAAGTCTTGCCTCTGAGACGCACTGCGGCCCTGGGTAAATCGTACAACTGCCCAGGGTTCTCCAACTAACTGAGGAGAAGGTGCTGATTGGCACTGGAAGAGAGGCCTTCCTCCCTCTGCTTAGAAAAGGCTCATGAGGTAACTTCTGCCACTGTGGCTGGACCCCTGGTCTGCAGCTTGGACCTGCCTGGGGGGCTGGGAGGGAAAGGGATCTGGGTCCCAGCGTCCAGGATCACACAACCCTGTTCTTCCTGACTAGGAATCCAAGTCTTTGTCTGCTAGGGCCTGGCTTCCTCTCGTTTACCGGGAGGAAAAAAATCAAAATTTGTCGTTTAGGAATTCAACAAACACCTTCATTATACTAGTTTTATACCTGGGTATTACCTCACACTAGCCTAGGCATCTTGGTCCACTGATGACCCCAAACAGCCCTTCTGACACTGTTTAGCTGAAACGAGGGGTGTGCTGGTAAATGTTTGACAACTAGCTTGGAGGGAGGCACAAAACTTAATCCGCCTTAATCAACATTTTCTCCATCACTTTCTTAAGTCTTGACAATCAACAAAACAACAAATGAAGCCCCAGTTTTTGAGGTGAAAACGCTCACACTGAAAATGGAATCATCAGCTCCAGCTGGTTCCACCACACCCCTGCTTCAGATGTTACATCACAATTTCCCTATCTTTGCCAAGAGATCATTAAACTTTGGGAGAGATAGCAACAAAGGCATTTGACACTCATCATAAGCCACTTTAACAAATTTTCTCATTTGACTGTCACAATGAGAATACTATAAAGTGTCAGCATTATCGGTCCCATTTACACTGATGAAACTGAGGCAGCAAGAGGTAGTAATATGACCCAAATCACAGAGTTGAAAAGGGGGGGAGACTCCAAATCCTGGGGGGGAGGGGTTTTAACCACAGTACACACAGCTTCCAAGCCCCAGCGTTTAGTGTGGCACCTAGCACGTAGTAGGTGCTCAACTAAGCTAGTTAACTAACACAATCATTCTACTCGCTGCCATTTATATGAAGTGCAGTCAGTTTGAATAATGACAGGCAATTACCCAGATTTCTATAAAAAACACAGATGGTTGGGAAGCCTACTCAAATATAGCAAGAATTAATAAGGGCTAGCCACTTGAAAGGGGTGTTTTATCTCTATTAATAGTATTATACATTTTCTCAATTTTGTTCTTCATTTATATTTGAATCACAGGAAATGTCATCTTCCTTCCAGAAAACATTAGAAGGCATAGGAAGTGCTCATAGATGGTTCACCTCTCATACTTTGATCCTTCTTCAAATAGTTGTGAAATTAAACAACATACATACAAACACATAATGTAATTATTATGTCTTTACTTAATCTGTATCTTACTTATCTGGGGCAGCGGGGTGGTGCAGTGGATACAGCGCCAGGCCTAGAGTCAAGAAGATGAGTCTTCTTGAGTTCAAATCCAGCCTCAGACACTTACTAGCTGTATGACCCTGGGCAAGTCACTTAACCCTGTTTGCCTCAGTTTCTTCATCTGTAAAATTAACTGGAGAAGGGAATGGCAAGCCACTCCAGTATGTTTGCCAAGAAAACCCCAAAGGGGGTCATGAAGAGTTGGACACAACAACAACTCCTACTTATCTATGTACAACTGTTTATGTTTAAGACCAGCTGTATCCATTATGCCACACACTGCCTTCTCAGTCATATTCTTACAAAGGCATAAAACCCAATACATTAAAGCAACTACCCTGGGTGGCTGGGTGGTGCAGTGGATGGCGCTGTACAACTGGAGTCAGGAAGACCTGAGCCCAAACCCAATCTCAAATACTTACTAGCTATGTGACCCTGGGCAAGTTACATGATTTCTTTTCTTCTCAGTTTCCTCATCTGTAAAATGAGATTAATAATAGCACCTACCTCCCAGGGTTGTTGTGAAGATCAAAGGAGATAATAATTGTAAAGCACTTAGCTGAGTGCCTGGCACATAGTAAGTGCCATATAAATAATAGCTGTTACCATCATCATCCTCATCATTATTATTTCCTTCTAGCCTATGAACCCTCTGCAGACTGGGTAACCCAAATTCGAGGAGTTCAAAGAAAGTTCACGTGCTGAGATTCAAATATTACCCTTTATCCACAGGCACGTCACTGCTCAGTGCCTTCCCTCCCAATGTTTCCACCTTGGAGTTGTTCTGCTCGTGGGACAACTTCCCAAAGGTTCAGTGTCCACGCAGTGGATGTGATTCAGGAAGTCAGAGCACACTAGCGAATATCGGTCTCCTTCTTCGGGTCAGCGTGCCTTGGGTGAGCAGGGTGGTACTTCCCAACCAGGTGAGCCTGGTCTAACAGGAGCACCATCTGTTTGGGGTGGGCTTCCACGGCCAGAGGCTCTTCTCCTCTCTTCCCTGTCACCCCTACCCTTTGTCTCTGTCTTCTCATTCTTCCAAGAATAACCCAGACCAGCACCCTACACACTAAGCGATCACTCCAGCATCAGATGAACTGGGCCAGCCTTTCAAGGGGGCAGGAAGCTCATCTGGCCTTTTCGACATCTGCAGTATAAAAGGCCTAGCCTGGCTCGGGGTCAGGGAAGAGACTGTGTCAGAGAACACAGGTAAGCAGTTCCTGAAGCTGCTACCTGAGGGAAATGCCTTCCAGAGCTGCTAACCTGGTAAACGTGATACTATGGCAGCTGCAGAAGGCGAGAAGAATGGTCTATCACTTCTTTTGAAGTTGTGTTCTTATGAAGACATATTGGAATTGGTTTTCCATGGCCCTTCTTAATAGCTTTGGAGAGGTTGGATTCCTTACACAAGGAGAGTAAAATGAAACTGTCCTGTTGTATTAGGCAATTAGAGAGAGGAAAAATGAGATTTTTGATCTCTCAAAGACCAAGTTTTGAAGGCAGAAGAAAAATTAATGGCTTCACTTTGCCCACAAGTGTAAAAGAGGTGAGGTATAATAGGTTACAGGTAGAAAGCATACCCCCGATTCAGAGGTTTCTCTGGAGAACATCTTCAACTCTACTAAGATTGGAGAGGTAAAAGAGGAAAACAGAAGTAGGGGACGTTGGGACCTGGCACAGGGGCAGCTCAGAGAGCCCTGGGTTTATCCTATTAGTAGCCTTGTGACACTACTTTCCAGGAAGCAACTTTCTGTGTAAAAGGCTAAGTGGACCTCATCCAGGAACCTGGCTGTTACAGGAGAAATTTAAAGACCAAGCCAAGGAATCATGAGAACAATGGCTATTGAGGGTGAGGTAGAACACATGGAGGCAGTTTAGAGTACTGGTCAGTTGCAGCATTCCATGGCTAGAGGCGATTAGGAAGGATTTGTTCTTGCAGTCAGCTGAATCAACTGGAGATTCCAGAAGGGGACTGCCCTCTGTCCCTTTCTGCTTGGATAAAATGGGAAATTCTTAATACTTGGACCCATAAGGTGGGATTCTGTCTACTGCCAGTTCTCTAATGGGGGATGGCAAGAGAGGGGGTAAAATTTTTTAAGGAGATGGGTTTGACAGATTGGATCTATGCTCCTCACCACGATCCCCCACCAGCTTTTATCTTGGGAGATCTGCTCTCCACTTCTGCTCTGCACCAACAAATGGGGGGAATGCAATTCACTTCTGCCCTGCTCAGTAGGAAGTAAGAAGGCAGGTCATCCACAAGGCAGAGTTGGCACAGGACTCTCCATTCTGCCCAGGCACAGGGGCCCCCTGGCCAGCACTCACTGCGGGCACCTCCTGGAAATCACCCATGCTTGAGCACTTTCCAACGTGACTTCAGCTTTAGCAGGTGGGGCCTCTTAGCACCCTATTCATGGCAGGCCTGGCCCAATTAATTATCTCAAAAAAAAACTGAGCAAAACAGCAGCAAAGAGAGGAAAGAAATTTCGAACAAATCCATTTTACTACTTGTTATGAGCTCTGGTAAAGAGCTGGACAGGGAAGAGGACTGAAATGAATGGCAAAAATGAGCTGTTTTTTTACTGCAATTTAATGTCCTGTAGTGATAAGAATTCTTGCAGAGGTGCTGCTAGAATCCTTCTGCAGCACCTCTTTGCGACACAGAGATGGCCTTGGGCCTTGGAAGGCATTACCAGAGAAGCCCAAGCTCTGGGGACTTCTCAATGAGCTAGGGAGGCTTCGGGTACCAACCCTGCCAAGAACTATAGTCTGCGCTCTGAGGTCCAGCCCAGGCTCCAGTAGGATTATCAACAGGAACATTGGCTCTTTTCCCATCCAACACCAGCTCATACCTAAGAAAGAGAAGCCCCACAATGTGTATGCTTGGAGAAATCCATCAGGCTTGGGGAATCCAGGAACAAGAGCGACAGCTACAATAGGAGGAGGCCGTACGTGAAAACGCTGCCTCTCACGACACGGATCTTCCTGAAGGCGGCCAACTCTGAAACACGCCATCTTCAATGGCACAAGTAGACTATCTTGCTGTATTTGTGACTTGCCAGGTTCTGGAGGAAGCCTGAGGTAGTAGTTCACTAGGGACCCAGGGACTTCAGCAGGTTTAGAAAGATCACACAAACTTACTGAACCCTGCCTAGAGCGCTAGACACAGTCAACAAAAATATACTCCCACCTACATGTCGCGCACACTGTTTCAAGGAATACATATTGAAACCAGCTTGAAATTTGTAACATTCTTCTACTCTCCACATTTCAAGGTTACATGAGCAAAGTATCTCCCCATACACGATTACAATATAACATGCCATCCTTACTACAGCAAAATGACATTCCTGACCCACTCACTTTTATTAGTAGAACATGACTTCTTCACTCATTTTTCCTAGAATGGCATGGATGCATTTGTGCAGATACATCACCAATGGTGACTGATTAATCACCTAATTCTCACTTCTTTCCCTCTTTGGCCAGTGGCATATACTGATGAGAAATCTCCTGGCCAGAGTTAGGATCTAACTATATACAAACATTTCCTTTCATCTTTTTCTCATCTTCTTTTGAGTTAATTACTATCAAAGGATGAGCCTTGGGCCGACTGACTGGGAATTTAAAGATAATTAGACTAATAATCTTTTGGTTTTCTACCAGGTGATTGGATGGCAAAATGCTGTTGTATCTGATCCAAGGCCCCGTACCCTTTCTCCCCAGCTGAGCACAGCCCCAGTGGCACCAGCAGGAAATCAGTGGACTTGTGTGAACTCTTTTCCTGTAGTCTCTCTGAGTAACATGGCAAATGACGAGATTGGACTAAATGACCCATGAGACCCCTTCCCTTTCTAGATCTGTGACCCTGTGACCAGCATGCACTCACCACACTTGATAGTTTAAAATACAAACCCACGGAACTTAGTGGACATAAGGGGAAGCGTCTTATCTTTGAACTTGGGGGAAATGTGCACACTTTTATCTGAAGATCTATGAACCTCTCTGTTGTGGGTAGCTCACAAACTTTGACCTACAAAATGTTATACCTCCAGGATTCCACAAACTATTCATATGGTACACGGTGCCCCCTCTGTACAAGTTGTTCAGTGTACAAATGAGGAAACTGAGGCACAGAGCAACAAAGATCGCACAAATGCAGCTCCTGTGGCTCAAAGTTCAACATATTCTTTTCACTGTATCAGCTCGCTAACATCTACAGCTAAAGTTCATTCTCTAGGATAACATAAGTTAGGTATTTTTTTGGGGGGAGGGGATTATTTTTTGGTTTAACGATTAGGAATTTAGGTTGCAAAAAAAAAAAAAGCGCAAAGAGATGACAAATGGAGAGTATAGAAGGAAGGAAAGCTGACCTGGACCAGATTTCCCCCTTCTGAGGAATTCTATAATGTTATTTCATAAGTGTGATTTTGACTTGGCAGATGGCAGGGTCTGGGAGCCAGAATCTGTTGCCTCGCGTCTCTTTGAAGGCTACACGCAAGTACCTGGGTCAGACGCTAAATATATATCATATAGTAAGGGCCATTAAAAGAGAAACTTTTTTAAAAAGCCTCACATGAATGTGTTTGTAACTCTCAAAGCTACATATTCCTAAAATATGCTTGAACCAATGTCTGTGGGGAGCTGCTTCTGTACTTGGACCAGAAGGAAGCACCTTTAAGGGCAGTTCAGCCCTTTTCAGTTTTTCTAAGGCTCTTGGGTTTTTGTCCCCCATTTCATGCACATTTTTTCTCATTCCTTTTAACATTATTCTGCATTTTTCTCCCTAGCAATCACTCAGAAAATAAACATTCTAGTGCACGGTGAAACTGGAAAAGCATGACATGAGTGCCCTCTCGTGGTAGCATTCTTTAATAAGCCCATGACTTTTTTTTTTTTTTTTTTTTTTGAGAAGAGTTTTATTTCTATTTGGGGACTAAGGAGCCTGAAATTCACCAACTTTAAAAAAATTACCTGTATTTTTAAAGACTAGTGAATTTTATACAGCAAATCTGCAATCAATAATATCAAGGAAACTACAATTCCTGTTAAAAATTAAAATAATAAAATGGCCCCCACCACTACAACAGCCACGAAAGATGATAGTGACAAATGTATCTCGGCTAAAATCTCGATAGCATGGCACGTAAACAAATGTGTTTGCTAAGAGACTCTAAGTAATCCCAGGAATACCTTCTGATTTTCTAGTCTGTCATGCTGGAGTTTGGAATCTCTTTGTTTAGAATCTAGACAAAGGATAAGAAATAGAACACATCCAGAAAATATTGTTAGTCCAAGGCAAAAAAACAAGTTTTTATTTTAGGCTGTGTCTTGAAAGTCTAAAAAGCCTGACTGTAAGAAAAATCAGTCCATTTCTAATGATGAAATGAACGGATGTCTTATGATTACAATTCATAATTCCAAGGGTGAATCTTATAGCCTAGGTGCCACGGTCATAAAACCAAGGTCTGAGCCCCATCTCTGCCACTCCTAGCTAGGAGGTCTTGGGCAAAGTGGTTCTCTTGTCGGAGCCTCAACTTCTTTTTTGTAAAATGTGGATAAAATTGTGCTGTCCTACCTACCTCAAAAGACTTTTGTGAGGTTCAAGTTGGATGCCTATGAGGTACCTCATAATTTTGAAATGTAAGTAACTAAATAAGCCCTAAGGTTCACTCCAAAAAATGTGAATTAAGTCACAAAGCACCAAAGGCCATGCAACCCCAGCAACAGCAATGCTGCGCTGACCGTCACAATAATCCAACTACATTTCATGGGGTTCAAACGCCATGCATTTTTTCTCAGATAAATTTGACATGGTTCACCGACTTCACAACACACCTTCTAGACTGGTTATCTTTAGATATCAAGAAACTGTCCTCCAAGGAATCTCAGAATTTGTACTTACTGACGGTTACTTTGTCCTTATCCCCCAACATGATATTGTTCGGCGTGAGGTCTCGGTGGACAATCCTTTTCTCTTTATGCAAGTAACGAAGAGCCAGGCACAGCTTGAAACAAGAAACAGAAATGAGTTTATTTTTCTAGACAGAAACATAGATAGAAAGACAAATGTAGACATGGATGGAGGTGGAGATGGAAATGCAGAGGCAGGGGCAAAGATCCTTGGACAAGGTCAGACATAGATATAAATATAGGTGGATGTAAATAAGAACAGAGACAAAGGCATAGACATAGATAAAGACATAGCTATAACCACAAAGAAAGAGATGAGACAGAGATGAGAGACAGAGACAGAGACAGAGATGACAGAGATAGAGACAAAGACAGAGATGACAGAGATAGAGACAAAGATAGAGATAGACAAAGATGATAGAGAAATGACAAAGATGATAGACAAAGACAAAAATGATAGAGAAATGACAAAGATGATAGACAAAGACAGAGATGACAGAGATGGAGACAAAGACAAAGATGATAGAGATTGCGATAATGACAGATGATAGAGACAAAGATGATAGTGAAAGACAAAGACAGAGATTGACAGAGATAGAGACAAAGACAAAGATGATAGAGATAGAGACAAAGATGATAGAGACAGACAAAGACAAAGATGATAGAGAAATGACAAAGATGATAGAGATAGAGACAAAGACAGAGATGATAGAGATAACGATAATGACAGATGATAGAGACAAAGATGACAGTGAAAGAAACAGACAGAGATGACATAGACAAACACAAAGATGATGGAAACAGAGATAAAGACAAAGACGACAGAGACTGACAAAGACAGAGAGATGATAGAGAAAGAGATAGAGATAAAGCTACCTCAATGGTTGGCAAACTTGCATGTCTCCAAGAAAGGAATTCAAAAGAATTATGCCATTTTGTGTCTTTTATAAACAAATATATTCAACATGAATCCTTACTTGTATAAATATATTCCATATCCTCTCTTCAGTAAAATGGTGCTGTTTCTCTTTCAAAGAACTGAAATGTTCTCCAAGAGGTGCTCCTTCTATGAGTTCCATAACTATGTACAACCTGTCATCTACACACAAAAGGATGAAGAGACAACAGCATTCAATACAGACAATAATCCATATAGCACCCAGCACCTGGCACGATGTTATGCAATGAACATAATAGGCACAGTAAATACTCAGTGATTGAAATTGTGTAATATAAAACAATAAACATAAATATTACTAATATTAAATAATGTAGTATCATTGTTAATTAAAATACTCTATTATTCCTGACTCCCTATTACAAACCAATACCCCATGATTTTATTGTTTATAAGTTATTAATATTTTCATTAATAACAAATACTGTGGTAATATACTTACTTTCTAGGAAAGTTTTATAGTAGCGTACAACATTGGGGTGATAAAGCTATAAGAAAAAATGAAAAATGTGAGAGGATGGGTTAGAAAAATCCTATCTGAAAATATCTTGTGGAAAATTTTAGCTAGGCTTCAAACAGGAAAATAAGAAATTTAAAATATTCTACAAGTTGTAAAGTCTCACTGAAATTATCATGATCCTTTTTATTTATGCTACAGTCAATAAAATATTATCTCAGTACAAAGATCTCCTAAAATATAGCCTTCAAAAGAAGTCTAATTAACTATGCTGTACTGATAATCACCTAATCATACAGAATTATAGAACATACAATTTAGAGAGAAGCTAACCCCCTCATCTTACAGATGAAGAAACTGAGATTCATAGAGGTTTTATTTTAAAATTTGAATTTGGAAATTTTTAAATTCCCAAATTGTCTTTCCCCTATTTTATCTATCCAAGTTTCCTGATCTCTCAAAAAAAAGGTAATTACAAAACTAAAATTCTCTGAGATTCCACCCAATTTAAGCTGTAAAAAAAAAAAAAAATTAACTTAAGTTGTTTGGGAAGTTATTTGGAAGCTAGGTAATCTATGGACAGCTAGATGGTGCAGTGGATAGGGCTCCAGGCCTGGAGTCAGGAAGACTCATCTTCCTGAGGTCAAATCTGGCCTCAGACACTTACTAGCCCTGAGACCCTGGGCAAGTCATTTAACCTGCTGGCCTCAGTTTCCTCATCTGTAAAATGAACTGGAGAAGGAAAAGGCAAGCCACTCCAGGATCTTTGCCAGGAAAATCCCAAATGGGGTCACAGAGAGTCGGACAGGACTGAAACAAGTGAACAACAACCAAAAGGTAATTTGATAACAATGAATTCTATGGTGGTAACAAAGGCCCAAGGTCATCCCAACTTGTCACCCACTTAAATTTTTCTTGATTATTCCTTCATAAAGCAACATGAGCCTCATATTCAGACTCCTAGTATGGTCCCTTCACTGACCTTTACTCTAGTTCCTTACTTCTGCCCTGCTCTAAGGGACTTTCATTTTCATGCCCCCTCCCCTCCTCCTCCTCCTCCTCCTCCTCCTCCTCCTCTCTCTCTCTCTCTAGCTCTCTGTCTTGCGCTCTCTCTCGCTCTCTCGCGCTCTCTCTCTCTCTCTAGCTCTCTTTCTCTAGCTCTCTGTCTCGCGCTCTCTCTCTCTCTCTTGCTTTGTCTCTCTCTTGCTCTCTCTCTCTCTCTCTCTCTCTCTCTCTCTCACACACACACACACACACACACAGACACACACATTCTCTCTGCTTTCACCTGACCTCCATTTCCCTTTCCTTAATGACCTAGTTCTTCACCACCCACTGACTAATTATTGAGTTAGCAGGTAATGTAATGACAGCCCCACGTGACTCACAAGGCATGGATGCTACTGATCAGGTCCTCCAAGGACCCTCTTTTCCCCTCTTTTCCCCAAGTCTCTAAAAACATTACGTCTCGCCAATTAGCAAGTGGTCAAAAATGTTTAGGCGGCCTGGGGCACGACACAGGGGAGCCAGCTGCCAGGATTACGTTCTGAGAGTCTTACACATTTACAAAGAGGTTTCACGCTAATGCTGGATGTGATCATCATGGTACGCAGAGTGTTTTTTCTATTAATAAACAAGTCATCCTTGAATAGTATCATTACACAGCATGGTGAGCTAAATATGGCAACTTCAGGTGTGTGATCTTGCTCATTTACAAATTTGAAATCCAACTACTTTAATTAATAATCCATAGTCTGTGGACATCATTTTTTGTTTCAATGTACAGAGCTTAACACAGCACCTGGCACAGAGTTTGATTTTTTGCGACCTCACTGAGATTTTCCTGGCAGAGCCACTGGAGTGGTTTGCCATTTCCTTCTCCAGTTCATTTCACAGATAAAGAAACTGAGGCACACAGGGTTAAGCAACTTTCCCACGGTCACGGAGGTAGTAAGTGTCTAAGGTCAGATTTGAACTCACAAAGATGAGAGTTGTTGACTCCAGGCCAGTGCTCTATGCACTATGGCGCCACCTAGCTGCCCTGGCACTCAGTAGGCCCTTGATAAATGCTAGCTGATTGACTGGCAGGTGCTATGTATACCTGAGTAATAAGGAGCCATGATAATGACTGTACCCAAGAGAAATCATCTCAAAGAGCTATACTCTCTACAAATACAAAAATCAGGCTGACTGAAAAACAGAACTCGGTGCCCTGGATGATGCAGGGAAATCCCATTTCTCCTGAAATGCTTGTGTGTTCCTAATTCCACCTCCACGATGTTGGTTAACTGCCACCATTAACAAATACTGAACAATGTGAGCTGAACTGAGTGCCAGGGTTGCATCCCCATATACTTGGTCACATACTGAACAACCATGCTTATTATATTTAATAACCTAGATTTATACGATCTTGGCAGCGTAAATGTTAATTGCTTGGTTCCACTTGAAAAAAGCCAGGAAATTCTAAGTCATAAGCAAAACCATCTTTATGCATTTAACCAGAGTTAATAATGTGTAATCATCATCATCATCATCATCATCATAATTGCCAGAATTTCCTTAGCATTGTAAAGTTTGCAAGGCACTTTACGTATGTTAACTCATTGGATAAGAAGTGAAGAAGTCCTGAGTTCCCATCCATTCTCTAACACTTAATAGCTGTGATAAGTCACTTAACCTCTCTGGAACTCAGCTTCCTCATCTGAAAAATGGGGGTAATACGAACTGCAGAGTAGCAGTACGGTGTAAGTGAACAGAAGTTCAGTCTTGGAATCAGGAAGACCTGGATTCAGGCCCTGCTTCTGTCACCAACTAGTGGTGGGACAGAGGACAAGTCACCTAACTCCTCAGTAGCCCAAACAACTCTCTAAGAGTATGAATCACAAATGAGTTGCAACCTGCACTGATGAAGGGAGTTTCCAATCCAGAAGTTCTCTACACTGACGAAATCACTGGCCCAGACTTTAAAAACTAGCACCACCATCTAATACCTACCCCGAAGAGTTATAAGACTCAAATGAGATAATGTATGTGAATCACTTTGCAAATGGGAACCAAGTTTTGTGTTTCTACAATGGCAAGGTCCCAGTCCCAGAAGCTTTGGCCATATGTCTTCTCTGACTGCTGCCCACCCCCCAAGAGCATTGGAAGAGCCTCCCTACTGTGAGCTTGGAGTACAACTCTGAGAGGGGGATGCAGACAGCCATGCTCTGGGGACTCATCCGACAACCCGTGAGGGGGTTGGCCACGCGAGTCAGAAAGAGAAACACCAGCACCATGTGTTCCTGGCTCCATCAGCCTCGCTGAGAGAGGGACTCAGGCTCCTCCCTTACCTGGGCTTTCCTTCCCTACTCCCGGAGCACATGACAATGCTGAACCAGGGAGGGATACCTCTCCCTTACTCAGCATCCCACATCTCAGGAAGTAGGCTCCCCACTGCCCCTGGCCGGGCCAGCCACACATGTCACACGGCGTAGGCCTTCATTGGCCAGTCCTGTGACAAATACAAATAGTAAGGCCTAGAAGTCTGAGCTACTGTATTGATTATGTTCATCATTTAATCGATAATAATTTTAAATAATCAGTAATTGATTATTTAATTAATAATTATACCCATTATTCAATCAATAAATTTCCAAAAAATAAGGGCATTCACCTGCTCCTTAATTATCGTTAGCTCCGAGACAATGTTCTTCACACTGCTCTCTCGATCTTTCTTGTCCTTTCCAAATGCAGGGTTATGTAGGTTTACTTCTTTCATTGCTAAAAGATTTTGACCACTGCGCTTCCTAACCTATGGAAAAAAAAAAACACAAGGCAAAGTGAAAGAATGACAAGGGATAAGGGAGAGTGAAGAAAGTTCATAAACAAGGTCTTGGGATTAATCAAGGCATCTCGGTCATTCTCAGAGCATTTAAAATTCTTATTCCAAACCCATCTTCAGTGGGATCAGCTAAAAATGTTCATGATCCATTCTATACTGTGTGATGTCCAGCAGAGTCTGACTGAGGAATGACAGGCAGATGGCTGTGAAATTATAGACTTGTGGTCACACTTTAATGCAAGAACCACTCTGCCTGCTGTTTGTGAGAATTGATATAAAAATAATAAAAACAAAAATAAAGACTGTCCTTCTCAAAACACTCCTGGCCAGTTTCTAAAACCATCAGTTGAAATAACAGCAACTGAGATCATGGTTGGAGGAAAAGAGAGGGGCCATTTTTTACTTCTATCTGTACAATTGCTCTTTGCCTCCAGGCCCTTGGGGTGCTACTGGTGTGGAAACTGATGCCACACATATCCAACTCACTCCCCAAATATCAAACCTGTTGTTTGATGAAAGGCAAACTCACCTTATAAACACATCCAAAAGCACCGCTCCCAAGGTGGTCTAAAATGGCATAGTTGCCTATATATTTCGTTGGTGCTTTATTCTGATTTATGCTTTCAATGTTTTCAGCAATCTGTTTCAGGTCATCCTCCTGATCAGAAAACGAACAGGAAATGAGTGGTGACTACGGCAATTCTCCTACGGGCCATGTTGCAAACTCACCACAGTATCGATAAAGCTCTGCACTTACCATCAGTGAATTCAACTTTGATACCAGCTCTTCATAAGCGCTGATATCGCGTACATAATGTCCTATATCAATGAAGATCTCAAACAAGTCAGTGGGGAAAAGTCTATGTAAAAAAAAATACATACATGCTTTATGTAGACCTAATCAATTCAGGGATATTTTCCCTCATATACTGTCTTAGTATGTGAATTTGGGCACATAGCCTAATCTCAGCATGCTTTGTCTGTCTATAAAGTAGGCGAAATAATGTCTGTTCCCATTTATTTTCCTGGAATCATTGCCAATTCTGAAAAGGTTGACATCATTTCAATAGAAAAAAAACAAGGAAATGGGATGGCTGATAAGAGGCACTTTCCATAAGGCAAGTACCCTAAAAGGTGGCAGGGTAATCTGAGGCCTTCTTGACAAGAAGCAGAATAGCGTCCATTTCATTTTCTTCCTTTCTCCTCCCTTCACCTGCCCCTTCAATTTAAGCACATCGTGGAAACAGAATGAACGTAGCTTCTCAAAAGATGCTACATGGGTTCAAAGTCTTATTCTTAGCTTGCTAATTACACTTTATTATACTTTAGAGAGGAGAATGTTGATTCTCCCCCAATTCCCATAATTAATTGGCACCTATGCTGATGTGCATCTATCGCAGAAGGTTAGAGCTAGGAGAACTTTGGGGTTCAATCAGCCCAATGAGACATTTTACAACTGAGTTGACTGAGGCCTACGGAGGGAAAGCAGCTTGACCAAGCGCACACATCTAGGAAATGGCAGTCAGAACTGGAATTCAGTGCACAACACTCTCCGTGACACTACACTTCTGTCTGGGGAGGTTCTCTCCAAAACAGTCATTCTGAGCAAAACCTACCAACTCTTATGATCACACATAACCATCAAACCACATCTCTAGAGAATGACCTTCTAGAGAGTATTGAATCCCAAATATTTACCCCTATTTATTCAGGAAAGTCAATTAGATCAGCTTTGGCATTTTTGAATGAACAGAACATGTAAAACTCAAGACTATTTTATAAATGTAATTGTTTTTATATGCATTTAAATTTTTACTTAAAATAAAGGGACATTAAAAGTCCTTCGAGTCATGGGCACCTAAGAAAATTTATAGCCATATGGTGACTTGTCTCTATGATTTCATAATTGACAGTTATTTATACTTCTCCATAATTAGTTATTTGCAAAAGGTAATTTTCCTAGCAATGTGATGACCGATTTCTATCTTTGTGATTCATTTTTCCTCTGGCATGAAACTAAACATTCTATCTGAAAACAGGCCCCATAAAACAAATTAAAATTGAATGCTAGCTTTAGCAAAAATAACTTCACTGGCATTTAAAGCTCTATAAACATGTACCTTTTAAAGAGAGGTCTATTCCTTTCCATACTGAAGAGAAACCGCAAGGCTCTAAAAGCATAACACTGTAAAATAAAATAAGTAGTAAGCTTTTAAATTCTATCAGATGATATACAAAACCTTTAAATCACTGCTGTCAATCCAACAGCCTTTCTCAGCCCTCCTTCTACTGGACTCTCTGTGGCTTTGGACACCACCACCATGCCCTCCTCCAGGATACACCATCTTCAACACTGTTCCTTCTCAGCCTTCTTGGTAAGATGATCCTCTTCTCCCCTTCCACTAACAGTGGGTATCCCCTAGGGCTCTATCCCAGACAAAGTACAAGCTTACCTTCTCTCTCTACACACTCAGGTGAACTCCAATGGGCTCCTTTATGCAGATGACCCCCAAATCTTGATGTGCTACCCTAATCACTCCTACCTCAACTCCAGCTCTGCAATACCAACAACCTGCTGGGCATTTCCAAGGATGATCCAAGAATTTCCCTATCTCGACACATCCAAAATTGAACTCATTATATTTCCCAAAAGATCTCTGTCTCTCTTCCAAATGTCCCTATTTCCGTTGAGGGCATGATCATCCTTCCAGGCACACAGGTATGCAACTTTCGAGTCATTCTTGTGTCCATCTCCCCCATGACCCCACATTCAATCAGCTGCCAAATGCTGTCAATCACACCTCCACAATATTATCAGTAGACTTCCCCCTTTTGACACTGACTCAGCTTTTACCCTAGTCCAGGCCTGCATCACCAAACACCTGGATTTCTTCAACAGACTCCACCCAGATGCCAAATTAATATTCCTTTGTCATAGATCTGAGCATGCCACCTCCTTTGCCCCAAGATCATTAATAGCTGCCTATTGCTTCTAGGCTAAAATACAAAACCCTCACCTTTGCTTATAAAGCCATTCGCTTTTTGACTCCCACCCACCTTTCCAGTCTTATCTCATATTTCTCCCTTTAATACATTCTCTGCTTCTATCAAAATGGCCTACAAGTGGCTTCCTATACATGGCATTCTATATTAAAGATAACAACAGTAGCATTTGTATAATACTTTAAGGCTTGCTAAGCGCTTTACAAATATCTCCTTTCAACCTTAGAACAACCTTTTAAGAAAGGTGCTGTTATTTGTCAGGTGACTTTCCCAGGGTCACACAGCTAATCTATGTCTGAGGCAGAATTAGAACTCGAGTCTTCCAAACTAATTCCAGCCCTTCTCCCACAGTCACCTGGCTGCCTCACATACTTTATATATGCACTGCATACTTAGGAGCTGTCCTACCCCCAACCTACTGCTCTACTCTGGTCATTTACAAGGTTTATGTTACTACACACTAAGGTTCCTTCACTTGATTTTAATCTTCTGATTTCTGTAGTTCCTCCAATATAAGGCTGGCCTTCCCCAAGGCCTCTTAATTCCAGTGCCTTCCCTCTATTACTTATCTTCTATCTATCCTGAGGGTAGCTTGCTTTTCATGCCATCTCCCCCAAAAGACTGAAAGCTCCTTGAGGGCAGGCACTGTCTTTTGTCTCTTTTTGTATCCCCAGCACTTAGCCCTGCTCCCCACTACCCCATCCTTCATGAGAAGGGCCAGCTGGAGCACAACCATACCAAAGAGTAAAATGTCTATGAGAAAACACATTTGAGGATCACGAGGATGGATGTTGTGTTTCTAGATGGCCCCACAATAATGATAGTTTATATGAAAAAGGAAACATCAGAAAAGATGAAATACAAAAACAGATGCCGCCATGTTGGCCTCAAAGTCCCCAGTAACCACTGTAAGAAATGACACACCCCCAAAGACACACTCAAGATCCTTGAGAAGTTGACCAATGTGCTGAATTGGTCATGTACATGACCACTGTACATTGTCACAAGTACATGAATTCTGTCAACATAAGATCTGTAAAATTAAAATTCAACAAGCATTTATTAAACTCCTATGGTGGAGCCAGAAAGACAAGTCAGGCTCTACTCCAAAAAGCTCCCTAATTAGCAAAGGAAGGACGAGTACAAAAATAGCATGCTACAAAACAGAGTGAGGTGAGGTCCGAGGGAAGTCTGTCCATCTGCTTCAGTCTCAGAATCACAGAATTTCAAAGGCAGAAGGGATCCTGATGGCCATGTGGACAGTATCCTTCATACAACATACCTGACAAATAGTAACAGAGTCTTTGTTTAAAGACCCCCCCAGGAGGGAAAACCTACCACCTCCCAAAGCAGCCCCTACTAATTGTAGATTACCTTCATTAATAGGCAATTTGTCCTTTCTCTTCATATCTCCAGTGCCTACAGGGCACAATGATCCTCATACAACAGACACTTAATTAATGCTGATTGATCAAACTGAAATCTGCCTTTCTATAACTTTCACTCATGGATTTATGTCAGTGTTGAAAGGCATACTGCCTTATCCTAGGAGGATGTCAAAGGAGTTTTTTTTTTTTCTTTTTTCTACAAAGCAACAATCTCATTAATTCTATGCCTTCAGGTTAGAAGTTGGCTTGAGATCCCTTCCAACGAGGCAAGTCCATAATGCTTATTCTCTGGCTAACCTGTATATAATAACACTTGCCTAAGAAAGAATACGGTTTTTCTGTTTTTTTTTTTTTTTCCCAGTAGCAATGTATGGCTGTGAGAGTTGGACTATAAGGAAAGCTGAATGCCGTAAAATCGACACTTTCAAATTGTGGTGCTGGAGACTTTCGAGAGTCCCTTGGACAGCAAGGACATCAAATCAGTTGGTACTTAAAGAAATTAATTCAGACTATTTCCTGGAAAGTCAAATACTGAAGCTGAAGCTTAAATACTCTGGCCACATAATGAGAAGATGGAACTCACTGGAAAAGACTCTGATGCTGGGGAAGACTGAAGGCAAAAGAAAAAGGGGACAGCAGGGGATGATATGGATAGACAGACTCATGGAAACAATGAACATGAACTTGGAGAGACTTCAAGAGATGGTGGAGGACAGAAGGGCCTGACGTGCTACAGTGCATAGGGTCGTGAAGAGTTGAACACAACTTAACGACCGAACAACAACAAAGAAAAAGAACATACTTAAGACTGGGAGCAACAGGCTTATACGTATATTTTAAGGTGGCCCACATTTCAGCAGGAAATCTTTTTTAAAAAATAATCTCTGGGTTTTCATCTTGGTTCTTCTCCTATGTGACTCTGGACTGCTGGTGCCCTCCCTCTCAGACTACCTTGTGTTTAATACTTTGCAGAGATTTGCATTTTATTCCCTTTGTATTTATTCTGAATATACTTACATATATATATATATATGTACTTGTTGTCTCCCCCATTAGAATGTGTGAGTAGGGATTATTCCATTTCATTGTACTTGTATGCCCAGTACCTAGCACCCTGCCCAACAAACAACAGGCACTTAACGAATGCTCGCAGATTGGTTATCTAATGGATCTTTCTCAGTCTCCTTCGCTGGCTCACCACCCATATTAATACCCCCTTGGCTCCTTTCTCTTCTCCCTCTACATTCTCTCATTAGCTCCTACAGGTTTCATTATTGTCTGTCTGCAGATGACTTCCAGAAGATCTATAAATCCAGCCCTAGTCTCTCTCCCAGTGCTCTATTGTCAATTGCCTACGGGACACTTCAAACTGTGTTTCCTATAAATGTCCCAAGTTCAACCCAATTAAAATAAATCTCATTTTCCCCAAATCTTTCCTTATTCCAAACTGCCCTGTTTAATACAAGGTAACACCAGCCTTCAGTTTCCGTTTTCAAACTCAAGTTTACCCTCTACTCCTCAGTCTTCCTCAGCCCACATATTCAGTCAGCTGCCCAGTTTTTCTCTTTCTCCCTCCACATCTTTCAAAGCTATTCTTTTTCCACTCTTCACAGAGCCACCATCTTGGTTAAAGCCTTCCTTACCTCTTGGTTGGATGACTGCAATAACCTAATTGGCCTCGCTGCCCTAACGCACCCTCTACCTAGCTGCCAAAGTGATCTTCCCTGAGCATAGGTCTGACCATGTCATTCCCCTACTCAATAAACCACAGTGGCTCCCTGTTTCCTCTAGGGAACCTCTCTTGGTTCCTCTGTTTGACTTTTAAAGTCAGCATTCACAAGCTTGTCCTGACCTACCTTTTCAGACTCTCCCATACATGGCTCCCCTTCCCACACTTTCAATTCTAGACATCTTGGCCTTCCTGCTGCTCTTCTCATACAATACTCAATCTCTTGCCTCTGCACCTTTGTACTGGCCAGTCCCCAGGCCTGCAATGTGCCTTCTCCTCCTCCTTACCTCTGCCTCAGAGACTCCTTAAAGCACAACCTGCTGTGAGAAGCCTTTCCTGATATGCCCAACTGTTAGCACCCTCCCTCCCTAAACCACCTTGTGTACATTCAGCAAATGTTTACTTGTTCTAATGCTGCTTTCCCCCAAAGACTGCAAATTCTTTAAGAACAGGGTCTATTTCATTTTTGTGTGAATCCTTAGCACAGTACCTGGCCAATAATAGGCACATGATAAGTACTTTCTTGGTCGATTCATTCATTCATTCATTCATTCATTCATTCATTCATTCATTCATTACCTGCAATAAATGAGTTTTTGCTGCATTCTTTTGTTTGCTTGGTAAAATTAACTTTGCTATTATATATACACCATTTTCCTACAAGACAAAAGCCAAATAACATTATCAGATGATGGCGATACTGAGATAAGAGATAGAAATGTAATCACGTATAGCAGTAACTTAATAAATTAACTTATTCAATAATTCAAAGATTCATGATTTCCCAGGTGAAGTTATTCCTTCTACCAATGCAGAATATACCTCCCCAAACTGCTAAGTGGTCTTCAAAACATTCTACTCTCTGCTGAGAACTTGGTGATTAACTTCTCCTATACTAGGTGATAGTGGATGGGAGGAAGGACCATGATGATTCAAACATCCTTTAACCTGATTCCACCCCATCTCTGCATGTTAAATTAACACCAATTTAAAAATCAGAAAGCTTAGTAAATCATCTTTAAATAAAGATCATGGGAAACTACATAGCTGGAAACAAAAGATATAGCACCTTTACAAAACACAAATCAACAACATTGCTAAAGAATTATAATCAAACAGCACTAAAGACATATTAACGCGATTCTGCTTACTTCAAAAAATTTATTATTATAAATATCACATACCTGGTAAAAATTTTTAAAATTGGATCCTAATATGTATGCAGACTTGGGGGATGCAAAAGGGGAAAGGTTGTATTTTTTTAAAAGGAAATCTTTATGCCTCCATTGAATGGGATTAAAATTTTTCATATATTTTATAGATACGTAGATATAATATGTTCATATTACTTATATGATGCATTTTATATACAATATATTATATTACATGTTTTATATATATTAGATATGTATATAATCTATATCACTAAGTATACTTATATATTATGTATTTTATGTATTTTCTATATATTTATACATATCTTTTACATTTATATATTATATATAATAATGTTTTATATTAAAATAAATGAATTGAAGTATTTTTAAAAACTGATTTTATTATGAAGAAACTAATTAGTGCATGTCTTTAAAACATAAAACAACTCATTGCTACCTTTATCCTTAGTCACTTAACAAATCTGAAGGCAGTATAGTGATTTTGGCTGCTCCTTGGAGGGATCTCTATCCCACCTGGCCCTTTTCAGTGTTGCTCCCGAGTTAGTTTGCAGGGCAATCAGGAGGCATCAGGAGGGTTAAAAGGAATCCCTTCCCCATGGCACTAACCAGAACCTTTGCTTAGTGCATCCCAAGGTGATTTGACAGGATTCTGGCTTCTCAAACAAAGCAAAGATAGGAGTTAGGGTTAGGGTTAGTAAAGCCCTCCTAAGAAGCGATATTACAGCAGGATCCCAGCAGATGGCAGCAAAGAGCAAGAGTGGAAAGCAGGACAATTACATCACCAGAGGAAATTAGTTTCCTTGAAACATAAAAGATATGAGCCTGCCCCACCCACTAATGTCCTGGGGCCATATGCTTTCCTGACCCAGGGTACTGGATAGATGCATGTATTTCCTGCCAGGGTAGAACCTTGGGCTGGTGATAATTTTGGGAGAGCATACTGCTGTCTGTGGAAGAAGTCTGTCTTGTCACTTACTTGGCTATGGTTCACCTATTTCAATCACGTCCAACTCTCTGTGACCCCATCTGGGGTTTTCTTGGCAGAGATGCTAGAGTGGTTAGACGAGATCTTTTTCTAGCTCATTTTACAGATGAGGAAACTGAGGCAAACAGGGTTAAGTGACGTGCCCAGGGTCACAAAGCTAGTAAGTATCTGAGGTCAGACTTGAACTCAGGACGACGAGCCTTCCTGACTCCAGGCCTGTCACTCTGTCCACTGAGCCACCTAGCTATCCCTTATTTGGCTACACTATTTAAGTGTCTTTTATTTTTAACTAATGTGTCCTGCGATTCATCTGTTAAAAAGAAACATATCAGTAGGGGCTCAGGAGCCATGGTTTGGGGTAGATATCCACCCATAAATTGTTTTATACCTGTATAGCTCTCTGGGCAATCAACATGGGCGGGGGGGGGGGGGACCGGACATGACACTGCTACACATTTAAATATTTGTCACAGTGCAGGACAAGTTTTTCAGTGTCAATGAAATGTAAGTTCCTCAGTTAGAATTTGGCTTTTCACGTTGCATGGTACCACTGGTGATCTGTTTTCTTTTCCAAGTCATCGCACGTTTTGAATTTTCATACACTATGCTGATTAAAAATATTCTCTAAACAAATTTCAATAGGTTGATGGTGAATTCCAGCAATGTAATTTTTTCAATCTAAAAAAGTCAAATAGCACAAATTTTGTCTGGGGTCTGTGATTCTAGGGCAGAATTCACTTTTAACAACTGTCACACTAAGTCACAGTAAGGGTCAGTCTATTTTACAGTGTTTAACACACAAGCAAAATATTGTTACCACAACTATTACTACACTCTGCAAAATACAGCCATAATTAACCTTATAGCCTTACTTTCTAAACAACCCTTGCATGTATATAATTCTAACTATTTAAACTAACTTGAAAAAATGCACAAGGAAAATGAAAGGAGCTATTTTATAACACCCATTCAAACAGCAGCGAGGTAAGAATGATTCGCCAGATAAAGCAGTGTTTGCTCTCTTCTTCAGTGTCTGTCAGGTGCGTATTCGTTTTCCTAAATAAAATCTATTGGAAGCCAATGAATGCTGCCGAATGTGTGGGGTGACGAATATGAAAACTACTGTGTAAAAATCAGCAATGCATCCTCAAATCTGGGAGATGTGCAAAAATCAGCCTCGAATCTCCGACGAGTTAGAAAAGACGCCCTACCTGTACAACTTGGTGAGCATTTGTGTCATTGAGCACCAGTTCGGTCAGAGCGGCACAGCAGGCTGTCAGGAAGAATACCAAAGAGGCTGTGAATAAGCATAGGTGGGGAGCAGCCTCGTAACTTCAACAAACACTGTTTATATCGCTGACTCACATTTTATTGCCAACAGCCAAACAACTCCTCACAAAGCTCATTTTGTCCCAACGCTACATTTCAGATTGGAAATTACCCTGCCCATGAGACACGCCTCAAGCACTGCCATTTCTCATCCCCCCCGTCTCCTGCTGGCCTTCTTCCCAAACTACCTTATATTTATGTCACTTTGTATTTATTCTGCATGTACTTATGCGTGGCCCTGTGGTCTCTCCCATTAGAGTGTAAACTCCGTGATGGTGGCAATCGTTATACTGATGTGTTTGTACCTGACTGAAGAGAGAAGGTATTTTCTTGTATTTCTTGAGGGCTTAAATCTTCTGACAAACGAAGCTGTTGGATTCTCCCTGCTGCATTTGCACTAGACAAGCTTCCAATGGAAGAACGATCAGAAACTAAATTTCTGTCTCTGAAAAACATAATGCCAATATGAGCAGGTGAGCAGGAGGGGAACTACTCATTGCTTACAAAACTGTTCAGCCACCTGGGAAGACTTACATGAACTGATGCAGAGTGAAGTGAGCAGAACCAGGAGAACATTGTATACAGTAACAGCAACATTGTATGATGAACAACTGTGAGTGACTTAGCTATTCTCAGCAATACAATGATCCAAGACAATCCCAAAAGACACATGATGAAAAATCCTACCCACTTCCAGAGAAAGAACTGATGGCGTCTGAATACAGAATGAAGCATAGTCTTTTTCACTGTCTTTCTTTTTTGTTCATGTTTTCTTCCACAAAATGACCAAGATGGAAATATTTTACATGATTGCATGGGTATAACCTATATCAGATTACTTGCCACCTCACAGACGGGGAAAGGGTGAGAAAGAGGGACAGAATTTGGAACTCAAAACTTAAAAAAATGTTAAAAATTATTTTTATATGTAATTGGGAAAAAAGAAAAATATTTTTAAGAAAAACTGTTCAAATATTAAAATTGTTTTTACATGTAATTGGGGGAAAATGAAATATTCTTTCTTTAAAAGAACTATTCAAATGTTTAAAATTGTTTTGACATGAAATTGGGGGAAAAATGTTATTTGAAAAAATAAGAACGGTTCAAGACTGATGTCCACCACATCTTCCTCCTGGCCAGCTTCATTACTGATGTGGAACCATCCTGATCTGCCTCTGCTATGAGCTGACGGCTCACCTTTGACTTGAAAGGGAAGACTGAAGTCATCTGGTACAACTGTGTCCTCTTTTCTGTCTCCATCCTTCTCACTCTCATCCTGCCTCTATCTCAAAGGAAGCAGAGTTACTCTCCTATAACTCTTTAGGTTATCCATCCCTCTGCCCTATGCACATCCCTTCTGGAAACCTGAGTAATCTTGTTCTTGCTTATCCCCTTCCTCACTTGTATTTTCTTTTTTCTTTCTTTCTTTCTTTCTTTTTTTTGGCTAGGCAATGGGGTTAAGTGACTTGCCCAGGGTCACACAGCTAGTAAGTGTTATGTGTCTGAGAACGAATTTGAACTCAGGTCCTCCTGAATCCAGGGACAGTGCTCTATCCACTGCGCCACCTAGCTAGCTGCCCCTATTCACTTGTGTTTTCAATCTCTCCCATTCCTTCGAGACCATTCTTTCAAACAGAAATTGGTCTCTCCAATACTGAACCACATGCCTTCATTTGACAGTTTTAATTATTTTCCTACTTCTTTCTTCTCATTTCCAAATTTCTCAAATAATGTGGTTTCTCCATGTCCTCACCTCTCATTTCCCTTTTAATTCTGTTATTTGCTTTTCACCTCATTCTTCTAGGAGAACTGCGTTAATTAGGCCAGTGACTCCCAAACTGAGGGTCCACATTCCTCCTGATCCTGTTATGATAACATTGCCAGTTCCTCCTTCTCTTCCCCACAGTTTCTCCTCCCTTGCCTTCTGTACCTGCATTTTCTCCCACATCTGACTGCTCCTTCCCTACATCCTAATACTCATACGTCTTCAGCGGTGTTTCCTAAGGCTCAGTTCTTGCCCTCTGCTTAGTTTCCTCCACACTCTTTGTCCCCAGTGAAATGATCCTTTCTGAGGGGATCACCAATTACTTCCACCATGATGAATCTCTGGACTCAACCATTCACCGTTCACCATTTGAGTTATTCTCACACCTCCATCTGTCAACAGGACGTGTCCTCTTGGATGTCGCAATAACAACCCAAAACAAACTCACCATCTTCCCCTCGCAACTACACTTTCCACTTAGTATAAAGTTACTAATATTCTCTTAACTGCAGAAGCTGCTGTTCATTTTTCACTTTTCCTTGTCAAACTTTCTATTACTTTTGAGATTGTTGACCACCTTCTGCTCCTGAAGAATCTCTTGTCTCTGGGTTTTCATGACACTGCCCTCTCCCGGATCTCCTTCTACTTGTCTGACTGCTTCTTCTCAGGCTCCTCGACTGGATTTTCATCCATGCCATGCCCCTCCAACTGTGGGTATTCCCTAAGGCTCTTCCTCCTAGGCCCCCCTACTCTTCTCTATCTACATGCTCATCAGCTTCCATGGATTTATCATCGTTATCCAATGACTCAAAGATATAGCTATCTATATGTATAGATACAACTACAGATAGCCCCAATGTCTCCCCTGAGTTTTAATCTCACATCACCAAATGCCTATTTGGACTTTTTCAAATTGGATGTCCTGGGGACATCTCAAATGGAAAAAGTCCATAACAGAACTCATCATCTTTCCCTTTATTAAATGAATAATTTACAGATTTTGGGTCCATAGTATCAGGTCCCCCATATGAAATATACCTTAAAAACAGAGGAAGTCTTTACCACTAAGAATACATTTAGAAGAAGGGAGTGGAGGAAAAGCCCTATTTTGAATTAAACTCAACACAATACACAAAAAGAGAATAAAGATGAGTCTTTAAAGCATTTGAATCAATATTTTATTAACAGAATCAGAGGCTACCCCAGAAGGCAGCCCACCTTCTACACAATGAAAAGGAAATTTTAAAAAGGAACATTAAAAAAATCAAGCTGGATATAAGAAATTAATTCAGAAAATACAGTGATAAAGAGGGCACATTTAACGTAAAATCACTAAAAACAGCAAAATTTAAACTGGTACCAGTTAATGTTATACCACTGAATGAAATATAGTACAATAATTTTAACAAATAAGAACCTGCAAAGAGCTGTAAGTTTGCATTCCTTTTTCATGAGATCAGAAACATGATTAGCCAAATCATTATTCGCAGTAAATCTAAATTCTGTCTGTATATTTTAGGATACTACTTCAGAGAAAATAAACTATTTTATACAATCTGAATTCTTAATATACCCAGGGAGAATACAGTCTGAATAGTATTGATTTAACAACATCCAGTCATCTCGGTATTGATGAGTTACCCAAGCTAAATGAGCGTGAGTTTTATGGGCTGTGGATCATAACCAGAAAGGCTTTCAAGAAGAAATACTGTTAGTTAACTATGAATTATTACCCCATGGCCACACAATACGCTTTATGATAATAATAGTTAATACCACTTTCCTGAAGGTGACGGTGGAAATGTTTTTATTAAATGCTTGCAGAACTATATTATTGAAAACTCTGGTCTATCTAATATGCAAATTATAGGAGCCCTATTGTAATGTACTTCATGACAATTCCAATTTGACTCTCAGAACAAATTGTTTTTTCCCATTATCATAGTTTACAGGGTCACTGAATTCCTTTAATAGATTTACAGGCTTTAAAATGCTTAATACAGGCATTCATAATTTTATAAAATATAAATTATGATGGGAAAATGACTAAAGATCTTCCATTTGCAGGTAATGTATCTATGGTTGGTAATGCGTCTCAGGGTCTTTGAACTTCACCAATATATGATCAATAAAATGATCTCATGGACTGGGATGCATTAGGTAATAACTATTAATAGTTTATTCAGTGTTGACAAACTAGATACTCATAAACCTATTCTAGAAAAAAGAGATAAATTTAGATGATTCCTCAAATTAAAAAAAACTTACGAGATTATAGGAATAGTGTTATTTTTAATACAGTGATATGCCATGAAAATGCTATTCTTCACAATGAAAGTTAGATGTCTCATGGATCAAATAACTTTCACCAGAGCAGGTAAAGAAGAACTACATGCCTTATGTATGGCCTGTGCCCTCTAAAGAAGTTATTATTTCTTTCTCTTAAAATTGGGATTATAAAGATTTCCCATCTCAGTTCTAATAGAAGATATCAGTTAAGAGATGGCTCTGACATTCTAAAAACAGTGTCAAAATGACTGCAAGGGAAACCACCGAATCACAGAAGTGGAGAGTTGCGAGGGCCCCCAGTTGCCAGCCAGTACAACACACAGCTGATAAAAGGCTCCCGATCGCACCATGGTCTTCCAACCTCTGCACAAAGATGTCCAAAGTGACCAGACCTTTCCATCTGGGGACAGCACTATTTACTACGAAGCTGATCTTCCTGACGTGGAGCCTATATTTGACTCTCTACGACTCTTTGCCAATCATTCAACCTGGTTCTGAACTCCGGGGCCAAAAGAGTAAGACCAAGGCCTCATGCATAACAAAGCCCTGCAGATACTTGAATAGAGCTGTCATGTTCCTCCCTACCACCACCCCAAGTCTTCTCACGACCAAATACTCCCATTTCCTTCAATCAGCCCTCACAAAAGAGCTCAACGTCCTTCACCCCCTCAGCTGTTGTCCTCTGAAGACTCTGTAGCTTATCTATGTCCTTCCAAAGCCAATCACGACGCTTCAGACGTCTGACCAAGGCAAACTACAGGGGGATGATACCCCCTTGTTATTAGAAGCTCTGCTTCTCTTAGTGTATTCATTTTGCTGTTGTCATTGGGTTGTTTTTCAGTCACCTCCGACTCTCTGTGACCCCACTTGGGGCTTTCTTGGCAAAGACTCTTGAGTGGTTTGCCATTTCCTTCTATAGCTCATTTTACAGAAGAGGAAACTGAAGCAAACAGCTAGTTAGTGTCTAAGGCCAGATTTGAACTCAGGAAAATGAGTCTTTCTGACTCCAAGCCCAGTGCTCTATCCGCTGCGCCACCTGGCTTTCTGGTTGCCAAGTCAAACTCCTGCCTTACATTGACCTTGCAATGTGGTAAAATCCCCAAGTCTTTTTGCAGCATACTGCTGTTTAAGTCTGCCTTTCCTGCCTTCTACTAGGAGTGCTGATTTCTTGAATCCAAATACACTACTAAACTTCACACTATTAAATCAGCCAAGTATTTTAATCTGTCAAGACACTTTTTTTAATCCTGGCCACCATCCAGTGAGTCAGCTAGATGCCTCCCAGGTTTCTGTCAACCGCAGGTCTAACAATCAGACTCTGAAAGACTTTAGAAGTCCAATCAAAGCTATGATAAACCAGGAACCCAGAGGATGGAAAAGGAAACACGCCACCGGCCTGTTGGAGAAGAGACGAACTTGAAATGCACAATAAGAAAGACATTTTTGGACATGGCTAATGTGGGAACTTATTTTTCTGAATTATGCACATTTGTTTTTAGGGTTTTCTTAATTATTCAACGGGAGGGTGGGAATGGGAGGGAGTGACAGTAAGTGCTTGTTGTATAAATAAATTCATACCTACACACATGCATGCAAACATCTGATAAGCGTGTCATTCAGACCTTTACCCAAATCACTGATAGAATTTTAAGGAGCCCAGGCCAAGCTCCCACCCCACCGGATACCTCCTGCCAGCAGCCACTGAACCATCCGTGACTACTCTTCGAGTCTGGTACTCATTCATTTCTAAATCCATCTACTGGTACCATCATCTTGCCCATATCTCCATCTTCTCCACAAGGATGGTATAAGAGGCTTTCTCAAGCTTTGCCAAAATCTTGGTAAATTATTTTCTGCAATATTCTCTTTATGACCCAGTAGAGTAACCCTGTCAAAAGAGACAAGGCCACTGTCTTGAGGACAGCCTACTCTTGAGGAAACCTTCCTTGCTCTTGGTAATTACTGATTTCTTTTCACCAAGCATCTTTTTTAATAAGCCATCCTTGAATTTTCCCAATCTATTCTTGTAAATCACTGGAAGACTTATCCCACGCTCCATGATGGCAAACCATAACACACCCTGGTCTCTGAAGAAGGCAGCCCAAAGGGCAATGGAGAGAAGCATGGGAACCAGAGGAAGCCGTAGCCTATTTCTATATGAAATTACTTGGGCATGAGATGTGCTCTAAGGACTCTTATCCAGGAAATAACAAATCAAGAAAGAAGTGGGGCCATCCAGTCCAGAGGGTAAAATAATGACAGGCAGCCTGAGTAGCTCACTGGTAAACCCAAAGAGATCACAGAGCTAGAAGAACACATCCATCCTAGGGGTTTGATATGGAAGGACAAAGGGAGTGGGGTGGGAAGCACAAAGAAAAGAAATGCTCAGGAGAAGAAGGCATGGGCGTTTTACGTTCTAATAGTGCACACACTGATGCCTTGGAGCCAATGTGCTAACCTGTATCTGACCTCATGAATATTAGTAAAACACAGTACACCTTGACACTCCAAAGAATCTGTGACTTGATCAGTGTGGGTACCCCTTCCACCTGGGCAGATAACTGGTCCACGCCTTGCCAGCCTGGGCCCTCCCAGACATCCCCTACTAAGGTGAGCAAGGTTTTCCTCCAGGTCTCTTAATGGTCCATGGAGAGCAGTGGGAAGCTTGGGCTGGGCATCCACTACCCCTCCCCCATCTTCCAGGCTGTCTTCTGTGCCCCTTCTACACAAGCCCCAACGGGCAGCAGGTCATATCTTACTCACACACCCCCCCCCATGCCTTGGAATGCCTGCAAGTTTAACTCTAGGGATGGCGTGAAAAAGATCCTACAATAGGCAAGAGATCAAAGGAGTTCTAGACGATGAGCTAATTAATGAAACAGCACAAGGCGCCTGGACCTACCCCTGTAAAATGTGCAGGATCTGCTTGATGCCTCCCCACGTGCGGATCTCCACGCTGGTCTCGGGGTCCTCACACACCTGGACCAGAATCCAGACGACGCTCCAGAGAAGCTTCAGGTGATCAGAATGGAGCAGACTGAGGAGGACGGGGATGCCTTCGTACACCTTCACCTGCTCCTTCACTTGGGACTCGGCACAAAGGAGCCGCAGCAACTCAGCAGTTAGCCTGAAAGGGGACGCAGCATGTGCAATGAGAAGCAATGCTTTCGTAGTCCGTCTTTTAAAAATGGAAGTTCACCAGTTCCTCATGAAACCATTATTGGGTTGTGGCTATGATTTTGCCACAAAATTACACAATCAATGTGGCATTTTCTACTAGGACACATCATCAAGAAATTACATCGTCTCGGCAGCAGATTTCTTTATTGGTTTATCCTCAAAATATGTATTCATATGTATATGTATATATATATATATACACACATATACACACATATACATATATATATAAGCACCTACCGTGTGCTAAGAATTATGTGGGGTCACAAGAACATAAGCCATGACTGCCTGCCGCAAAGAGCTTAGAATCTAGTGAGGGAGACAAGATACACATGCATATGGAAAAGCAAACAATTCAAGGCAATATTGAATTAAGGGGCAAGTGGAATTAAAATTAGATGGATCAGGATGGACTGGTGACATGCAGCATGCTTCCAGAGGGAGCAGAGGGGATCTGGCCTGTGCCTTCTATAGGAATAATGAGACCAATTTTAGCTCCAAAGCACTTAAAAGTTCACAAACATGTAACACTCAGCAACTGACAAAATTCTTTCTTCACATCAACTCTGGGAGAATAGTCACATACTATAACCATTTCACAGATGAAGAAACCGTGGAGGTCAGAAAGTAACTGACTTGCTCAAGGTCACAAAGCCAGTAAATAGCAAAGCTGGAATTCAAACCCAGGTCTTTTGACTCAACATCTAGTGGTCTGTCTTTGTTTTGTTTTGTTTTGTTTTTCACTTCATCACCCAGGGCTTCTGCTTACATTACCTCATTGGATCATATGCGATTAGAATCTAGAAGAATATCTGGGATTGGATAGGTAGAGAGGAACAGAATGGATAGATGGGTGGATGGATATTAATGCCAGGCACTATGTTAAGTGCGAGGACTACTGATTCAAGCAAGCAAGGCACTCCCTCACATTCCAGTAATGGAAGGCAAGAGAGGGAGAAGGAGAAAGGGAAGGAGGAGGAGGAGAAGGGAAAGAAGAAGAAGAGGAAGAAGAAGAAGAAGAAGAAGAAAAATAATAGTAGTAGTAATAGGATAATATTTCTATAGTGCTTTGTTTAATCCTTACAACAACCCAGACAGGTAGAAACTATTATTATCATATTTTACAAAGGAGTAAACTGAGGCTGAGAGAGAATATGTCAGTGGTCACATGGCTATAAAGTATCTGAAACAGGATTCAAACCCAGTTTTTCCTGGCTCCCAAGTTCACTGCTCTTTCTTGTCAAGGCTACACTCTGAGCCTTCTCTAACAAACACTTTCTAACTGTGTGACCATGGGAAGGTCACTTAGCCTCTTTCTGCCTCAGTTTCTTCATCTGTAAAATGGAGATAATAATCACACCCACATACCTGGATTGTTGTAAGGATCAAATGAGATAATATTTGGATGATTTGCTAACGTTAAAACATTCATATGAATGCCAGTTAGCATCATTATTATTGTTATCATTGTTATCATTGTTATTTCCTTAAATCTTTCTATTGTCCTAGGGACATTCTTTGGAAACACCTTAAAGAAAACTTCCTTGAATATGGCACTAGAAATATACATAATGAAAAATTCCAGGTGTCAGATTCCAGACGAGCAGCTGGGATGGTGCCCCTTGCACCAGAGAAGACAGTGGAAGGCATGGACGCTCACAAGAGAAAAGCCCCAAACAGCTTTGAACCAAAAGAGCTTCATTCTTAATACTGAAGACTTACTTCTGAACACACAGCAAGGAGACTTTCTCCATACATATTTATATTCCAAAGCAGATGGACCAGGGAGAAGAAAGACGAAAATCAATAGGAATAGCTCATCTGGTTTGGTTCCCAGGAGAATCCAACCATCTATATCAATGCCTCTTTTATGTAGCACTGCCAGAGAATGAGGTGATCCACAGAAGTAAATTTTCCAGACCACTGAATCTCCTTATCTACTGAAACCTCTTAAAAACAAATCTTTAGATGGAAATATTTCTCATTTGGCTTAAACAGCTTTCTGATTTCTTAAACAGAAAGTACGCCACATAACTTAATCTTTTCTTGGTGACTCATTGTGATGAAAAGAGCACTAGGTTAGAGGTCAGCAGTGGCAGAATGCAGATTGAGCACCACTACCTACATAGTCCTTTTACCTCTGGGTTTCTTCATCTGTACAAATGAGGGACTGGGCCAAATGGTCCCTAAGGTTCCTCCTGGTTCTCAGTGCCATGATTTTATGATTCAGGATGATCATTATGAATTCTTGTTCTGATGGACGGTTACATTTATTTGAACACAGAACTGGGCACATGTAAGTTCACAGGAGGCCGCTTAAGCTTGAATTAAATCACATTTCTCTGTACAAATTTCCTTGCACAAACATGAAATATGGAGTTTTCTTATCACTTGAGTTTCACAATATTACATAAACAACACGCTGTAAGAGGAAAATAAAGCAAGCTTCTCTCGTAAACATAAGATGATCTCTTTCTTCCGCCCAAAATCCTACCTCTTACAGAGCAGGTCATACTCATGTAGGATCATCAGCAGGTTTTCCACAATGCTGAGCTCACTGATCTTCTCCCTACATTCTGGACTGCAAAGGGAACAGTCTTAGAACCCTCATCACCTTCTCCACTGCCCTCCCTGGCGTGGCCCTCGCATTTTCTCAGGGTGAAGACTGTCGCACAAGCTCCGCACAGAACAGCACATCACAAAACATCAGCTCCATTATTAGCAGCGTGGTGACTGAGCCTGCCTCTCCCTCTCCCTCTCCCACAGAAAAGGAGGCTCATCCTTCACTAGGATCCACGCAGATTTAACAAGTTACAAAACTTAATGGTATAGAAAATGGGCTGGAGTTTCCCATGCACTCTTTTTATTTTAAACAGATTTGTATTGATATCTTTTGTTTTTACATTATCTAAATTTCCCCCTCTATCCCTCCCCATCCCCTCTCCCAGAGAACCATCCCTTTAAACAAATAGTTTTTAAAAGACAAAGAAAAAGAGAAAAAAAATCAGTAAAACCAACCAATACATCAAAAACATCTACCACGATATGCAACATTCTACACCGCCCTTCTTAATGTCAGAAGAGAAAAGAACAAGCTCAATACAAAATAAAGGAGTAAGGAACAAAGCAGGACGAGCTGGGGCCTGAGAATGGCCTTTTTGAAAGTCTTTTGGGGGGCAGCTAGGTGGTGCAGCGGATAGAGCTCTGGCCTTGGAGTCTGGAGGACCTGAGTTCAAATCCGGCCTCAGACGCTTGACACTAGATGTGTGACCCCGGGCAAGGCACTTAACCCCATTGCATAGCCAAAAAAAAAAAAAGAAGAAGAAGAAGAAGAAGAAGAAGTCTTTTTGAAAAATGTTAAAAACAGACATGCATTTAAAGAAAGGGCAGGAAAGCGGTTTTTAAAGAAAAGAGTTAAAGCCAACTTCAAAAACACCAGAAATGAGGGAAAGAAGGAGATGTTGTAGACAATTCCAGTCAGAGAGAAGAATCTTCTGGGGCAGCGAGTCCCTCTAGCTCAAGTAAAATATAGCACGTTGGTCCAGGATCCTCCGTAAAGGAACATCGCCTATCGTGACTGCACCACTGGGGCTTTTTGCAAAATTAGACTAAGATGCAATGGAACCAGGGAAACTGTGCCCACATTAGAGAAGGGGGTGAAGGAGGAGGAGAAAGGAGGAGGAGCTTGTATCACAGCTGAGATTGAGAGTTAAAAGCATATTAAAAGAAACTTACCTTTCAGCTAAACTAGTAAGTGCGAGAAGGGCCCCCAACAGAACATTTGTGTCTCTGGCTCCTAATAAATTTACTAATGTCTGAAAGAAAAAATAAGATTTTTAAATTAAAGGCCTGAAAGTGTGTTTCTTGGTTGGTATGAGTTTTTTCTTTGCTTGTTTGTTTATTTCTTAAGAATACAACGAACCATTTAACGCATTCAGCTACACAGTGAAAATGCTCTCATTTCGGCACAGGGCCGGCACCTCTCCTTGCTGCCCGTCGGATGGGCCAGGTTATGACCAGGAGAGAAGATAGAAAGAGCCCACACAGGACTGCCAGGTTGGTTACCCCATGTTCCAGAGGCCAGTCTCCATCTCACACATCAGAAGAGAAAGCTAGAGTGCCTGGCCAAAAGCCTCCAGCAAAGCCTGGAGACAATCCCTTCTCTGTTTTCGTCGCTGCTCAGCTCTCTTTGGCCAGCGAGCTCCAGAGGGCCTGGCCGGCTTCCATGCCTCTCCTAGCTTCCTTTGAGGTCTCCCAAAGGCCTCTGTTAGGAGGTTCTCTGGGCTCATTCCCCACCTGACAGGCCACAGGCTCCTCAGAAACAGGGTTTAAGATCCTAGCAATATGGGGGGAATCAAGGCAGGTAGACAGTACTCAACTCGGTTACGCAAGTATTAAGGGCCACATACACAGGAGACAAAGATTAATTCAGACCATTCATTGGAAGGACAAATACCAAAGGTGAAGCTTAAATGCTTTGGCCACATAATGAGAAGATGAGACTTATTGGGAAACACCCTGATATTGGGAAAGATGGAAGGCAAGAGGAGAAGGGAACAGCAGAGGATGAGTTGGACAGATGGTGTCATGGAAACGATCATCATGAGCTTAGAGAGATTTGGGGAGACAGTGGAGGACAGAAGGACCTGGTGTACTATGGTCCATGAGGCACAGAATCGGACACAAATGAACAACAACAATAAATACGAGGTACATGGAGATGAAATAAGACGTGATTTCAAGAAGCTTACAATTGAATGGGGCTGGGGAATAAGCTATGGGTAATATTCACCCTCTCCGACCATTCCTTCCTATGGTCAATTTACTTGTTCCCAAGGCAATGGAAGGAGATGGTGGGATGATTCCAGGGACCAATGGTGAAGCATGCTGTCCACCTCCCAAAAGAGAAGTAATGAACTCAAGAATCAGAATAAGTAATAATTTTCAGACGCAGTCAATGTGGGGATTTGTCTTACTTGACTAAACATATGTTACAAGGGCTTTGTTCTTCTTATTTCCAATGGTGAAAGGGAGAAGGGAAGGCAAGGGGAGTTAGGGATTAAGAAGAAAGAAAAAAAAAGAAAGGGAGGGAAGGAGAGAAGGAGGGAAGGAAGGAAGGAATGAAGAAAGGAAAGAAAGGAGGGGAAGGAAGAAAGGGAGGGAGGGAGAGGAGGAAGGGAGGGAAGGAAGGAAGGAAGGGAGGGAGGGAGGCAGGGAGGGAGGGAAGGAAGGAAGGGAGAGGAGGAAGGAAGGAAGGAAGAAAGGAAGGAAGGAAGGAAGGAAGGAAGGAAGGAAGGAAGGAAGGAAGGAAGGAAGGAAGGAAGG
>NW_020954577.1:40407684-40413789 GCF_900497805.2 Vombatus ursinus
AGGAAGGAAGGAAGGAAGGAAGGAAGGAAGGAAGGAAGGAAGGAAGGGAGGGAGGGAGGGAGGGAGGGAGGGAAGGAAGGAAGGAAGGGAAGGAAAAAAGCATTGAGGAGAAAAGAGAAAGAAAGGCCAGAAAGAATGCCAGAAAAGCAGGACAGTCCTGAAAGCTACAGGCTGATCGTATTATATACTTCAAAAGAAAAGTAAACTATACATAGAGACTGACAGTTTCACGTACAATTCTATTTTTCCATTCTAATATATATGTACATCAAAATATTCACATACATATTCAATATATACTATATATATACACATATATACATGTGGATATATATGCATGTATATGTGGATATGTATATATGTACATATGAAATGTCCATTTGACTTAGTATTGAAGTCCAGAACAAAATATTTTTTTAAAAAAAAGAAAGAGATGTAATAGATGCAGAAAAAGCTTTTAACAAAGTACAACACCCATTCCTATTAAAAACACTAGAGAGCACAGGTATTAATGGAGTCTTCCTTAAAATAATAAATGGCATCTGTCTAAAACCTTTAGCAAGCATAATACGTAACGGGGATAAGCTAGAAGCATTTCCAATAAGATCAGGTGTGAAACAAGGACGTCCATTATCACCACTGCTACTCAATATCGTACTGGAAACGTTAGCTTTAGCAATAGGAGAAGAAAAAGAAATTGAAGGTATTAAAATAAGCAAAGAAGAAACAAAGCTATCACTCTTTGAAGATGACATGATGTTATACTTAGAGAATCCTAGAGAATCAAGTAAAAAACTACTTGAAATAATAAACAACTTTAGCAAAGTTGCAGGCTATAAAATAAACCCACATAAATCATCAGCATTTCTGTATATTACCAACAAAGTCCAACAGCAAGAGATAAAAAAAGAAATTCCATTTAAACTTATTGTAGACATTATAAAATATTTAGGAGTCTACCTTCCGAAACAAACCTAGGAACTCTATGAACACAATTACAAAACACTTTTCACACAAATAAAGTCAGATCTAAATAACTGGAAAAACATCAGTTGTTCATGGGTAGGCCAAGCTAAAACAATAAAAATGACAATTCTACCTAAGCTAATTTACTTATTCAGTGCCATACTAATCAAACTACCAAAATATATTTTATAGAGTTAGAAAAAATAATAACAAGATTTATTTGGAAGAACAAAAGGTCCAGAATATCAAGAGAAATAATGAAAAGAAATGCAGGGGAAGGTGGCCCAGTCATTCCAGATCTTCAATTGTATTATAAAGCAACAATCATCAAAACTGCTTGAGACTGGCTAAGAAATAGAGTGGTGGATCAGTGGAATAGGTTAAATATGCAAGACACAGTAGTCAATGACTATAGTAATATATTACTTGATAAACCCAAAGACCCCAGCTTCTGGGATAAGAATCCACTCTTTGAAAAAAACTGCTAGGAAAACTGGAAAAGAGTATGGCAGAAATTAGGCATAGACCAAAATCTCACACCATATACCAAAATAAAGTCAAAATGGGTTCATGATTTAGATATAAAGGCTGATACTATAAGCAAACTGGGAGAGCAAGGAATAGTTTACCTATCAGATCTATGGAGAGCAGAAGAATTCATGACCAAACAGGAGATAGAGAACACTACGAAAAGCAAAATGGATAATTTTGATTACATTAAATTGAAAAGTTTTTGTACAAACAAAGCTAACGCAACTAAGATTAGAAGGAAGGTAGAAAATTGGGAAAGAATTTTTACAACCAGTCTCTCTGATAAGGGCTTCATTTCTAAAATATATAGAGAATTAAGTCAAATTTATAAGAATACAAGCCATTCCCCAACTGATAAATGGTCAAAGGATGTGAACAAAGTTCTCAGATGAAGAAATTAAAGCCATCTATAGTCATATGAAAAAATGCTCTAAATCACTATTGATTAGAGAAATGCAAATCAAAACAACTCTGAGGTACCACATCACACCTATCAGACTGACCAACGTGACAAAACAGGAAAATGATAAATGTTGGAGAAGATGTGGGAAAATTGGAACACTAATGTATTGCTGGTGGAGTTGTGAAACAATCCAACCATTTTGGAGAGCAATCTGGAACTATGTCCAAAGGGCTATAAAAATGTGCATACCGTTTGACCTAGCAATAGCATTTCTAGGGCTGTATCCCAAAGAGATCATACAAATGGGAAAAGGACGCACATGTACAAAAATATTCATAGCAGCTCCTTTTGCGGTGGCAAAGAATTGGAAATTGAGAGGATGCCCATCAATTGGGGAATGGCTGAGCAAGTTGTGGTATATGAATGTAATGGAATACTATTGTGCTATAAGAAATGATGAACAGGCTGACTTCAGAAAAACCTGGAAAGACTTGTATGGTCTGATGCTGAGTGAAGTGAGCAGAACTAAGAGAACGTTGTACACAATAACAGCCACATTGTGTGATGACTAATATTGATAAATTTAACCCTTCCCGGCAATACAAGGATCTAAGACATCTCCAGAGGCCTTGTGATGGAAAATGCCATCCACATCCAAAGAAAGAACTACGGAAGTCGAATTGCTATTTTTTTCTCTTTTGTTGAGTTCTGTTTCCTCTTTCTGATGGTTCCTCCTATTGGTTTTAATTTTTACCTACAACATCACTAATGTGAAAATATGTTTAATATGAATGTAAATGTATAGCCTATATCAAATCGTGCACTGATTGGAGAGGGTGGTGGAGAGGAAGGGGGAAAAAATTTTAAACTCAAAAGCATATGGAAGTGATTATTGATAAATCAAAATAAATTAATAAAAAAAAAGAAAAAGATGGTGAGGCTGCCAAGGAAACCCATACCTCCCCTTCTATACAGCAGTGGTTTTGTTTGTAAGTTGAGAAGCATGTTGCTGCCTTCCTATTGGTAACTGAAAGGGCAGGAATCTGAGGCCATGGAAACTGTCCAGATTCCCTGTTTTTACGCCTGTCAGGAATGTCTTCCTTATTCTCTGATCTCTCCCCGAGACTAAGACACCAATGTTTGTGGGGAAAACTTTGCTTGGATTTCTACTATTTTTAATTTTCCAAGTTAATACTTTCCCCTCCCGTTCCCCAATAGGGCAGATAATTAAGAGATACTGAGAGTTTCAGAAACAAATTTCCACTGGCAACAATCATGCCCCTATTCAAAATAAATAAATGTCATCTTTGGATAGCTTGTTTGTACATAGCTGTTTACAAGTTGTTTCCTCCGTTAGATTGTGAGCTCCTTGAGAACAGGAACTGTCTTTGGCCTTCATACCCACAGCACTTAGCAGAGTGTCTGGCACATAGTAGTTGCTTAATAAATGCTCATGCTTGACTGACTACCAGGGGGTGGGAGGCAATAGCAGCTAGAAGAATATGGAAAGGCTCACATAAGAGGCAGGATCTGAGCTGGGCTTTGAAAGAACCAGGCATTCTATAAGGAAGAGAGGAGGAGGGAATGTTTTCCAGTAAGCGGCATGGGGTGAGTGAATGTCATGAGTGAGGTGTAGCAAGAGGGCCAGTGTGGCTGGACTGACAGGCGCTGGAAGGAGAGGCAGGAGGCAGCTGGTGAGGACCATGAGACGCCAGAGGTGCCGGCGAGCCATCCTGAAGGGAGCAGAAGTCACAGGAGTAGGAAATAACACGGACTAATCTGCATTTTAGGAAAAACATTTTGGCAGCTGTTGGAGGGTGGACTGGAGAGGAGAAAGGCATGAGGGAGGAAACCGATGAGGTGGCCAATTCATAGCGCAAGCAAGAGAGGACTGAGCCCATGAGCTGGGAGAAGGGGGGCGTCCAAGAGAGACATAAAAGGGACAAAATTTGGCACATGACCAGATCTGTGGGGTGAAGACGAGATCCTGGTGGTGGTAGAAGGATGGGGTACCCTCAACAGAAATAGAGCTCTGGGATTGGGGCAGTTTTGGGGGGAAAGACACAGAGCTCTGTCAAAGACTTTCTGAGCTTGAGTCATCTCGTGAACATCCAATCAGATATGCCCAATATGCAACGCGGGGCTGAGACTTGGGGAGAGACATATGACGCTCTTAGGAAAGGCCAAATCCTGAAGGGAGCTCAAGATTCCAAGGGGGGAAGGAAGGAGGGAGAACATCTCCAGAATGGGAGGTAGGTGGCCTGTGCAAAGTTAAGGAGATGGAGACCTGACAACTATAGACTCCTGGTGCTTCCTCAGCAAGGGAGTGTTAACCCAGCCTGTTAACCCGGACTGTCAAAGTCAAGTAGATTAATTTGTAGGTAATTCAGTAGATAATTTAAAGCTCTCACCTTGTGGGCTCCACTTGCTATGACCCATTCTCTCTGATCTTTGACAGCAGAAAGTTTCTGAAAGATATCTAGGCGAGAAAGGAAATCACAAAGTGGGCTTCTTGGTCCCCTCCCATCCCCCCAGTGCTGATCAGTGCCCTGAAAACACCACATGAGGGGACACACTAAGCTGGGCCATTAGCTACATGGGAAATGTTACAAACCATGATGAACCTTCCTGGCCAGCTGAAATTCAAATTATAAAAAGCTTAAAAAGAGGAAAGAGAAGGCAGATCCCCCACAGACTGTCAGTATAGGAAGGACCATTAGGAATAAATGTGGCACAGATGAGGGAATGGAGACTGGTCAAGGGCATCCACCTGGCCCACTGGATCCAGGAGGGGAGAAAAGAGGAGCAGAGGTGAGTTCTATCAGGCTAGAAACTTTCCTCCCCCTTCCTTGGCCTTCCCGCTTTTCCGTCCTGAAGACCTTCTTGGCCTCTTCTCTCTCTTCTCCTACCCGTCCTTTAAAAGGGGTGGGGGTGCGGCAGAGAATGGAGATCTTCTCCCTGGCCTGTCCAGGCACCATTTTCTAGTTAGCTGAATGCCACACTTTCCAATCATCAGAAGGTGAAAGTGTGTCCCTGTCCAGGACCAGAAGGGCTCCTCAGAGATTTGTGGGACTTGAAGCTTAGCTGCTTCTCTTTGGGGCAAAGAGCCACGTATCGACGTGTGGAGAACCTTGCAGGACTGGGGGATTTTCAACTTCAAACAAAGGCATCACCTTGATGGTGGTAATTTTTTTTAAAATTTCATAGAAAACATGTGCACAACCTCTGGAATGACAGTGAAAATCAATGGGAAAACAGGATTTTACCAAAACGGATGGAATGTATCCAGTTCATTTAATGGAGGCTATATATACTTAATAGCTAAATATCTTATTCAATATACCTTCTCACGAAAAAATGTTTTGCAAAAGCTCTGGTCATGATCTGAAAGCTGTTGCTCTATATTTAGTGTATATTGAGATTGGGGGAAGGTAACAGGGAGGACATCCTAGACCTGTGACTTCACTGGGGCAGGGGAGCTCCTGGAGCAGAAAGACCCAGCACTAACACTGGTGGGTGACCAGTCTTCACCTTTCAGACTTAAAGGGCTGTTGTCAGAAGTTACTAAGGTTAAATGACTTCTCTATGTTCACACAGCTGGCTCTGAGTCAGGGGCAGGACCTGAACCCAGATCTCCTTGACGACAAGGCCAGCCCTTAATCCACCCTAAGAACTGTACTTCTTGGTACCTCGAGCTGAAGTTAATTGCATGAGACTCAAGCCATAAGTTTTGTACATCTTAGATACTCAAATGAGCCTCTTTTCTCCCTAACACAAAGAATCATACACGTATTCATTATAAGGAACAGAAAGTCCAATCCAATCCAACAAACATTTATTGAGTACCCACTGAGTACAAAGGACTGTGCTAGATACTGTGGATATAAAAGTTAAAACAAAACCAGCTCCTGTCCTCAAGGAGCTTACATTCTATGGGAGGGTAGAGAATGGACACAGGTGGGTAAAAATAGAGTCATTCGAGAAGAGAGATAGAGAGAGGAGAGAGAAAGAGAGAGATAGAGAGACAAAGACAGAGAGAGAGACAGAGACAAGAGAGAGAGACGGATAGAGAGACAGAGACAGAGAGAAGAGAAAGACAGAGACAGAGAGAAGAGAGAGACAGAGACAGAGAGAGACAGAGACAGAGAGAGAGACAGAGAAAGACAGAGAGAAGAGAGAGACAAGGAGAGACAGAGACAGAGAGA
>NW_020954577.1:40413889-40461611 GCF_900497805.2 Vombatus ursinus
GAGAAAGACAGAGAGAAGAGAGAGACAGAGACAGAGAGAGACAGAGACAGAGAGAGACAGAGAGAAGAGAGAGAAAGAGAGATAGAGAGAAAAAGACAGAGAGACAGAGACAAGAGAAAGAAATGGATAGGAGACAGAAAGAGACAGAGAGAAGAGAGAGACAGAGACAGAGAGAAGAGAGAGACAGAGACAGAGAGACAGAGACAGAGAGAGACAGAGAGACAGAGACAGAGAGACAGAGAAAGACAGAGAGAAGAGAGAGACAAAGAGAGACAGAGAGGAGAGACAGAGACAAGAAAGAGACAGAGGGACAGAGAGAGACAGAGAGAAGAGAGAGAAAGAGACAGATACAGAGAGAGACAGAGACAGAGAGACAGAGAGAGATAGAGAGACAAAGACAGAGAGAGAGAGAGAGAGAGACAAGAGACAGAGAGAGACAGAGATAGACAGAGAGATAGAGACAGAGAGAGACAGAGACAAGAGAGAGACAGAGAGCCCCACCACCTGAAGGGAATGAGGAGAGGCTTTCATCTCGGGAGGCAGCCCCTAACTGGCCACTATGCCCGGGCTATCGATAAGGTACGCACCCCAATACTCACACATCATGTTGACTAACTTGTCAGCGCTATGCTGCTCTTCTCCGTATCCGAGGTACCCGTCTGCTACAATCTCCATGTACTGCAAGTAAGGCCAAACACAAAAAAAGGTTTCAGAAAAACTCTCAAAAGGGCGAGCTGAACTTCTCCACATGGACTGTAGGTGGTGCCCCATAGTCACAAACCAGTTCCCAAGGCCCTCCAGCCGCACCTGACAGACAAGCAAAAAAGAAATGTTTCTCCTCAAGTCCCTGCCCTCTGTTGAGATCACAGGGTCACCGACTCAGAGCTAGACCTTAGAAAGCATCTAGTTTGTTTCTACCATTTTACAGATGAGGAGACTGAGGCCTACAGAGGTGGATCCCCTTGTCCACATTCACCAGCAGTAAGTAGCACAGCGGGGATTTGAACCCAGGACCCTGACTCCAAATCCAGGGTTTTCTACCAAACATCATCCGTGTCTCTCCACTCTACAAAATGTGCTAAAATTCACAGCAGCCATGGAGCCTCAAAATCCAGGTCTAATGTCACTACATCAGGTGTTGGTCATGAACTGAGCAGAGAGAGGTAGAGGGCCTGACATCAGAACAGGATGAATGAGCGCACACACATGGATATCCAGCACATGAAATAGGCTCTATCACAGTTTACAATGTGGGGGTTATTTATATTCTCCAAATTCCTACACTGACCAGACACTTATAAAGAGTCAGGAAGATGTGAGTTCAAATCCTACTTCAAGATCCTTAGATGAGCTTTGTCACTCTGGGCGAGTTCACCTCTGTGGGTCTCAGTTTCCTCATCTGTAAAATGGGGCATCTCCTTCCCAAGGTCATTGTGAGGATGAAATGAGACAAAGTATTTTGACTGATTATATTGTTCCGTGATGACCAAAATCACATGCAACACTGTCTATGCTATGAAATGAATTTCCAAACATAGTGAACTGCAATTTTGGTATTCTGGTTAACTTGATATTCTGCATCCCTGAGAGGGTTATGGCCAAAGAATTCTAATAAAATACACTTAATGCTAATACTCTGCTGAACGTGGGGGGTTCAGAAGGCCATCGGTGATAACTGAACAACATACTTGGGGTAGGAAATTTCAGAGACTGGGCTACAACGGGCTTGACGGGGATTCCCAGGCCTGGGAATTTTATTTGTTTACTAGTTTGTTTTTAATCAATACAGGACACAGGGCCTAGCGAAAAGCATTTGCCTTCTTACCCTCCCCTCAATAAGCACACAAGTTATAAACTCAAACTGCATGATGCCACATTTCATTGTTGATTGTTTCATATTATAATTACTCATTATTGTTGCGTAAAGAACCAGTGCCACCTTTACAAACTTGGGGATTTTGTTGTTTTTTTTTTTAATTTTTATTTTTCTCAGATCCCATTTGTGTTGAGGAAATAAATGGGGAGCCAACCTGACCAGGCTGCCTCATATTTCTTCCCTTGACTAAACTAAATTACACATGACCTTTCATACCCTTTCTAATTTCAGCTGGCAGGCTCTTTTCAATCCAGTTAACCAGAACAAAAAGTGCTGGGTGTTGGCCTCCATCAGAAGGAGCCTGGTGGCTTTACTTTTCTGCATGACTGTGAGCCACACCTGCTGCCCTGTGGGCAGCCAGGGGGATGAATCCACCCTGCTCTCCAGGACATATCACCAGAAGCATTCTTTTCTTAGGTGTTTACTGACCACCTGCCCCCGAGGTGAACACCAAACCACAAAGGAATAACAAGAACAAGGAAAGGTCTCTTACCTGGGCGAGGTTTTCAATTCCACCCAAGTTATGGAGTATTTCCTAATAAAAGTAAAAAAAAAAATAATAATATTAACTTTCATGAGGAATAGAAACCATTTTCAAAGGTCACCCAGGGAAAGGGGAGGCATAATTCATGCCCTTCACTGTGCTGTGTTTTGTGCATTACAATATGAATATGAAAAAACCCAGCTGTGTATTAACAGCATCACAGGGAAGAGAAATGATTAAGGGATGACATGCTATGATGAAGGGAAGGGAATATATCTTCCCAAAGCAGAGCTTACACTACCATTCTGCTTACTCAACTTGATCAGAATAGCAATATTATTTTAAAATAATGTCTTTTAAAAAAATCTAAGGTGAAAGGATGTCAAAAAGAGTGTCCTGCTATTTCATACAAACTGTCAAGTAACACACACATCTTAAAGTTAAGGATTTTCCCTGACCTTCTAAAACTGGCCAAAACGTTGTGGCATTTAAGAATGCAAGGAGCAGTTAATGCAATATTTGAGGTAGAAAAATAAGGAAGGAGAGAAATAGCTGGGAAATGTTGCCGTCATGTTTATAAATAATCTGCCTAATTACAGAATTAACAACAGCACAATTCACTCTAATTTTAATTCTTTAAAAAGCAGTCACAAAAGGTTCTTGGCTAGGAATGGAGTGTACTTTGGAAGGGCTGGTAAAAACAATAACAACAACAACTCTTCTTCCTAATGCCTTGTAAAGGCTTAAGTATTAGTATTAACGGCCTTTTTCTGGTAGTGTAATCTCTGCTTTGGGGAGGAAGATATATTCCCTTGCCCTCATCATAACAAGCCTTCCCTGTGATGCTGATAATACACACCTGGGGTTTTTTCATATTCATATTCTAATATACAAAAACCAACACAACGTAAAGTGCTGAAAAAGACTTGAAATGGAACAAGGAGACAGATGGAGACATTGGCCAACCCAGATCTGGTACCACAGAGAGGAACGACAGGGGACCAGTAACGAACAAGAGATAAATTCAAGAAGAGAGCTGTCAATGAAACCCAGGATGTCAGACGTCTATTTGCAAATACACAAAATGCCAGTCATAAACAGACAGCCTATCGCAAAAAGACAAATTTGGCCCCAAACTGAGCCTTTGCAGGATGAGAATCAAGACTAAAATTTTATTCAGGAAGATTATATTTTATTCAAAAGAATAGAATTGCTAAAGCCCCTGGAGAATAGCATCGTGTATTAAAGATATATTCATATGAGGAGATCCAGGAACCTGAAGAAAGAGACAGCATTTGGGTAAGGAACAATGGAGTTAGAAAAAGAAGTAATGTTGTCCTAGGAGTAGTAGACTATAAGACCGCCCAGACAGAAGAAGGAATCAAATAAAACCAAGACGAATTTGGTAATTAGAGACAAATCTGGCACAGAAACATGACGAAATAAGTGGTTGTTGAATGAATGAATTGTAATAATAAGGGACTTCAACCATCTGGCTAGTTTCTAGAGCTCTCTCTGCTGAAAGCAGAGTAGTAGATAAATTTGTGACTTGACTTAAGGACAATTTCATCCTTTGATGGTAGAAGAAGTGACAAGGGAAATTTACTCTGGGCTTGATTATGAGGAAAGAGACAGAGAGAGAGAGAGAGAGAGAGAGAGAGAGAACTGGTTGCTGAAGCATCTGGATTCTTGGGACAAATGACTGTTCCATCATGGAGGTCATGATAGAGAAGGAAAGCCAAGCATAATCTGACATACACCTTGGCACAGAGGATAGAAGAGAAGGCTTGCAGTGAGGATTTGGCTTCAAATCCTACTTCTGACAACTGTGTGACCCTGGGCAAGACCCCAAGTCATGGGTTTCCTCAAGGTAAAACAGGACCAAGGATACATGTGGCCCCTATCTCACAGGGTTTTTGTGAGGCTTTACTAAGCTTAGAGCCCTATATAAACATCAATTGTCATCTCTGTTGTTATTTGTGAAAAGAAGGTGTCAAAGAATCCAGAGAAGGGGTAGGTAACATGAAGGAACTTTCTGTAGGAAAAGTTAGCTGAGACAGATAGAAGTCTTTCAAGAAAGAAATTCTGAAAACACAAGAAGAAATTATTCTAATGAACAGGGAAAAGAGGATGCAGGAAGAAAGCCTAGCAGAGAAGATGGACATAAAGGATGGTCACAGAAGAGCAGCCTGGCCCTGTAAGAATGACATCAGGAATACTCAGGCCCAGGACAAGCCCAGGCTGGGCTTTATCTTGTCTTTTGCTTGTTTGTTTTTGTTCCATTTTTTAAAGAAACATGGGAGGTAACAGAAGGCTCCACGAAGGGTCGGAGCCGTAACTCAAGATGGATGGAGATGATGATAACGTTGAGAAGATTGCTTTCTGATTCAATGATAATGTGAATAATGGAATGCCGATGTTTAGCAGGGAGCAGAAACACAAGACAAGGAAATGATTCAGCAGTCTCCAGCTGCCCTTAAAGACCTCAAGCCACCAGGCAAGATGAGTAACATCCCAGGGGAGGGAAGGAACCGGCAGAGGCAAGTGCTGAGCTGCGGCAGATAAGGGAGGGTGGGAAACGTGCCCCAGGACCAGCAAATGACCAAGTTCAAAAAGGGAAGAGGGCAGACCCTGCAAACCATGACTGGACTTCTACTTCTGGAAAAATTCTGGACCATGTGGTCAAAGGAATTGTTTGCAAGTTGGCTCTGATCCTGCCAATCTCACCTTGAGCAGGACCACAGGGACAGGGAAATAACTTACTTCTTTTGTGTGAAGTGAATTCCCAGAGCACCAGACATGTCCATAGTTAAATATAAATACAAAAACACATTCCAAAGTCAAGTAAAAATGACCTTTTTGAGTTGTCTGGCATTTTGGATTACTGGCATCTTCACATTTAAGTCCCTTGAGTTCAGGGGCAATTTCATTTCTGCCTGCAGCCCCAGTGCCTGGTACACAGTAGATGCCTAATAAATGCTCACTGATTGACTTGTTGATTTATAATAGCAATCCTATATGCGATGGTCTTTGAACCATAGCCATGGTTTTATCTATGCTACAATAAAATAAACAACTCCAAAATTCTGTGATTCTATGGTTAAATTCATGAAGAAAAAAATGCTGTGCCCTATTCTTGTTCTAATATTTTACTTAGTATTCTAATAAATAGGGCACATCCAAAATGAGACTCGACTGCAAACAAAATTCATCCTCTGAAGTACGGGGGAAACTGACTCCACAGAGGCTGCATGGTCCAGCTGGGCACATGAGCACGTCTTCTTGACTCAAGCACCAAACAAGTTTAACAGATGATGCATCCTCACTCGGCCATGAAGGGCTTAATCCCAGGATGCCGTGCAGAACCATCACGGTAGTCTGAACTGGTAAGCCTGAAGAAGACTGAGGGAGGGCAAGTGTGAGATGCTAACAACAAAGTCTGGGATGAATAACCCTTCCTCAGGTGTCTGGAACCTTGTCTGCCCCTCCTGGCCACAGATGGCGGGGAGCCATCTCATGTAAATGCTGTCATTTCAAAAATACAAATTTATAATAGTTAAAAGCTGACTGAAAGGAGATTAAAAAGATAGTCAGATAGTTATACAAATGGGCCTGATGTTGGCATGAATCAGGACAGGAGATGCCAGATGAAGGGGACTAAGACAGGAGAAGAAATCAACCTAATATGGGATAAGCAAAGGGCACAGAGGATAAAATTAATCAAAAACAGAAATTCACAGCTCAGCAGCTTGAGGAATTTGGAGTAGGCTAAGGGCCTAAGGGAAAAAAAGCCATGCCCAAAAGAGTGGGCATGAAAGCAGGGAGGATCAGGGGACCAGTCTGGACATCAATAGGGTATGGAGAGCGAGGTTTGGTGATGGACCTGAACGCAACCCAAAAGAATCTTCTTTCCTTTCTCAAGGACCCAGGGCAAAGAAGGAAAGCCTAGCTGGTCAGGGGGTAAGAAGGGCAGGGATGAGGGTGGAAAAGAGCCATAACTGTACAAGGTTCTAGATAAAGTCAGACTCTGTTGACACTAAGGATGAGAGCTACCCTCTGGTCCCAGCGTCAACGGGAAATAGGCAGAACCCTCTTTTCTATTCATAGACACCCAGTGGCCATCACGGGGAACTTCTGGATTGAGGAAACCTTTGATTTTTTTGTCACAGGCACAACAATTCTTGTGGTCATTTTATTGCCACAGATTTGTACTCTTTAGCAAGGACAATGCCTAATCCTACACCAATCTGCTAAAATCAAGAAGTCTGATTAAGACAGCCAGCATCTACTTTGGGAAACCAGCCAATAAAGTCTGGCACCAACATGTCATCAGCCGGTTACAACAAAGACAACTTCTCTATCCAGGGAATGCCGTGTTTGACCTCCCTTGGGGCAGTTTGGATGGCCTACTACTTAGGCAGCAGACTAGAGAGGAGTATTCTAGGCCATCTATTTAACATGATTACCAACCATGGAAGACCACCACAACCTATGAGGAAGGAAAATTGTGGCTCACCCAAAGGGCAAGGAATAACACGTGGTGGGCATAAGTTATTACAGAATATTATACATGATGAATCGTGTGAGTGAAGAGACAAAAAAGAGACCATCAAAGAGATATGGACAAGAGATGAACAGGATGAGAAGGAGGTGGCTGGGTTATGGCCCGTCCTGGCGGAAGGAAGAAACACCTCTAGAAGATAGGAGATGCACTACAGCATTAAAAGACAGAAAAGAGTAATGAGGGCTCCTCTTTGGTCCCAAAGTCTAACCACCTAAAGGAGGATCCCCTCGATACCTTTGGTGGTGGTGGCACAAAGTTCCCCCCAAAGCATGAGGAAACATGTATATGGGGTTGTCTTTGCTGATAATCCATAACTTTTCATCAAATTAGAGAGGGTAAGATCTACCGGGACCTACCACTGATGTCACCTCTAGTTTCTCAAGCAATCTGATCAATATCAATTCAATTAAACATTTATTAAGAGCCTACTAAATGCAAGGCCCTGTGAACACATACATGACACAGGCTCTGACTGACCTCCAGGAGCTTATACCTCAAGCAGGTTAAGAGGAAGGTGGTATTAGGCACCTGCGTGCAAATCCTTCTACGGCCCAACTAAAGTGAGCGTGACCCTCCGGCAGCAAAGGGGAGAGGGGAGGAGGGGCTGACCAACAGCAGCTCCAATGGGGGTGGCAACGAAGGTAGAGATGTCAGCAGGGTCACAGAAGCTGACCTGACAAGACTCAGCAGCAGGTGGGATGGGGTAGATGAGGAAGAGAGCAGCGTCAAAGAGGACCCCAACCCTCTCGAGAGCTGGGAGGGTGGGTCCAGCAGCAGAAATGGAAAGTTTAGGAGGAAAGGGAGGTTTTGAGGAGAAGGTGATAGGTCAAGGTTTAGAAAACTGAAGTTGAGATTTAGGTTCCAATCTTGAGTGGGCGACTGGAAAGAGGAAGACATTAATTCTATAAGGTCCCAGCCTGGTACCTTGGCTGCCTCCCAAGCCACTCTCACACCCAGGGCTGCCCATGACCTGCTTGAACATCATGGGCCAGCCCGTGGGCCAAATACCATCGGATGCTCACCCCGGAATGAGCTCAGAGGGCTGCTCAATAATGATCCTCTAGAAGGCAATTTGGAACTATGCCCAAAGGGCTATAAAAATGTGCATACCCTTTGACCCAGCAATAGCACTTCCAGGGCTGTATCCCAGAGAGATCATAAAAATGGGAAAAGGACTCGCATGTACAAAAATATTCACAGCAGCTCTTTTTGTGGTGGCAAAGGATTGGAAATTGAGGGGATGCCCATCAACTGGGGAATGGCTGAGCAAGTTGTGGTATATGAATGTGATGGAATACTATTGTGTTAAAAGAAATGATGAAGAGGCTGACTTCAGAAAAACCTGGAAAGGCTTGTACGGTCTGATGCTGAGTGAAGTGGGCAGAGCCAGGAGAACATTGTACACAGTAACAGCCATCTTGTGCGATGACCAACTTTGATAGACTTAGCCCTTCTCAGCAATGCAAGGATCGAAGAAGACTCACGAGAGAAAATGTCATTCACATCCAGAGAAAGAACTATGGAGTCTGAATGCACATCGAAGTACATTATTTGCTCTTTTTGTTTTGTTTTGTTTTGTTTCTTCTTTCTTGTGGTTCCTCCTATTGGTTCTAATTCTTCTTTACAACATGACCAATGTGAAAATATGTTAAACAGGAATGTTTATGTAGAGCCTATATCAAACTGCATGCCATCTTGGGTTGGGAGGAGAAAATTTGGAACTCAAAATCTTGGAAGTGGAAGTGAACGTGGAAAACTAAAAATAAATAAATTCTAAAAAAAAATTATCCTTTATCAGTTAAGAGTTAATGGCTAGAAATACCAAACACTAATTAAGAGAGACTAGAAATGCAATTGTGTCAAGAGAGAAGGTAAAAACAATAAACCACAATAAACACTTTTTTCTGTCAAATTCAAATGTTGTAGAATCTCTTTGATTAGCACGGGAGGGTTAGAGATTTGGAAGGCCCTGGGTTATGAGGTAGAAAAACCACTCTGGAAAACCAATACAAAATTGGTTATCATTGATTATCATCTTAATTTTAACATCTTAATTTAACTTAAACAGTCGTGATTTTTTTTTCCAAACCAACCTGATAACATGGATCCCTCATGAGTAATCTCAGGCATATTAACACTCTCAGAAAATGAATAGATGGGGCCCGATTAACCCACTCTCTGAAAGAAAATAAACAACGTTGTAGATGTCAACCAAAGGCATCCTTGTGATGATTCATATAAAACACAGATTGAACAACAAGGAACAGTAATAAAAATAAGTATTTGCCTGGTTCATTCCAAGCTGACTCAAAAAATTATCATATGGTACTAAATAGGTGATTTTTAAATATACATCTATAATCTTATCATCTCTTCATTAGAAGGTATCTACACATAATAAATACCTATGCTAAGAGAGTCTAGTAGGAGGTAAGCTCCTTGAGGGTAGGGACTGCAGGGATTTTGTCTTTGAATTAAAGCACTAAGATCAGCATTTCCTAGTATGTGAATGTTTATTGAATTGAATCGAATCCACATCAGAAGCCTTATTTAGATTAAAAGTCACTAACAAATACTCATTGATCAATCAGTAGAAATAAGGAACCTACAACGTCTTTACTAAGCACAGGGAATTCTGCCATCTGCAAGCCCAGAACCCATCCACAACACGTCACCTTGGAGAAGGGCATCAGGAACAACAAAGCTTATAAATCCCAGGGTCTGGAGGCAGAAAGAGCCTGAGCTCTCACCTAGGCCAGCATCCTTACCTTAGGGACACTAGCTCATTGCTACGGCACCCAGATGCTAGGAAAGCTCTCCACCTACATTTCTTCCCTGGACCCTCACAAACCCTGTGACATAGATACCACAGGTATTATTATCTCCATTTTACAGATGAGAAAACCGAGGCTCAGAGAATCGAGTGGTTTAGCCAAGGTCACACAACGGCTCAAATCCAAATCTCTTTCTTCTCGCCCACACTTACAAACAAAGGAAGCAAGGCCCAGAGAGATGAAGCAGCCTGCCCCTGGTCACACACACAGTGAGCAGCACCCGGAGACTGTCTGGTTGGTCAAGGAGGAGAACTCCCGCCTCCTGATACCGAGTCCAGCACGCTAGCCCATCAATCAATATCGGAAGGGGATGTTCATTTTGACTGACTTTCTGATATTCTACAATATCAATAATGACAGCTGAAATCTCTAAGGCCCTTTCAGGTTTGCAAAGCATTTTATAGACAGCGTCTCATTTGGTCATCCAAACTATTTTGTGAGGAGGATGGGATAAGTTCATAGATGTCAAGCTAGAAGGGACCTCAAAGGCCATCCAGACCAACCATCTCACTTTATAGATGAGAAAACTAAGGTCCAGGAAAGACCAAATGATTTGCCCAGGGCACACAGGTAGAACTGTCAGAGGCTGAACTTGAACCCAGGTCCTCTGACACCTGGGCAATGAGGTGGCACAGTGAATAGAGTGCCAGGCCTACAGTCAGGAAGACTCATCCAGCCTCAGACACTTGCTAGCTATATGACTCTGGGCAAGTCACTTAACCTTGTTTGCCTCAGTTTCCTCATCTGTAAAATGAACAGGAGAAGGAAATGGAAAACCACTTCAGTATCTTTGCCAAGAAAACTCCAAATGGGGTCATGACAAGTTGGACATGAATGAAACGACTGAACAACAAAACCTCTGACACCAGAACCAATGCCTTCTCCTTCCCCCAATTATATTAGCCTTGTTTTAAAGGGAAGGAAACTGAGAATCAGAGAGGTCATGTGCCTTGCCCATGACCGTACTGCTAGTAAGTGTTGAAGGCAGGATCTGAACCCAGGTCTTCCTGCCCAGCATTCCATCCTTCACACCTGTTGCTGCCTTAAGAAGGGGCTACACATTGCTGTTCCATTATTATCATGGCAGATATGGTGTCCATATTCACATCATTCTCTCTACCTCTCTTCCCATGTTCCACTGTACCAACCTTCCCCAAGAGGACGAGGAAACTGGTTCTGGCACAGGTAAGAGTCACACAATGCCCAGCTCTTCTCTGCCATGTCACAAGTAGGGGCCGTCGCTACCGCCGATATCCCCTGCCCCTCTGAGACAGGCTCCTTTTCCTCACAGACTCCCCCCTGACCACAGCCATGGCCACCAGTATCACCCAATCTATTCCATCTACTCCAATAGAGCTCAGGCCTTGGGGGACCCCAAGGGCAGGCTGGTAATCCAGAGGGGAGTGATTCTGGTTGCTGAAAGGATGATAATTCTTTGATCTTTGTACACACTCATTTTATTTGGAAAAATACTGCATATGTGAATACATTTTTAAATGCCTGAGTCATCTATGGTCAAACCTTTGAGCTGGCCTGCATTTATGATGAGAGTCACAGAAGTAAATCTTTTCATCTTTATAAACAGTGACAAATCTCTATTCCGGGGGCCAGTTTAGCTAAAGATACCATACAAAACATAGCCAAGACACTACACACACCGGAGACAGAAGATTCTCAAGTGTTAACAGCTGCTAGTGACAAAATGAGGCTTCACTGCTGAGATGATTTTTCATTATTTGAGAAAGTTATGGAATATTTTAAGAGATGATTCACTCTGAAAACACGTGTGCACTTGGTACTTTTCCCTTTCAATATATGGAATTTTGTGATGAAAAACATACTAGCACATAAATTCCACAACCCTTTCAGTATTTTGAACATCAGAATGAATGTGAAAGGGATGGATTTTTTCCTGTTTCTAAAAACAAGAACCCCAAATGAATTTTCATTATTAGAAAGAGATGGATAAATGAACAGTGTTCCAGGAAGAGAGTCTGTGATTAAAGCTCTGCTGCAACAAATAGCTTTTTGTTGTTGTTTTTAAACTTTGGGAATGGAGCCCATGGCTATTAATATTTTGGTGAAGTTACAGGCTGTGCCATTGTCAATGTAAATAGAATTCCTGAAGTCAGAGCCCTCTGCGCTGACTTCTCCATGCACTAACCTCTGGCATGAGCCCTGGGTCCTTGGCTCCCAATCTTTAGCTCCCCACAAGGAAGTGGCATTTAAGACGGTGTTTTGGCAATTAAGGAGAGCTATGTATTCTGTAAAATGATACACACATCTGACTGCCAGGGATTTGTGGAACTCACGAGGTTGCAACTGAGCACACGGGAAAAAGAGAATCAGAGAACCGTAGCACAGAAAGGGGCTTAAGATTGAGGCCAGCGGCTCCTAATGTGGGATACACAGACCACCAGGCTCCATAGATAGGCCAGATCAGCTTGGCCAGGGGTTTCTCATCCGGGGGGTCCCATGGACAGATCTGAGCTTGGAACTTTTCATATTTGGATAATGATATTTCCATAACTTGGTTTCCTTTGTACTTTAACCTACATACTCTATTTGATGCATTTAAAAACTCACAAGGTTGGTCCATGCGCTTTGCTAGGCTGCCAAAGAGGGAGTCCATGACGCAAAGGAGGCAAGTGAATGAGCCCTGATCTGTTCTAACGCCTTCATTTCACAGACGAGGTGACAAGATGGGTCTGAGCTTACGGAGGCTCTAGACCTGGAAGGAATCTGGGGGTTGGTCCAGCCCAAGCCCTTCCTTTCCCAGATGAGGAGTCAGGGACAGCTGGCACCCAGTGTCCCATCTCCTGGCGTCAGGATCACTCCATTCACCTACACATTACCTCAATGCCAGAAGGAAAGGAGAGAGAGAATATTTAGCCACATTTGCTGCAGATACATGTCAGAGGGCCTCATCATTAGTCACAGCGGTCACAGGGGCAAAGAGCTCCAGAACGACCTTCCACTAAATTAAAGAGGAGCTGCAATCCGCATTGGTGAAGGGAGCAGTCACACCAACAACATCACTGATTGCTAAAGTATTTAAATACGGCAGCATTAAAGTGCTTAGGCCAGTTCCTGGTGGTGGTGATGCTTTTCTCAGAGGCAACTCTGAAAAACTGGCCTTCCTCAAGGACAACAATTCTCCAGAGGCCAGTCTCAAAATAGCAGCAATGAATTCATAAGAGGGCAAACATCCTCCTTGTAACTGAGCATACGGTTTTCACAGGACTATTAATAACATTATCAACTTTCTTACCTTTGTCTTTAACCACAGCCCTGGTCTTTTAAAATGAAATGTTGCACTATACCAACATACAAGGTATAAGAAAAGAACTATGTCTCGCTAAACAGTCAACATTTGGAAAGAAAGCACAACATCTGTTCTTGCTCATAACGGCAGAGGGAAAGAAGCTGAATCATGACAATTATTTTCCTAAGTAATAATGTGGTTCAGTATTTTGTCAATCCATGATTTCCTGGTACGGTTTGTTTCTCCACAAACACATTCTCAACTCCTCCACACCTGAGCAGACAGTCTTGAAAAGATGCTAGGGCAAAATAAAAAAGATGACGAGTCGTCTGACTGACCTCAGCTCAGGTCCCATCTCATCTCGGCAGAACCCCTCAGTTCACCGGGGGAGAAGCCGTAGCCTCCTGGGTAGGGCACACCATGACAATACTACAACGGTATCAGCAAATCCCGACTGAGAAGAGGAGGAGGCTACCAGACAGCCTCAAAGGCCCTGCACTGAACCCGTGTGTGGTCAGGAGATCACGGTTTGTGGATGCAATTCAATTCCACAAGGGTTGATTAAGTGACCACTACATGCCAGGCTGTGAGGGCTACAAGGCAAAAGGAAAAGCATCCTTGTCCTCAAAGACAGGAAACAGCCTGCACACAGACAAGCAAATATAAGGTGAAGGAACAAGGAGAGGGGCTGGACCTGGCACCTCAGTGGTCAGTCAGTCAAGAGAGTTTATTAAGTGTGCCTGGCACCGTGCAAGCCCTGTGGCTACAAAGAAAGGCAAAGGTCAGCCCCTGCCCTCCAGGAGCTCACAACCTAGTGGGAGAGACAACATGGAGACAACTATGTAAAACCAGAGAAATGTCAGACACACTAGACGGCAACTCCCTCTTATCAAAGCAGGCCAGCAATTGCTCCGCAAATTATAATCTCAGAAAGCTTGACCTAGAACACCAAACAGTGACACGTACATGACCCTTAATCTGCCTGGTTTCAGGGCCATAGCTGCCACAACAAGCAAATTCAAAGTATATGGAAATAATTACAAAAGGAAGGAACGCTCACCAAGGGGAACAGAAGGAAAAGCCTCATGTATGTGGCCACATATGGAAGGGCACCAGGAATTCCAGGAGAAGGGGAGGAGGAGGGAAAGCATTCTCGGCTGAGGGCCCCGCTGTACAGAGTCATGGAGGTGGAAGATGCTCCCTCTGTAACAGGCAGGGAACAGTAACAAAGCCCCCCGCACCTTCTCAAGCAGGATGGGTCAGGCTAGGATCAGAAGCCAGGTACCTAATTGGTCTCATAAATCTCACTCACTAAACATTCCCCGAGCACTTTCCCTAATCTCCGCTCTGGCCCCATCACAGCCCCTCCCCGTTGCCGTCCTCAGTCCTCAGACCACAAGCTCACGGAGGCGAGGACTGTTTTGAGTTTTCATCCTTGGAATCCTTCCGGAGCTTAGTGCAGAGTCTGACAGATGGTGGGCTCTTAATAAATGTCTGATTGGACTGAATTGATCTTGATGGTAGCTGTTACGTCTTTCCACTGATAATGACTCCACGGTCTACCCTGGAGGGTGACGGAATGAGAAGACAGACAGGGAGATCAGAGCTACCTGGTTTATACAACAAAAACAAATTCTTCCCATGATCTAATCTCCTTGGTTTGATAGAAACTGCCAAAACAATCTAGAAAAGTTGTCGAGAAATTACGACAAATGGAACTGGGTTAAAGCCAAAGATATCAAAGCTACATTAAGTCCAAATCCTACAAACCATGTATCTGCTCAAAAATGGATTACAAAAGATACCAAGGGTGATTCTCAGCTCAGCCGTCAGAGGGGTTACAAACGTGAGTTCCGTGAGGCTGCTACTGAAACCCTGGTTTTTTAACAGAAGCACAAACCTTCCTTTGACAACAGAAGAAAGGCAACATGGAGCAATAGAGAGAGTCAGAAGACCTGGGTTCCAATCTCAGCTCAGGCATGTATTGCCTGTGACCTAGACAAGTCACTTTTCTTCCTGGTTTTCAGTTTCCACATCTATGAAATGGGAGGAATCTCTAAATGACCCTTAAAGAACCGTCCAGCTCAAAATCCGGCGGTCCCATAAGACAGAGTGCTCCAAACTGGGGGGGTGGGGGAGAGGGCATGCCTCCTCCCAGCATTCTAGGCTCAAATCAAAGTTAACAGAGGTGCAAACACAACACTAACTTGGTGGATCTATAAGGAGAACACAGTGAGCCCTAAAATGCAGGGAGGAATTCACCTTCTCCGTCCCTCTCTGTCATTAGCCCCTGCTCCTTTCGTCCTCTGCAGAGGCACCGCAAAGGACAGAGACATCTTCCCCCATTAGACAAAGGGAGTGCACGCTTCGGTCAGAGGCACACCCCTATCCCCATCTCGCTGACCCATCCATCCCTAGCCTCCCACTACCTTGCAGATGAAGGAGGGACCCAGGGCCAGGTGGGGAAGGGGGAAAGGCCGGATAGCCAAGGCCCTCCCCTGCAACCTACCTGAGGATGTCACCCTCATGCCCTTCCCCCTCCCCGATCTAGGGGCCCTGGGATGGAGATGTAAAGAGTCTGAGGGCCATCCACCATCATCGGTTTTTTCTCCTTTCTCTTTGCAGGGTATCCTGGTAGAGTGGGAGAGTGCATTGGACTGTCAGAGGACCTGGGTTCAAATCTTATTTCTATTACTACCTGTATGACCTGAGGAAAGTCACTTCACTTCGCTGGCCTCAGTTTCCTCATCTAAAAAATGAGGATATTATATTAGCTAGTGTCTGAGGGCCCTTTCAACACTAGATTCATGACTACCATGCAATGATTATTTTATGTTTATTACATATTTAAAATTTTAATGTAATGTTATTAAAACCGTAATAAATTCTCAGTGGTATCTGAATAAATTGTGAGCTAATAAAATCATTTGCATATATTGTTTTATAAGAAGTGGAGACAAGGTGACAATATTCTGGAAGAAAGGAGGAAGAGAATTACCAACACTTGGAAATCCCGGCCCTACCCAATTTCATTCAAATACGTAATAGAGAGGTGCTGCGCAGGGTAGAAAGCAAGCCCTGGAATCATCCAGATCAGAATGCAAATCCTTCCTCTGCCTCCACCTCTGGGACACTCTGGCTGGATCACCTGGAACAAGTCACTCACCCTCTTGGTGCCCCAGGGAACTCTCTAAGATGATAAATCACAGGAAAGTTGCCTATCTATATGGTAGGATTTCTCTCTGGGAGTTCCCTACACTGCGACATCATAGATCTGGAACAACAATGACACAGCCATTTGATGGGCTCTCCATATTGTAGAGACTCCATTTACCTTTCTGGCTGACAGTCAAGAACTCTCTTCGAACTGAAATAATCCATCAATTACTAAAAATTGAAAAAGACCCCTGGGAAAAATCACTTGGAACCAGAACAGTTTAGAATCAGCCTTGAAGGGTGGACTTCAATCTTTCCTAAATAATTTAATTTAATTAAACTCTAGTTGGTGATGTTGATGGACTCTAGATGCAAAAGGGGAAATATAGTTTTTGGAAATAGCTAATGCAGGAATCTGTTTTACTTGACTATGCTCATGAATTAGAAGGGTTTTGTTTTTCTTTTTCCAATGGGGAAAGAGTAGGTGAGGAGAGAAAATGTATTTTTGCTCACTGAAAAATAAATAAAATTAAATAAAGCCTAAGAAAAATATAGTTATCGTTTGCTTAGGAGTGGCACCAAGTGTGATTCAACCCATATTTAAAAAGAAAAGTAAATGTTTTCCCTAAATTTATAGATAGATCAGTCTATTCAATGTCCCTCTGAAACCTGATGAAGGCTTTCTGGGCAACCAATTGAAGAATGAGTGCTTTCAAAACTATTATGTGATAAACAAGAAGGCTTCAGGTAGACTTACTACACCATTAATCACATTGTTCTACCCCACATTTTCTCATCAAGAAAACAGTTTAGGACACCTTAGGACTATTGGCAACATTCATTAATATTTTTTCAGTCTTTGATTTCAGAGAGGAACCACCAATCAGTCAAACAATACACTCCTGATATGAGCCAGGGGCCATTACCGTCTCTTAAGGGCCTGTGGTCATCTTGCTGCTAAAATTAAAGAAACTGCCATTTGATTCCTTAATGGTGTCCAAAAGACCTACATTCTAACCTTCCTCTTTTTAATTTAGATCCAAACAATGGGGGAATGCATTGCAGCTAGAGATGCACCATCCTTACCACTGACCTATTATTATTGTCCATAATAAATAGGCTTAAACAGTGGCTAGTAACCATCAGAAGGAATACATCTGGGTCAATTATACCTGATAAATGAGGCTAAATAAACCCATCCCACAAGTCAGTTCTTTTATCTATGCAGTGGTGCGTCATAGAGCTGACTTTCCACTGGGGCCCATGAGGAAAGAGCCCACCTGCCCTAAAATCAGGCATCCCACAGCCAGTCTTTAACAGAGAGATTCTTTCACCAGCGATATTCCAAAACTCTTGACCAACACATCTGTCCAGGCTGCCGTGGTGTTCCATGGCACGGAACTCAAGGATCTTGGCCAAACTTCGTACAAATGCTTGAGAGAATTCCTGAGGAACATATGAGCCCTGCTTCATCAAGCCTGCCAGCTGTCCACAGAGGTCCTGAAGCATAGTGGGCCTCTGCATGGAAGCTCTAAAATGTTCACAGCAAAGAGACAGCTGGGCCCACCTAAAAACATGGCTCTTTCAATACAAATACAGAAGACCAAGAGTCATTCACTAAGAGATGACTGGTCAAAGGATATGAACAGTTAGTTTTCAAAAGAAGAAACACCAATACCCACAAACAGCGGGGGAATCCCTAATAATAAGAGAAAGGTAAATTCAAACAACTCTGAAGTTTGACCTCAGCCCTCCAAAGCAGCAAAGATGTTAACAGACAGAAATCATCAACACTGTGCAAAAGCAAACACACTAATACACTGTGGGCAAAAGTGTGAATTGAAACATTCTGGGAAAGCAAAACCAAATTTTGTGAGGAAAATTGTACGTGCCCTTTGACTCAGCAATCCCACTGCTGGGTATATACCTCAAGTAGGTCAGTAACAGAAGAAAAGGCTCCATGCATATCATAATATACACAACACAATTTTTGTCATCACCAAAAATGGGAAATAAAGTGGATGCCCATGACTTGGGGAGTGACTAAGCAATAGGTGGTATACGAATTTAATAAAATCGTATTGCATTTAAGAAATAGCTACTGTGAGGAATTCATAAACACATGGGAAGCTTTCAATGGGCTCCTGCAGAACAAAGTCAATAGAGTCCCGAGATCAATAAACATGGGGACTCCAGTGATGTAAAACCACCAAAAGGCAGCTGAAGGAACCCTGATTCCCAATCTTGGTCCCAGAGAAAGTGATAATGGAAAATACCTCCCTCTTCTAAGAAGAAAGAGGTGGGGGGCTGCTAATGTGGAATGTGGCATGTACTTTTAGACACTGTGATTTTATCTGTGGATTTTGTTTAAATGTTTTTCTTCGTCACAAGGAATGGTTAAATGGTATGAAGAAGTTAAAAGGAAATGATGTAAAAAAAAAGATGCCAAAAAAAACTTTAAAAATAAAAGCCTGGCTCTAACTTTCATGGAATCTCTGCATTATAGGCACTTGTTAGAGAATTCCATCTTACAAAGCAATCTAACACCAATAAATGGCTCAGTAATGCATTTGGTGTCTCCTGGATATATTAAATGTTTCTTCTTCTAGACTCTCTTTTTTTCACTTTCAGTTTTATCAATTTTTTTCCATTCTATATATTTACAGCTCATTCCCATTTATTTCATGAGATGGCTCTTAAAACAAAGTAAAGTAATTAAGTAAAATTAATAACACAGTGGCCTCATCTGAAAGTGTGCGCAATACTCCATATCTGTAGCAATCCCCTACATCCTCTCTATTTACAAAAATGAACAGAATTCAGTTTCCTCTCCCTCTCACCCGCTGCCCCATAGAAAGAAAGAAAGAAAGAAAGAAAGAAAGAAAAAAAGAAAGAAAGACAGAGAGAGAAAGAGGAAGAGAGAGGGAGGAAGAGGGGAAAGGAAGGATGGAAGGAAGGAAGGAAGGAAAAAAGGAAGGAAGGAAAAGAGGGAGGGAGGGAGGGAGGAAGGGAGAGAGGAAGAGAAAAACAAAAAAATTCACATTCCTTATAACAAATATGTAGAGTCAAGAAAAACCAACTCCCCCAGTAGCTGCACACAAGAACAACCGCGCTGCTTTGCATCCTGCATCTATCGGCTCTCTGTCATGGACAGCATGTTCCGTCATCAGTCTTCTCAGATCGTGAATGGGCCTTGTATTGATCACAGTTCTTACAATTATCTCAGTGTAGCTGTTGAATAAATTGTTCTGCTCATTTTATTTTCCGTTAATCTACAAAAGTCCTCAAAATTGTTCATGTTTGTAATCTTGATGTTACAGTATAGATTGATCTCCTAAGTCTGCTCGCTTTTCTTGGCCCCAGCTCATACAAGTGTCTCCGCTTCTCTCTGAAAACACCCATTCCCTTCTTTCTCACAGCACCGCAGCACTCCCTCACATTCACGCCCCACAACGTATTCAGCCGTTCCTTAATTGTCGACTTCCTCTCAGCTTCCAGTTTTTCACCATAACTGTTGTCTAGATTCTCTGAGCGGTCTCCCCATATTGTCACATTACTAACAGGTGAATGCCAGGACTCTAGGATGTCGGTACAGCAGAGAAGAATGCTCACTAAGCAAGAATCCAATGCCTTTAGCCCTCCTAAGGAAGAGAAAGACGTGTCCACTCGAGCAGCGTACTACCTTACCCAATGTTCTTTATACAAGGACCAATCTGCTCTTCCTTCAGTTTAGAACAGAGGGAAAGGCTTTCTATGGCCCAATGTGCATACTCTTTTTGTGGAATTCAACGTTTCCCTTTTTTTCTTAAACTGCCAAGTTCAGTGCCCAAAAGTAGGCAAAGGCAAGCACCTGAAAACCATCCTCTCTTGCTTTCCTTTCACGGACTTTATTTTATCTTTATTTTATTTATCTTTATTTTATTTTACCACTTCGGCACCTAGGTAGCACAGTGGATAGAGAGTGCTGGGCCTGGGGTCAGGAAGACTCATCTTCCTGAGTTCCAATCCAGCCTCAGATACTTACCTTGGGCGAGTCACTTCACCCTGCTGGTCTCAGTTTCCTCATCCATAAAATGAGCTGGAGAAGGAAATAGCAAACCATTCTAGCATCTCTGCCAAGAACACCCTAAATGAGGTCATGAAGAACCAGATGTGACTGGAAACGACTGAGCTGTTGTTGGACATCCTATCACTAATCGCTCTAGCATATCTAAGGTCTGATCCTGTAAACTGCCCTAAAACCAAGGGGCAGCAGCCAGGGTGCACGTTCCCGACGCTCCCGACGCTCCCACACCCGTGTCTTCTCAGTCACCTTACCCGCATACAAGTCTGTTTTTCACCAATGCTGTGAAGATCTCCTGAAACAGTTTGTGTTGCGGATGTTTGCTAAAATTTCTCTCATTCTTGTAGTTTACGCTGAAGCAAAAAAAAGAGAAAAATGTCTGAAATGTTCATTTGCAGGAATGTATCACAGCACAAAATCCAAAGGAATCTTACTCTTAAAAGCCCACAGATAACAATCTAGGTGAGCACCTATTATCTGGACAAAGGATAATTGGCAACGCAATGACCAAACACCGTTCCATTCCCTACCATCTTCTTTACGGAATTTAATCAAATGCATTGCCTCCTTCCTAAAACAAAATTTAGCTTCTAAAAATGGTGGGAGGGAAGGGAGGGAGGAAGGGATTAGTGGGTGACATTGCCTCAGCCGCAGGGAATCCTAACGGTGTTCTATCCTTCGACAGAATTCGCACCAGCCTGGCTTGGCGGCTCCAGCTACGCCCAGCCAGGGGTTCCCTCTTCCTTCAGAAGCAGGGCTCCATTAGCTCCAGTTCACACCTCTTGAAAAGACTCGGAACAAGCCTACCCAGGGTGAGAACTGTGGGTGACTTACAGTCACCGAAGTACTTTGTCACAGGGGAAATTATAGAAAGAAGACATATTTCAAAGTTCCATGAAAAGTGAAAAAGAAGAAATTAAGTCAGGGAGAACGGTGGTAAGAAGAGGGGAAAGGCTTCAGGGAAAGATCTATGGTTTTACCCTGTGGGCATCAAAAGAAGAAAAGAACTTTAGTACTCAGGGATGATACGGTCATTCCAACCACAGAGGAAATCAAGAAATAGGATACAATACAGAGATGGTACAGGGGCAGCTAGGTGGTGTGATGGACAGAGTGTTGGGCCTGGCGTCAGGAAGACTTGAGTTCAAATCCAGCCTCAGATACTTAATAGCTATGTGATCCTGGGCAAGTCACTTAGCCTCACTCTGTCTGCATCTGTTTCCTCAACCTCAAAATGGAGATAATAAAACAGCACCCACTTCACAGGGTTATTGTGAGGATCAAGTAAGATATTTGCAAAATGCTTAGCATGGCACCCAACATGTAGCAGGGGCTTAGTAAATGCTTATCCTCTTCCCCTAGGAAAAGAAGAGAACCTGACAACAGTTATAAGATCATATCTCTAGAGCTGAAAGGGACTTTAGAAGACATAGAATCCCCTCCCCTCATTTCCCAGTTCTAATTTCACTAGAGAGAAAAGGATATGGAGGAATGTTGGACCATGGAATTAAGCACTGGGTGGGGCCTTGGAAGTCAACTAGGTTAACACCCTCATTTTACACACTTACCAGTGAGGAGACTGAGGCCTAGAGAAGGAAAGGTCTTGCTTAATCGATATGGAACTCAAACACCAGCCTCTTGGTCAAAATCCAAGGTTCCAACAGAGTACCACAAAACACTTCTCTCCTAATAATCTTAAGTGAATTCAGATGTTATCTTATATTCGGTAAGGAACAGGCCATTAGTAGTTTTCTGAGTACAGGGGGCACTAGGAAGATTACTTGGAAGTTACCAAGATATAGATTTCAGTTAATTAAAGCTGCCTGCCCAAGAGTCCCAGAGGCTGGCTCAGGAGGTAATGAGTTCTCCATCTATAGAGCCTTGATCACTTCCTGTTGGAGATGCTGTACAGGGGCCTTCTGCTCAGATCTGGGTTGGTTTGAAGAGCCCCCCTTCCAACTAGGAGGGTCTCTAATTCCATGAAATACAGGAAGGGAGTTGTGGGGAAAACTTAGTATAGAAGAAACAGATTTGGGAGTCATTGGAATCTACAGAAGTCAGTGAAAACCTCGGCAAGGGAAGATACCCAAGTTCATGGGTGGGAGGAAGACAAGGAGCTAGAACATCGACCATGATAACAGCTTTGGTATCACAAGAAAAACCAGTGTTGAGGGGTGGGAGCGGAGAGCTGGCAGCTATCCAATGAGGATGAGTCATCTCGGAGGCTGAACACTAGGCAATAAGGATATCTGTGCTTTAATGGTATAGAGCAAAAAATCCCGTGAAGCCAGGGATGAGATCTTCATCTAAGTTTTGTATTGAGATCAGTGCCAGCACAATGCCCGCAGAACAATCAATAAACATTTGTGAAATGAACACCCTTGCATGCCTCCATGATGGCCCACTCCCTAAATGCCAGAGTCAAAGGCAGACCATAGTGAATATTCCTATACTTAGCTTTGCCCATTGACCATTAACAGCTTTAAGACTGAGATGGAAAATGAGCAGACTATTAAAAGCGTGGGCTCCAACTTCCTTGTGCATATGTTCCCTAATTTTATAAAGAGGGTTTAAAATGAAAGCACCTGACCCTCTCGGATCTTTTAGAATTCCTGTACCTATCACACGGAATGTGCTGGGCAATTACAAAATTCTCTCTCAGTTTCAAATGGACATCCAAGGCTATTCAGGTCCATTCAATATTTATGTGGCACTTAGTGACAGGGGCTTAAGCACTTTAGAAAGGCTAAGAGAACTAATTTCTTAGAAGAGGTGTGGCCTCTAGGAATGAGAAGTCTCCAGGAGGTCTGAGTGGCGATGAGGAGATAAACATGGAGACAAGAGAATCACATTCTAAGTCAATGAAGAGAGACCTTTTCTATAGCTACCAACGGAAATTTTCTATTGTTGTGACAACCAATGTATTTATTAACCACATCTACCCAGATTAGCTGCTTCTTTTAGTTATACTTTGTTATGGACGGGAAGTAGATTGTTCAGAATAAAGGTCAGATTTAAACTGGACCCAACCAGATCAAAAATTCTGTAGCTGAAGAAGGTCCCAATGTGTATATGTCAACACTGGGTACAAAAACATTCCAGCCCTGTTCTGTCATTGGTCCCTGAAAAGACTCTCTATTTTGTTCCCAGGCCTGGATTAAAGTATTGCTTGAAGCTACCAGAGAAGGCTGTGAAAAGAAGGCCATACAAAGGCCAGTTCCAGTTTCAGCTCTCTTGATGAGTCAAAGGTCTCCATGTCTGGGTCAGGCAAATGCAGCCTTCCTCACCTGAAGTTTTCCAGTTCAACAGCCTCAGTTGACTCTTGCCATTGACCGCAACTTCTGTGTCCACCAGCCTTGATGGCGTGTTCTGATTTCGTCATACTATTCTGGGCACTGTCAAAATTAATGGCTGGAAGCTGCAGAAAAGACGACAATAATGAAAACGACAAAAGCTCGTATTTATCATATATATATATAAAACACTTTCTAATTACAAAGGTCTTCAAGTAGCCAGAAACAAAATAAAATACAGGAAGAAATAAGCTGCCTGCAGAGTGGGTGTTTTGCGTGTAACTCCCCAGAGAAACTCAGAAGAACAGTTAATAAGAGCTATGGTCATCATTTCCATAAGGCTGCATCACTTTACATATGTAAAAGTCAAGCACTTTACATATGTGATCTCGTTGGATCCTCATAGCAGCCCTGGGAGGTAGGTGCTACTGTTATTCTCATTTTACAGATGAGGAAGGTGAAGCTGGAAGTGTTTAAATGACTTATCCAAGGTCCTATGCAGGCAGGATATGAACTCAGGTCTTCTTGACTCCAAGTTCAATAGTCTAACTACCACACCACCTCCATACTTCCAAAGAAGGGCCAGCTTTGTAGCAAATAGAGCTGACGCCATAAGATAAAAAAAGAAATAACACTAGAGAACTTTAATATTGAAAACTCCCCTCCACTCTCAGCACCCCCAGATCCCTATCACACAGCAGGCAAGGTCAGCCAACCTCACAAGCCTGTGTTTCAGGATCCAGCTGTGGGAATACAGATTCCTTTTCTCCATAACAGGGATTCAGGTCTGAATCCCACCCACAGCCCTAAGAGACAGAAAACTCTAATTCTGGCTTGCCACTTGAAGAAAAGTAATCGATGAAGGGAGACAGGGGCAAAGATGGAACAGGCCAGAACTGGTCAAAGGAAAGGGGATTCGGTGGCTAAGGGAAAGGAAATTTGCAGCCTTAGCTGAGATGAGTTTACTCTGGGCAAGGAAGGACCTGGGCCCCCAAACTGTCCAAGGCTAGGCAGCTGAGGAGGTGCAGCCTCAGAGGCTGGACCAGGAGAATGTTAAACTTGGCAGTGAAAAAAGGAAGGGTAGGCCCAAGATGGAGGAGGAACACCAGAAGCAAAGATGAGAGGAGAAAGGCAAAAAAAAAAGCCCAACAGAAGAAAACAAACAAACAGGGAAATTCACAAAGACAACAGAAAAAAATAATAAAAATGCAAGTTGAAGAAGGTCATAACACACTGAATACATTATATCCTCTGAAGGAAAATGAACTTGAAAATTCTAGCGAAAAAGAAAATTACATGGATCCCCCAGAGATCATGAGACAACATGAAATTCCTGAATGTTTCAAAAAAGATGACAAACTTTTAAAAGGGGATATGAAGATGGAAATTAAGTCAGAAAGCTGAACTCTCCAAGCAGAATTGAAAATGATAATAGAGCAGGCATCTTAGATCACGTGATGAAAACTATCTCCAGAAGAGTAGTGTCTAAAAAACAGAATGATATATTTGGAGTTCAAAAATACAGACAAGGACAAAACATCGGCAGAAAAGAAGCAAATGACCATTTTAAAGGAATGAATACATTCTAGTTGAGTCAAGGTAACTGGCTGGATATGTGGAATAAGAGGGAAGAGACACAGATGAAATTGAGGTTTCAAGGCTGGAGTAACTGGAAGAATAATGACATCCTTTTCAGAAAGGCCAAGAAGAAGGCTGGTTTTGGTAAAATGATCATGAATTCTGTTTTGGATACGTTAAGTTTAAGTTGTCTGTAAGACATCCATTTCAGAATGCCCAAAAGACATTGGTGATGGTATATTGGGTCTTAGGAGAGAGGCTAAGACTGGACCTATAGATCCAACAGTCGTCTTCATCCTGAGCTTAACCCATTCTTGTACAGCCTATACCTGAACAAAATAATAATACAGAAAGCACAAAAAAAAAAAAAAAACCAATCTCACTAGAAACTTAATAATGACTTCCTGGATCAAAGAACAAATCATAGATAAAATTATTAATTCTGAGAAAGAGAATGATAACAGTGAGACAACACATGCATTTTTTTCAAGAAGTAACTAAAGCAGCCATCAGATGAGAAATTATATCTTTGAAAATACACATTAACAGAATTAGTAAAAAGTTGAAAGAATGTTAATGAGAAAAAGATACCACATGTGACTGAAACAACTAAATTCTTAGGTTTTCAAATTAGTAATTCAAAATGAATGATGAAATTAGTAAAAAAAAAATTAGAACAGAGAATAATGAGAAAAAGATATAACATACAATTGAAACAATTCAAACTATAGCTATTTAAGTAAATAATTCATGATAATTGATCTCCTAAAGATTTTGTTTAGATACAAAGACAGGCATGTAGGTCAGTAGTTGTTCATATTATGACCTTAGTGACTTTTTTTGGCATTATTTAGGCCTAAGATTTTTTCCACACTTTTTTGTATCTTCTCCTCCTCCATGTACCTTGGGAAATGATCCCTCAACAGCTTCACAACCGTGTCTCTCCCAGGACAGATGTCCTTTATGTATAAAGTCAAATTGCTCAAATCCGACCGCTTTCCCCAATTTGTTTTATTGGGTATCATTTCTTCCTCCTCTATAAACACATTTGGGAAACTAAGTTCAAGTGCGGTGACTCTTCTGCATTCAATGGTAAAAAGTTTGTCATAAAAATTTTTGGTGCTCTTTTCCATTTTTCTTCTGTTTATGATCTCTTTTTTATTTTTGTCCTTACATACCCTTGGGGAACTTTACTTCCTTGAATCTAACGCCAAGCTTTTTAACCAGGTTTATCCTTCCACAACTTCTCTCTGCTTTTGTGACAATACTATTCATAGTTATCCATCATCCTTTTTTATAAGACTTCTACATAGACGTTAATATTCTAAACCAGTGTCACCATCGACCACCATCTCTATTTAGCAAGGAAGTCTAGGTTATGCTGACTAGGCTCTTTTGGTCTCCTTGTTATAACAGCTCATTTATATTAGTTAAAACTGCTGTACAAAATTATTGTAATCAGCATTGATGTCATTCCTGCTGTCTGTTACTCACTGATCATTTAAATAGCTATTTAAATGTTCATATAGCTATAGAATGAATTGTTTCAATTACATGTGATATCGTATTCTTTGTTCTAATTTTTTTTTACTTATTTTTACTAATTTCATTATGAATGACTAGTTTAAATACCTAAGGACTGAGCTGTTCCAATTGCATGTGATATCTTTTTCTCATTAATATTGTTTTGACTTTTTACTAATTCTGATCTTTGGTATAGTGAGTTAATGGCCCAACTATACACGAACAGCTGATTGAGGAAATTAGTCAATAATTTGAATAATAATGTATGATCTGCTATCTGCTTTTTTGGTCACTGAAATATGGCATAAAATTAGTCCAGGTGTGAAAACACCTGAAGTTAGCCTAGGATAGGGCTCAGAGTGTAACACGCTCAATGGGGGGACAAATTACCTAGCACTTCCAGAAAACTAATCAGGATGACACCTAATTGAGCTAAGGCATTATGCATAAGGTATCTAGAATACAACATGCTAACTTCTGGTTTCTGAGAAGTGCAATGGAATCATATATAGCAAGATCTCTCTCCAAGGTATCAGGTGAACCCACATTGGGTGGCATATGCTTATCTTATTTCTACTGAAGCCTATGATGAAAATACAATATAAACATGCCAATCAAATGGCCTCCAAATCTTTGGGGATACATATTTCACTAGGGAGCATTTCACTTATTTCCTTGTAGGAATTCACTTTCTGATACAGGTATGGTGAAATGACTATTAGAAAGAAAACAAGCGTCACTTCTCCAGACGACGACCACAGATGAATTCTGTAGGGAAGTTCTTGTGTCTGCTGGGAGACTGGCTGGGGGAGAAGATGCTAGAATCTAGGATATCAGAGCTACAAAGGACCATAGTTTTCATTTAGATATTCATGTTCCTAGCTAATATGGAAATTTGTTTTACATGACTATACATATTTGTATTAGGTTACATTTGTCTTGCCTTCTCAACGGATAGGAGAAGGGGAGGTAGGGGGAAGAGAATTTGGAAGCAAAAATAAAATAAAATTTAATTTTAAAAAGATACTAATGTTCCCTACTCCCACAAACCCCTCAGATTGTTTTGTCTAAATGGAAAATACAGGAGTATTTCATTTAAGGCATACTCAAACTGTGAAAAATCCAGGTTTAATAAATAGTGAAACATTATCCTGTTTACAAAAGGATTTACCATGGATTTCTTTTACTGACCTTTTTATGATAGTTTTTTACAAAAATTTAATTTACACAGAATTTTTATTTTGTGGAAATTTATTGTGTTCTCTGCAGCATTATTTGTGTGTGTGTTTTGTCGGTGTAGTTTTTGGGGTATCCCGTTTACAAATGAGCACCCAGAAACCCTATCCCAGCAGCAAGACGCTCTTTGGGTCAACACTCATTTTGATAATGATTGCTAAGTTCATCATGAAAGAGAAAGTTTGACTTTTAAAAATAATTGTTAAATTATTTTTGTTATTTTATATATACTACAACATTATATAGATCATGCAACTTTAGAAAGTTTAAAAATTCAAATTATTAATAAAATTCACAAAAGCTCTGAGATACCAAGTAATTTTTTATGGGAAATGAGGTTTCCCAGCTTGTTAAATTATATGTAGTCAGTAAATATCTACTGGCTATAAATATTAATTTTAAAAATACTTTTTAAAAAGGATTAATTAGGAGAGAAAAAAGAATCTAAAATTCATTAGCCTCCACCAACAAGTATTGGCTTTTACAACTGAACCAAATGACATGCTATTTTAAAACAACAGACTTTTAACCAAATAGCAATTAAACTGAAAAAGAAAGACACCCCCCCCCATGCTCACAGACAGGATACTCTTCCATAGGTTATCCCAACCCCAGATAAGGAGGGTATCCATGTGGGAATACATGTGCCCAGGGAACACGCATGATGAAATACATGCAACAAACCCAGGTGGCCAGGGTACACAAGTGGCTGGGGCAACAGTTCACATCCCCAGCTGCCGGACTGCCGTGTCCTATGCTGTCACACTGCTCTCTGCCAGTCTCTGCTAGGTGCATTGTTTCTGACAGGCGGCGCTCTGCTCGACCCACGGGCTCGTCATCTCTGCTCCCTGCTGGACATTTCCTCTGGTTTAAGTGTTGCCGAGTGTCCCTCTGCTACCAATTTCTAGACTTCATCTCCCCAGGACCACCAGTCAATCACCATCAGCTCCCAGGTGCTAGGGAACAGTGACCAGAAAGCCTCTTTCTGATAAGCTCACACTTCTTTTAATCATATCAGAGCCTATGAGCCATCATAACTCAGCTGAGAAGGAGCAGAAGAAAAGTCAAGAAGGGTGTGCTCAAGTTGAATTTCAGTAATTTGATTCTCTGTGTCTAGGGCAAAAGCAAAGTCCTTTATTCCAGATAACTGTTTGACTAAGGTTTAGAAATTTCTTATAACACATTTATTCCCTTACAGGGATCTGGTCCCCCAAAAGTGATTTTGAGGGCTCTGTTCAAGGAATACTGGGGAAAAAAAATCACTCCCAAGACTATCTCCAGGTTGGCATATAAGTTAATTTAAGCCAGAACAAAAGCTAAACCAAGAAGGCAAAGTCTAACCTCTTGGTCCACATCCCTGTCTTTATTATGTATCAGCAGAAAACAAATAAAGAAAAACCAAGCTTAGATGCTCTAGTCTGGCCAAAACACTTTACACACTCAGCAGTCATTCTTACAAAGCTTAGACGGGCTGCCTTGTGAGAGAGGTGACCAGTCACTAAAGAAGGAGCGATCATTCTGCACAGCCCAAGAAGAAATGAAGCTATCACGAGCTCAGAATGGCAGGGAGGAGTTCTCTGCTGCAGCGGCAGTTCTAAATCCCTCCTCCAGAGACCCAGGAGATTCGGAGTAATTCAGCTTGGCAAAGGGGACTGAGAGCAGGGTCTACAGGAGCAGCAGCCGCAGATGAAGGTTGCTTTCCAGGAGAACCGAATCTAAGCCTCATTTACAACAGCTGGAGCCTTCCATTGCTCCCACTCAACTTACCAAGAGAATCAGAGGAACCCTTGGGACAATGGCGAACCTACTCCCCTGTCTACTTCTCCCTTATGCTTTCCTGCTGAACCCAATAGGCAACATTATCTACTTCTAAGAGTTTCTCTGCTCCTTTAAATTTGTGGGATGTTTATATTTTTAACGTTTTTTTAGAAAAGGAGAAGATAATTTTAATTGTATTGAGAATTAGTTATCTAACACAAAGAATGTGGATGAGGAAAGAGGCCAGTGGATATTTACTGACTACGTATAATTCAACAAGCTGGGAAACCTCATTTCCCATCAAAAATTACTTGTGATCTTACAGCTTTTATGAATTTTATTAATAATTTGAATTTTTAAGCTTTCTAAAGTTGCCCACACAAGAAGCCATGTAGAATCGAGACCCATGCTCCACACTCAAAATCTCAACATGCTTTGAACAAGAGGTTTTTGGGTTTTCTCCACCACCTAGTTCAAAAGGTTTCAACCTATGTCCCTGGAGGCCTACTCCAGCCCCTGGGCGTGGAGGGAACGGTGAGCGGCTTACAGAATCACAGACTAAACATTTTTTTCAGAGCCAGCAGGGACCTTAGTGATCACCTACTACAATCCCATTTTAAAGGTGATAAAATGGAGTCCTAAACAGGTCACTTGACTTGTCCAAGAGGACAGTTATCATCTGGAATACGCAAGGGGACCAGAACCTGGGTCTGCTGCTTCCCACTGAACACTCCTTCCACAAGAGGTAAACCAGCCAAGTGGCCCACAGATTCAATCACAGACACCACCTGACATCCGCACCTCTCTGAATGGCCACAGGGGAATGGCCAAACCACTTTTGCTTGTTTCCAGACAGTCATTCCCTCATCATCAGCCTCAGCTCCACCTCTGTAGAGGAACCTGGAAGCCACTTTCAAAGTGCAAAGAAGACAACTCTGCCTCCTTCGGACTACATCTACAAGGGACCTAAAAGACCATGCTGCATCTCAAAAGCCTGCTATCTTCACTTAGGATGAAGTCCTAAGTGAGAATAAGACATTAGGCTATAATGGCCTGATGAAAATATTACTTTTAACAATTCAAATTCCTTTTCATTGATCTTATGGTCACCAAACAACATCAGAATCTTAATTTGTCTTCTCAGTTACAACCGGACAGAGAAAGACATACTCAGTCTCTGGAAAGGTATTTCCTCCACTGTACATAAAAAAAAAAAAATAGCACTCAAGTATATAAAACAGGCTTTTGCAACTTTCAGAAACATACACAGATCCTCCCCAAAGTACTACAAAAAGCAAAGAGACAGAAAGACAGAGAGAAGAGAGAGACACACACACAGAGACACAGAGACATAGAGAGACACAGTGAGAGAGAGAGAGAGAAAGAGAAATCCAGTGAAGAGACCATCAATTCCACCTTTTCCAAAAAGATAACTCTCACTTTTTCTTGGATTTTTTTTGGTACAGCTATAGCAGTTTCCATCTAATGATAACTAGATCAGTGATACTAATAACACTGCCTGTTCCTTACATAGCATCTTCCTGCCATCATATTGAACACTCAAAATGTTAAAAGATAAATTACAATACAGTCCTGTTATCTATCTTCCTTTAACTGTGGAACAATGCAGAATGAGCACCAAGAGTAGTGCTATGACATGGGAAAGAATGTGATACACAATGCTTTGAAAAAATTCATTTCCCTAAAGTTTTAATAAGCCAGTATGACAGGAACTTGATAGGAGATAAGAGCACATGTGTCTAGACTAAGTGGTAAAATCTCGGATAATTAGGGATGATTGAGTGTAAAGGTCAGCCTGAATCAAGAACAAATATGAATTTTAGAATACAGCAGTGAGCTGAAGATTGGACACTCAGGCACCTGGCACCTTCAACCACCAGACACTGTGGATCAAAAATCAAACAAAATGCTTGATCCAGCCCTACAGTGAGAAAGGAGCCAAGATGAAACTCAAATACACAAAGGGATCTGTAGTCTAGCTCATCAACTTGGATGCCCTCTCTAAAGAAACCGAGCACAACCTGTCCACAACTGCCCGCCCAGTGACGCTTGTCTACACCCTCTTCATTCCATGCAGGAAGGCCACCGACTCAACAGGTTGAAGGCCCCCATGCTTGTCTCCTTGGAGCCCTCAGCTTGGATATCTGTCCTCCCTTGCCCTCCAAGGAGATCTCCTCCATCGCAGTGGCCAGATGTTTGTAGCTAACAAACATCCTCCAGTTTTCTGCCTTGCCTGATGTTTCTAAGAAGAGGGTCCTCAAACAGGGTTATTTTTATTTTTTAATATCTTCCAAAGAATTGTGAATGATTTTGATTTATGGATAGAATGCACAACAGAAGAGAGGCTTGAAGGCAGCATTTTGCTCTCCTAATTCAAATACTTTTTTCATCATCAACAAAAAATGAGTGCAGCAGGACCTTGTATTCTCTACATCTTCCAATCAGTTGCAAAATGATAAAGACATGATCCATTATTGAATATCTCTTGTGAAAGCCTATTTGTTCCCTACTAATGCTCTCATTAAGGATGCCCTTGATTTGTATATACATGATTCTCATAAATATTTCATAAAGATGGAAGAATAAGCATCTGTTGGTAGTTGTTGATGTTTTGGGAAGGCACCAATTGTTTTATATTAACAAAAGTCCAAAACTGTTTCCACACTTTTGGTATCTTTCACCCTTTAGATATCTTAACATTGGTCACCAATGCCTCACAATTACCTCTCCTACAGCACAGACCACATCTATAAACCTTTGGCCCAATCCGGCTTCTTTCCCCATCTTTATTCTGCTTAACACCATTTCTGTATCTCCTATAAGCACATGCTGGACTATGATGTTAGGCTCCACTGTCCTTGAAGGTGAAAGCATGTTTGTTATAGAATTCTCTGCTGAACATCTCCATTTTTTGTCTACTTATTGTCCTTCCATTTTTGTCTTTGAACATTCCTGGGATAACTTAACTTAGTTGGATCTCTTACCACACTTTCTTTAAATTGGACTTCCGCTCTGCTGCTACTATCTAGTTTATACAATAACACTAACCACAAGCATGCAGTTTCCTTCTTCATCATATTTTATGAGTAAACGTGTACTTTAATATAGTTTGGCATAATTATTTAAGTAAATCAGGCTATGGACCTTTTTATTGACCTCCCCTGTGCCATATCTTTTTTCCTCATTTTTATTCTTTCTTCTAGCTTTGTACTAATTCTGATCTTTCATCTAATAAACCAGTGGTGTGACTACAGCCAAACAGTTGATTCAGGAATGACTCCAACACCAGCAACAAGTCATTTCCTGCCTCTGAAAATAAAATCAGTTTCATTCTTTATAACACTACGGTGAGTTTGCCATATCCAGTGTTTTCTGATCCATTTCATTTTAAGAAAGAATTTCATTATGTAAATGAGTGAGGCTTCTGTGAAGCCAATAAGGCTTTGGCCTCTCATATTCCTGATTCCTATTTTCAAACTTATTTTCACCATTTTCACCTCCCCTTTGCAAACCAGCTCCTGGCCCCATCACTCAAATGAAACTGCTCTCTTAATTTTTGGTGGGTCTTTTCTCATTTTCATGCTCCTCATACTGCCCAGGACACTTCTAACCAGTTATTCTCTCCTCTACGGATTTCTACGGTACATCTTTCTTCTGGTTGTCCTGCTGTAGTCTAACCACTCCTTTGGGCCGGCTCATCATTCACATCTAGATGCCTAACTGTGGGTGTTCCCCTAGGTTTGGTCCAAGGCCCTCTTCTCTTCCCTCTCTATGATCTCTCAATGACCTTGTCATCTCCCAAGTGTTTAATCACTGTCTCTCTGCAGATGACTCCCAGATCTATAGGGCGAGCCTCAGTCTCTCCCCTGAACTTTAGTCCCACGACGCTAACTGCCTTATTGAACATTTCAAAAGGGATGTCCTGGAGACATCTGAAACTCAACTCACTGTCTTTCACCCCCAATCCTCCCTCTTTCAAACTTCACTAATTCTGTTGAAGGCACTGCCATCCATCCAGTCTCTGAGGTTGATAACCTTGGCATTATCCTCAATTCCTCACTCCTCTTCATCCCAAGTAACCAATCAATTCCACGATATATCTCAGGTCTACTCCCCCCTCAGCAACCATCTTATTACCTCTGACCTCAATTCATGCAAGAACCTTCTATTGGTCTCCTTGCTTCCAGTCTCTCACCACTCCATTCCATCCAACAAATTGCTGCCAAAATGATTTTCCTTAAGCACAGGCCTGGCCATGTCACTCTCCTCCTCAATCTCCTCTTCTAGGATCTAAGAGAATCTTTGCTCTAGGATCAAACAGAAACTCTGTTTGGCTTTTAAAGCCCTTCACAAACTGGTCTCCACCACCCTTTCTAGCTTGGTTGGATACTGACCCTTATTGCACTCTTGTGAGCCAGCCAAACTGGTGTTCTCTCTGTTCTTCAAACCTATCCATCTCCCATCTCCATCTCTTTGCCCTGTTATCCATTATACGTAGAATGGACTCCTTACTCACCTTCACTTCACAGATTCCATCTTCCTTCAAGTTGCAGCTCATACATCTTTCTACACAAAACCTTTCCTGATCCACCCCTCCTCCCAATGGTCTGTGCCTTCTTTCCCAAACTACTTTATATTTACCTACTTGGTTTTTGTTGCCTTTTATATTCTATATATACTTTTATATGGGCTTTTTGTCTTGTCCATTAGGATTCGAGCTCCTTGTGAGTTGGAATTGGTTCAGTCTTGGTATCTGTATCCTCAGTGTCCAGCACAGTGCTTGGCACAGTGAACACTTACTTAATAAATGCTTGTTGATTCGTTGGTTGACGGTTCTCATCTCTGCATTGAAGTCACTGAGTATCATAAAAGACGCAGATTTCATTTGAAAGGTCCCACCAAATTCATAAAGGAAGGACTCTGGCACATAAGCTGCACTCATTCCCCAGGTGGTCTCTTTACAAACGCTCACCAGGAGCCTCACAATATGAGATGACCCAAACGTTACATGAAATGTGTTCTTGTTACCACTGGTCTGACCCCTGACTCCTGCACTTGCCCGGGCAGGGAGATTCTGGAAATCATCTTTCCATGGAACTACGTGTTCCTCTTATCTTCTGGTTTTGTAACCATAAAAATGTCAAGATGGATATGATTCATCTCCCCTAGGATTATGTCCATACACTAATCTCTGGATCAACATACTATATTTAGATTTTTAAGAACTATGTTTACAGGCAGTCTAAAATGTGAGATTCTTTGAGGCTTCTAATCTCTTTCTGTCACTGTGCCAGAAAAAAGGGGGAGGGGGGCAGCAGGACTGAGAGCCATTTTGCATTTGTACTTGTTTGTTGCGTTGCCAGAACCAAAGAATTAATTACCAGATGACCAGACTAACTGTGGCACTTTCTCCATACTATGCTAGGCGAGTGCCAGAGTTTGTTTCTAGGAGTGGACTCCAACACTCCCCAGCACGGTAGAATCTATCAGAGCTGACGCTCTGTCGGCAGAGCCTTGAAGAACCCAGGATCACTGCCATGCCCTTACGAAGGTTAGGAGTGGAACACTGTTGAGTCTATGTTGGTCAAAAGGCACAGCATAAAAGTAAAGGCAATAATAGAGCCAGGGCTCAGCAGTAATAGAAAAGAGGCTCAGGAGTCTGAGGCATAGATTATGGATGAAAACCAACGTGAACTGGAAATTTTAACATAAGGAATCACATAATCACAGAATCCCAGGTGGGAAGAATATAAGGTAAAAGCTATTTATTACCCCTGCCTCCTTTTTCTTACCTCTAACTCAATTTTCAGCTTGCAATCTGGCTTCTGATTACACCTCTCAATTGCAATGACTGTCTCCAAAGTCAGTAATGATCTATCTTGCAAGACCGACCTCTCTACACCATCTGACACTGCTGACCCCTTCCATGTGGATACACACTTCTCCTCCGTGGGTTCTCATGACACCACCCTCGTCGGGTTCCCTATCGGTCTGACCACTTCTTTTCCACCTCACGGCCGCAGCAGCATCCTGGGCATGTCCCCTGAGGGTGGATTCTCTTTTCTCTCTACATTCCCTTACTTTGGTGATCCCATCAGCTTACAGAAATTCATCCATCATGAATCTCTGTACAAGTGACTCCCCAATCTATATATCAAGCCCCGACACCTATTTTGAGATCCAGTCCCCCATCAGCAAGAGCCTGCAGGGTCTGCCCCACAGGACATCCAACTCCACACGCCCACAACAGGTTTTGGCCCCCTCTACCTCCTAACACCTCCTAATGACCTCTTCCAGTCTCCCAGTTCTACAACTACAGAGTTGTGGTCAATTCTTCATTCTTCCTCACCAATACCACCACCCCCATATCCAATCAGTTGTCTAGTCTTGGTGAATCTAACTCCCCTTTCTTTGCTCGCACTGCCATTTAACCTGGTTTGAGCTTTCAACCTCCCTTCACTGGGATTATTGCAATGATTTTTCTCACTGGTCTCCCGACAACCAACTTCTCCCTACTCCAATTCAGCCTACACTGCAGCTGCCAAACAGATGGTGCTAAAATATAGGTCTGACCTTGTTACTTCCCTGGTCAAGAAGCTTCAGTGACTTCCTATTAACTCTAGACTCAAATAAAACTGCTCTGTTGACTTTTAAAGTCCTTCACAATTTGGCTCCCGCCTATCTTTCCAGGCTGATTATCCATTACTCCCCACAGGCATTCTGCACCAGACTAACTTGCCTACTTTCTGTCCCTACTAAATGACATCCTATTCCCCTCCTCTCTGACAATTCTCCATATCAAGAAAGTTCTTTCTTCCGACCTGCACCTCTTGGGCCCCAGCTCTCTTTAAGGCTCAGTTGTTTAAAAGAAATTTCCCAGCACCCCAGTTGTTAGCACATCTCATCTTGAAATGACTTTTTCATTATTCTGAATATTTTATATTAACTGATCATCTGAGCCCAAAGTAACAATTCCTCTCATTGGTTCATCTGCCTGCTGAAGTAGGAAATTGTAGAAAAGTCAAAATTTGATCAAAAAATCCACTTTCAGTGGTCTGAGATTTCTATCAGATGTTGAGTCAACTGAAGTCACTCTTCACTAGTCAACTAGCATCTTATTAAGCACTGACTATGTGCCAGGCACTGTGCTAATCACACTATCTTGCCACTGTGCCAGTTTTTATTCATATTAGGAAAGTATCATCCACAGCCTCCATCTGGCTGGGTGCTTTGAAGTATGATTCCACAAAAATTTCATTTCTTTTTCCCTATTCAAAGATCTGTCTGGAAAAGATGACAAAAAGAAGAAAATGATAAATGATGGAGGAGCTACAGGAAAAGAGGCACACTGGTGCACTGCTGCTGGTACAGGGCATTGGTCCCCCATTCTGGAAAGAAACTTGGAACCATGCCCAAAGTTATTAAAATATGCTTAACCTTTGACCCAGCTACCCCATAAGTAGGCCTATACCCCAAAGAAATCAAAGAAACAGGAAAAAACCTACATGCACAAAAACATTTCTAGTAGCTCTTTTCTTGAGAACCCAAAATTGTAAACTAATGGGATGATCTCCTCTTGGGGAATAGCCAAACCAATTGGGGTCCATGAACGTGATAGGACACTACTGCTCCCTAAGGAGTAATGACATAGCTTCAGAGGAAACTGGAGCAACCGCTAAGAACTGAACCCAGCAGACACCTGATCAGCAATTGCTCCCACTCAGTTGTTCTTTAAGCTCTCCCCTACGGATCCTCCCTTCACTCTGGTCACGAAATGCTTCTCTGAATTAATCAGAGGTCTTCCTTCTCTTGGCCTGAGTAGCTTCAGGAAGGAGACCCTCCTGGGCTGAACATTCTCCTCTCTCTCTAAAAACAGGATAGGCCTTTGATAAAAATGATATCAAAATATTTCATGGTAGGGCACTGCTTCAGAATTTATAATTCAAAGAAAGTTGGATAAGGTTTCTTATTCAAATTAGCCCAAGTACTTCAGACTAAAGGGGCAAGCTAGGTGACACAGTGGATAGAGTACCAAGACTGGAGTCAGGAAGACTCATCTTCCTGAGTTCAAATCTGGCCTCAGACCCGTACTAGCTGTGTGACCCTGAGCAAGTCACTTCACCCTGTTTGCCTCAGTTTCCTCATCTGTAAAATGAGCTGGAGAAAGATATGGCAAACCCCTCCACTATCTTTGCCAAGAAAACCCCAAACAGGGTCATGAAGAGTCAGACACAACTGAGCAATAACAACTTCAGGCTAAAGTACTTTCCTAAAATTATTCTGTAACATGTAGCCCAAATAGGAGTTCATTTAGTGGGTGAGAGTAATAACAAGAAGCTGGAAGGGATGACCACTGTGTTGCGTAAGAGAATCAGGATTCAAAATGACCTGAGAATAGGTTGGAACAAGGGGACAAACTTGACAGGGTAAAATTTAATTGGGATTATTTGTAAAATCCTGCAGTATGTGTATATGTGTGTGTGGGGGTGTGTGTGTGTGTGTGTGTATGTGTACAATAGTGTATATCAAATGCAAATGTACAATGAAAAGAACACTTGGTTTAAAAGCATTTCATGTGAAAAAGGGCTATGAGTTTTAGCAGACATTCAGCCTTATCCAAGCCAACAGTGTGAAGTAGCTTCCCCAAAATTAGGCTACATGATTAGAAATAGAGACCCCAGAACAAGAAAGGCAGCAGTGGTTCCATACTCTCCACTTGGGCCGGTGGGTTCCTGTCTGGAAGCTGCTTTTGAAGAGGAATAGAAAACAACAGGAACCAACTGAGAAACTAGAGAAGATGCAAAGGAGGGACACCAGGAAAGGCAAGGACGCCATGTTACTGAGTCACAGCTGAAAGAAGTGACGGTGGTTGGCCTGAGAAAGGAAAGACCAATAAGTGATGGAGTAGCCACCATAACCATCTAAAGGCATGCCAAGTGCAGAGCTCCCAATGCAGCACCGAGGGTGGGAATTTGTAGGGAGGTAGATTTCAGCTCAACGTCAGAACATTTTAGTAATTAGGGGTGTTTAAAAAAGGAATGAGCCGCCTTGGGCAGTACTGAGCCCCACACCACTGAAAGTGTTCAAGAAGAAACTGGCTCCCTTTTGGGGAGGCTGTAGGAGGGGAGGACAGGAGAAGGAAACTGCATCTGACATTCTCTAATGTACCTTCCAACCTCTCTCTGGCCTCTACTATATCCTGCCTGAGTGACCCCAGGCCAGTCATTTCATCTCTCAGTGCCCCAGCAACTCTCAAAGGCTCATGTTGTGGAGCAAGGACCAGACTGCACTGGTAGAGGGAGGGTCTCCCTGGGAACTCCCTACACCAATTAAACACAGTCTGTTTAAAATAAAATGCATTCTCTCATGTTACCATAGTGTTGTCCAGATCACTATTGAAAAAATACCTGTTGTTTGCTTGATTGAACGTTTAACAGGCACCGAAGTCTTTTAAGATCTGAGTAGTCCCTAGGATAAAGAATAATAACACAAACTTAACAAAGCCGCGTCTGTGAATAGCTGTAAAGGTCACATTACCGATTACTGATGACATAACCCCTTGGCAGGGTGACTTTGTACCTTCCAACTTTCACGCATGTTAGGACACCTGACAGCAGCACAAGTTTCGGTCACTTCTGTGACCCAGAGTAACAGCTGCCAGGCGACTCTAACCGCATTTTTCATTAAGGAACCAAACTTGAGCAACTGGTTCCCTTATCAAGGAGTGACTGCTCAAGCCAAGCCTTCCCCGGGCTCAGTGTACTGTACCTAGTGGAGATTCCTTGTTGTTTCTTATCTGCTGATTTCTCTGTGGTCTTCACCTTTTTGTCTTGATCAGGCATTGTAAAACATCAGTGCCCCAGGATTAACATTTCATTCCTTTAAAAGAGAGGAGAGGAGAGAGGGCAGAGGAGAGAGACACACAGAGAGAGAGAGAGAGAGAGAGAGAGACAGAAAGAGAGAGGGAGAGAGGGAGGGAGAGGGAGAGAGAGAGAGGAGAGGAGAGGTGAGAGGGCAGAGGAGACGGAGACAGAGAGAGAGAGAGAGAGAGGAGAAGCTATATTTATATGTCTACCAAATAATTCAAAATGGCAAGCAAAATCAATTTAATAAATAAAAAACAAATTTTAATTCCAAAAGAATAAAAAAACCCAATCGTTTCCAAAGCACTAGGTAAAGTACAACATTAATGTTACTACTAACTTATATTTACTTTGCATATATTGTGTAATAGTCTTTTACCACGTCCACAAATATTATAGGATGGTCTATGATATTACGATATGCAATGTTTACTGGAAACTGAATGTTGCAATTACACCATATCACCTGTTACTACCTGCCCAGAGTACGAGCTCTCACTTCACTGACCACCCCCAGGCTGTTGAGAAAGTGTCCAGACTACACGCAACTGGAGAAAAGTTGAGACACCAAGAGATGTAAATGCTAAGAAGCAGAATACCTGGGTGGGCCCTCTCTTGCTTTGCCTTCACAGATAAGCACCGCAGAGAACTGAGAACTTTGATTCCAGAATTCCCAGAACTCGCCTGGTCCTGGAGGAAGCCGGCATGGGCCCTGTCTAGATAGCAGAAGTCCTGGGAGAAGTGAACCGGCTTGACAGGCATTGCAATATTCGGGGCTTACGCCATTGGGTTCGTATCAGTTGCGATGCCTCACTTTAGGAACACTTGCAAAAAGGCCTGTTTGAATTTCTGAATTTTCATCCTGTTGTTACAACTTTTGCATTCCCTGAGATTCAATAGGAGCACTTCTTTGGCACCTGGATGATTCTGCGATCTTCTTGATGGGCTAATCACTGCAATCACCCAGATCACCCCTCATCTGTGGCTGTCCAGCCCGTGTGCCTTGGGACCCCGTGGTTTTCTCTGTAAAATCTCCATGATGGGGGTGTGGTGGGGAGAAAGGGACATGAAAGCATCCAGGGCCTTCCCTTAGCACCACTGACATTGAGGGATGAAGTCCAATGGTGCCTAGACTTTCTACTGGTGGTTCCTCAAGCCTTACCAAGGACCAGCTCATCTTTTTCCAAGTCATACACTTTCCTTATGACATACTTTAAGCTGCTCCTCTCACATACTTCCTCATCTGAAATGTGTCACAGGTGCTCACACCCAGCGGGCATGCCCACTGCTCTCTGAGTCATCCTTGACTTCACTTATTTAAAGACAGTGGCATTCCATGACTAATAGCCACAAAATATCACTAGAAGATGTTGGTCATTAAAAAGATGGCCCTTAATTTCATGGAGAATCATTAAGAGAACTCTGCTATTTCCCAGAGGCAATTCATTCTGCTCTCCAGTTTCTCCTTAATTCTGGGTCTGGCTAATTATCTAGTTATAGTACCTGTGCAAGATATAGGTATCCATATATGTAATTATACACTATGCATATATGCACACATATACATACATACATACAAACTCCAGAGATGTCCATCCAATTACATGCCATAGTTTGGACAAGAAACATCCTTTAGGATCCTTTAGTTCAACACACTTAAGGGTCATAGATCTCATCCTGGAAGCTAAACCGTACCACTGGATTCCACTATCACCTCCATGCAGATGATTCTCAGATCTCTCTATCCAGCCCTTACCTCTCTCACATCTCCAACGGCCTATTGGACATCTCGACATAGATTTTTCATAGACATCTTAAACTCAATGTGTCTAAAACTAAACTCATTATCTTTCCCTGAAAACCCTCCCTCTCCCTAACTTCCTTATTACTGCCAAGGGCACTACCATCTTCCCTGCCCCCTTGGCTCACAAGCTACATTATCATTGACTCTTACCCCAACATCCAATCACTTGTCAAACCCAGTTGTTTCTGCCTTTGTAACATTTCTCGCGCAGACCCCCTCTTGCCTTTGGCACTGAGACTACCCTGGCACAGGCCTTCATCACCTTATAGCTGGGCTTCTACAATAGCCTTGTGATTAGTGACCCCATGCCTCGCTCTCCTCCACACAGTTGTCACATTGATCTTAAAGCACAAGTCTGACTGTGTAATACCCCTACTCAATCAATCCCAGGGGCCCCTATTAAGTCCAGGACCAAATATAAAAATCGGTTTGGCTTTTCAAGCCCTCCTAACCTGGCTCCTTCCTACCTTTCCAGTCTTCTCCTATCTTCCTCCCTTCCATGTATGCCAAGCTCCAGTAACACGGGGCTCCTCTGAGTCTGAGCATTTTCACCGGCTCTCCCCGGGGGCCTAGAATGCCCTCCCTCCTCATCTCTACTTCATGATCTGCCTGGCTTCCTTCAGATCTCAGCTAAAGTCAACCCTTCTGCACCAAGCCTTTCTTAGCCCTCCTTAATGCCAGTCAGTCCCCTCTGAACCCATCTCCAGGTTATCCTGTCTGCACCTTGTTTGTACGTAGTCCTGTGCGTGCTGTCTCCCCGTCAGACTGGGGGCTCCTTAGCAGGGGCTGTGTTTTACCTTTCTTTTATCTTGACCTGTTTAGCACAGTGTGTAACGTTAGTAGGCACTTAAATGCTTGTCAGCTGCCTGTTGCCTGCTTGTCCGCCTCTACAAATCTTCTGGGTCTGCATGTAATATCATCGATAAAACGGAGCCCCTGGAGGACCTCACCATTTACGGGGTATCCTTCCCTGTCTCAGAATCACACTGGGAGCCCCTATGCAACAATGGGGAGCAATGTGGACAAACATGCATTCCCCTACTTTTTACCTTGCTTGATATTAATAATCGGTGGGTTACTGGACAAAATTGACTTGGTTGCACTGTCTTTCAGGGAATCCTGTATGATTTGGGGATATGCACAGCGGACACCTTGTTAGAAGAGCATCCGGAAGGCAAGGGTTCTTAACCATTTTTGCATCACATTCCCCCAAAGCTGAACGCCATGAGAGGAACAAAACCCTGATGACTGGGTCTGCTACAAATTCATCATATTGCAACCACACCCTAAATGCTGCACAAAAATCCTTTATTCTTTCCTTACTGACTCTCTCTCCGACTAGAGCTGTTCCAAACCTTCTCCTTCCTCCAGCTCCACAGGCAATCCCATCAATCTCCCCTCTCAGTAGGCGACTTTGCCTCCTACTTTACCAGGAAAATGGAAGCCAGACCTTTTGCACCCTCAGTTCTCCCCCCTCCACTCAGAGCTGCCCTCCTCTCTCTCTTCAGACTTTTATCTTCAAACTCATTTGCTATTGCTTACAAACATGTGCAGATCTCCCTCATCCTTATAAAAAAAACCAACTACCAATCAATTACTATAGATTTAATTATTGTCTTTCTACAAATGACTCTTAAACAATTCAGGTCTCATCTGTCTACTGAATTACTGTCCCACATCTCCAACTCTCTGCTGAACACTTCCCCCAAAACATCCTCAAAGGTGTTTAAACATCAACAAAACCAAGGAGAACTTACAACCATCCCCCTAAATTCACTGGTCTTAGAAATGTCCCTATTTCTACGGAGGACCATGATCCTCATCAGCTGGCTTCACAACATCTCTCCCTAACCTCCCATCTCCAAACTAACGCCTGTGAATTCCACCTCAATGATAACTCTGCCATCTGTCTTCTTTTTTCCACTTGTTCAGACATCACACCCTTGGTCAGGTTCTCATCAAGCACCTATGACGCAAAGCCAGGAGAAGGACACAAGAGAATACAGAGTCAAGATGCAAAAAGCTTTCAACAAGCTAGCAAGATAAGGTCCATGCTAATCCAATGACATACAAAAAGGATAAATGGAAAGTCTCACAGTTGGGTTCAAAATAATCAGCTTCTGAAGAACAACACGGATGAGGCATGGCTAGCCAAAAGCTCATTTCATAGAGATCTAGGAATATAAGTGCACTACCAACTCAATGAGTTAACAATATCATTGAGTAGCAAAAAAAAAAAAAATGAACAGAGTATTAGCCATAATCCCACTGTACTTTGCTCTGTTTACTCACATCTGGAGTTTAGCATTCAGTTCTGGGAATTATCTTTTGGAAAGGACATTGATGAGCTGTGGCGTGTCCAGGGTAAGGCAACCAGGACGGGAAAGGACCTTGAAAGAACTTAGGATTCTTAGCCCAGAAAAGAAGAGGCTAGCCTCAAAGTTCCATTCGACTCTGAGTCACTGTCGTGAGGGGGATAGTGAGTCATTGGGGGGGGGGGGTAAAAGGATTGCCTTGCCTCAGGAAGTGCCCAGCTGAGATGGTATCACAGATCTGTGGTGGACCCAGTCAATGGGTTTCCATGATTTTCTCTAGCTTCATTCAACAGCAAAGGCAGTGGAGAGTGGGAGGAGTCCAGGGCTGAGGACTGGATGTCTGGTTCTTGATTTGTCTTTTCTATTATTTTTCACCCAGATGTGTAACATCAAAGTATGTATATAATGAAAGGGGAGGGAATGAGCCAGAGGACAAGAGCTGCTGTGTGAGGCGGGCATAGACGATGGAGGTGTCCCGTGTCCTGAAGTGTCTGCTGGGCCTCCCTGGCCTTCTGGTAGTCAGTAGTCACACTCCTGAGGGGACATGGAAGAGAAGACACTGGTGGGCTAGCTGATGCTGTGTGGGGTGTGGAGTTGGTGACCCAGACTACTCAGGCACCATCACAAAGTCATCTGGGGCAAGGCTGAAGGTAAATGCCCGGGTTCTATCTGCAGCATCGATACAAAGGCTTATAAGCAAAGACACAGACAGATCATGGGGCAACGTCTTGGCACAAAAACAGCCCACGGGCCTCCAGACTCTGATCATGTAGAGTCAGCCTGTGGACAGCGATAGATGGTTCCCACGTGGCTGACTTCTCTCTATCTGCTGTTGAGCTGTTTCAGTCTCTAGCCAACTCTTTGTGACCCCTTTTGGGGTTTCCTTGGCAAAGGTATTGGAGTGTTTTGCCATTTCCTTCTCCAGTTCATTTGACAGATGAGGAAACCGAGGCAAACAGGCTTAAGTGACCTGCCCAGGGTCACACAGATAGTAAATATCAGGCCAGATTTGAACTCAAGAAGATGAGTCTTCCTTACTCCAGACCTGGCACTCTATCCACTGTGCCACTTAGCTGCTCTTCTCTCTATCTAAACCAGCTCAATTCCAGTTTTCTGGCAATTTTTCCTGGCTCTTTCTTGCTGGAAGCCCTGCCTTTAATTAGACTTTACTTTCCCAGAAGGCTGTCCTTGTATGAGTTGACCTCCAGTAAGACTCCATCCTCCCCCTGACGTTCCCCACCCTGGTTGGCCTGTGAGTGTAATATAAGGAAGAGCCTCAGTCTTGGATACCAGGAGTTCAACAGAGTTTATGTCACACACTGTCCCTAAAGTTTTCATTGTTCCTAGATCTACTGGCCACCCTAACTGGCTTCGTATTTCACCTTCCAGCTCACTGAGTGACAGATGATTGGACCATGCCCTACGCTAAATATAAAATACTATGTTAAGGTCCCTTGCCAACTAAATTGTGAAACCTGAAAAATTTCAATTCCCCTCAATCAAAATGAAGTCATTTATGCTATAAATTCTAGCACAATTAGGCCAAGTTAAGTATTAGGCCAAATTAAATATTAGGAAGAAAGTCACATATCTTTCACACCTTCTGTTCAACAGACTTACCAAAAAACTCTGTAAGTAAATACAAGAAAACTGAACAGCTCTTAGGGTGATGATTCTCTTTAGTGCACTCAGGTAACATTCATTTATCTGGCATCCTAAGAGGATTATGTTCTACATACATTAATTTTCCAAATTCCCGATTCCTTTAAGTATCAAACTATAAAAAACTTGACCATTTTAATGCAAATGTTTCTGAAGTAGATAATATATTTAGCCTATCTTCTTAGAGTATCAAGAGGATAAAGTTAATTTTTTAATGACTCAGGACTGATGATCTCTATGATAAATTTTAATCCAAATTCCTGTGATACTAATAAACATCCGTTATTATAACATGCTTAAATATTGTGATGCTCTTTAGGCCTATTGAGTTGAATAGGCCCATTTGCCCCTACACTAAACAGCCCCAGAAGGAAATGCTTTATTCTTTTTTTCTTACATTTTTGAGCCCACTTTTTACTTTTTTCTCTCCTTCCTTACTGTTGGAATATCAGTAGTAACTGGACCTTTCCATTCCTGTTTCTAATTTACCACGGGCCAAGATAATTAGATAACCAGACTTAAAAGAGTTATGTCTAGACAAGGAATAATATGGATTTGAGTGGTGGTCTGATTAGCTCTCTTAGACAGAAAATGCATGAACTTCAGTTCACAGACTTTGTGATGTTTATACTGGTGAGTGAAAGACCTTTTGTGTACTTCTGTGGTCTAGGCCAATGTTCTCCATATAGGGTGCAGATGAATAGTAATACAGACTGCAGATATTGTTACATTACCCATTTCCCAAAACTCAACCATCTTCCAAATTTCCCTATTACTATCAAGGGGCAATTTTGCCCTCCTTTTAGTCACTTGGGTCATAACAAGCTCTCCCTTTCCTCACTCCACATCCATATGCCAATCAGATGCCAAGTCTTGTTAATTCTATCTCCATATCTCTCACCTCTCTCCCCTTCAATTTACACAGCCACCACCATAGTCTAGACCCTCATCACTTGTCTCCTAGACTGATGCGACAGCCCTCTCCTTGGTCACCCTACCTCAAAAGCCTCAAGTCCAATCCATCCTCCATGAAACTGACAAAATGATTTTCCTGAAGCATACATCTGACCATGTAACTCTTCCACTGAATAAACTCCAATTACTCCCTATTAGCTCCAGAATCAAATATTATTTTCTCTTTATCTCAACCTTTTTTTAAGGCAGCTAGGTAGCAGAGTAGATAGACTGCTGGACCTAGAGTCAAAAAGACCTTAATTCAAATCTGGCCTCACTTACTAGCTGTGTGACCCTGGGCAAGTCACTTGACCTCTGTCTCTGTTTCCTCACCTGTAAAATGGAGATGTCAATAGCACCCAGCCCCCAAAGTGGTTGTGAGGATATGATGAGATAACAAAAGTACTTTACAAGCCTTAAAGAGCCATATAAATGCTAGCTATCATCATCATTATCATTATTACTATTACAATTTTTGTGTGTTTTGTAATGTGTATCAGAGGAGTCAAATGTGTGGCTTGCACTCTCCAATGCAGCCTAAATCAGATTAAAATGTAATTGGGAAATATTCAACAAAATAAATAAAAATACAATAAAGCATGGACAGCGTCACATTTTACATCCAAGTCAACGTGTGGCCAGCAAGGATGGATTAGTGGCTTCCTTTTGTACTTCAGCCTGACAGTACTAATGAACACCATGAGTAGTACAATAGTGCATCATTCATAAATAAGTTGATACACACATAGGGATACATCCTCAAAAAAGTTTGCCAATAAGGTGAGCAATCAAAGAAGTTCGGAGATTACTGTTCCAGACTATGTCATAAAAAACTGAGGTCGCTAAATAAGGGAATCCTAGATAAATAAGGTGATGTCATACTAATAAGTTCTGATAACAAGCAACATAATAGGAGTAAATATAGCCCCGTAACAACAAAACGTTCCAAAAACACATGTTTAAGCGTAAAAGTAATCATTAATAGCAATAATAACGTTACACTTTATCACAATCCATAATTTTCAATGCAATTCGATAAGCACTGATTAAACCTCTCCCATGTCTACAGCACTGCCTTTAAGGAGGTTAAAATGTTCTAATGGAAAGAGCTCTGCATGGTGAGTAGGGACCCATGGTTCATATTCCAGCCCTGCTGGGTAATCTCAGACAAGACACTCAACCTCACTGGGCCTCAATTTCTCCAGTTGTAAAATTAGGACTTATATTTAGCTAATACATAAGGTACTTTTCAGTGGATGATTCCCTATCTGGTAGGGGGAAAAGGAAGACACATAAGGCTAATACACAATCAATCATGATTAGTATATAAGAAAGATACAAAGAAAGTACTATGAGAGGTCTGAGAAAGAAAAGATTATTTCCTTCTGATGTGACCAAGAAAGCTTTCATGAAAATGTCATGTGAGGTGACCAAGAAAGGCTTCATGGAGGTGTCATGTGGGGTGACCAAGA
>NW_020954577.1:40461621-40494504 GCF_900497805.2 Vombatus ursinus
GTGTCATGTGGGGTGACCAAGAAAGCCCTTATACAGGTATCATCTGGAGTGACCAAAGAAAGCCTTCATGGAGGTGTTATCTGAGGTGACCAAGAAAGCCTTCATGGAGTTGTCATTTGGGGTGACCAAAGAAAACCTTCATGAAGGTACCACCTGGGGTGCCCAAGAAAGCCTTCATGAAAAAGGTGACATTTGGGCTCACTCAGTCTTAATGAGCCAGAAAAATTCCCAACAGGAGAAGACGATCAAAGAAGATGATGGGGCCGTCGATTAAGAGGTAGAAGGTCCCTCATTTAATGGATGAGGAAGCGGATGACCAATGGGGGAAGAGACATTCCAATGGTCACACAGGTGGTAAGTGGTAGAACCGGCCTCCAATCGCAAATCTAGGGCTCTTCCCACTGCCCCACAGGGCCTTGGAAAGGCGAGGAGTGCATTTCTTTTTTTAATTAACTTATTTATTTTTCATTTTCAACAATCACTTCCATAAGATTTTGAGTTCTAAATTTTCTCCCCATCTCTCCCCCTCTCCCTGCCCCAAGACAGCATGCAATCTGATATAGGCTCTCCATACACATTCATATTAAACATATTTTTACATTAGTGATGTTATAAAGAAGGATTAGAACCAATGTGAGGAACCAAGAGAAAGAAGAAACAAAAAGAAAGAGAGAGAGAGACAGCAAATAGTATGCTTTCATCTGCATTCAGACTCCGTAGTTCTTTTTCTGGATGTGGATAGCATTTTCCATCATGAATCTTTTGGTTTTTTTGTTTGTTTGGTTTTTTCTGTTTTTTGCTAGACAATGGGGTTAAATGACTTGCCCAGGGTTACACAGCTATTAAGTGTTTAGTGTCTGAGGTAAGATTTGAACTTAGGTCCTCCTGACTCCAGGGCTGGTGCTCTATCCACTGCGCCACCTGGCTGCCCCCCACCCATGTATCTTTTGGAGTTGTTCATTGCATTGCTGAGAAGGACTAAGTCTATCAAAATTAGTCATCACACAATGTTGCTGTTACTATGTACAATGTTCATTTGGAGTTGATCATTGCATTGCTGAGAAGGGCTAAGTCTATCAAAATTAGTCATCACACTATGTTGCCGTCACTATGTACAACGTTCTCCTGGTTCTGCTCACTTCACTCAGCATCAGACCATACAAGTCTTTCCAGGTTTTTCTGAAGTCTGACTGCTCATCATTTCTTATAGCACAATAGTATTCCATTACATTCATATACCACAACTTGTTCAGCCATTTCCCAATTGATGGGCACCCCCTCAATTTCCAATTCTTTGCCACCACAAAAAGAGCTGCTATAAATATTTTTGTACATGTGAGTCCTTTTCCCATTTGCATGATCTCTTTGGGATACAGTCCTAGAAGCAGTATTGCTGGGTCAAAGGGTATGTACATTTTTATAGCACTTTGGGCAGAGTTCCAAATTGTTCTCCAAGATGGTTGGATCAGTTCACAACTCCACCAACAATGCATCAGTGTTTCAATTTTCCCACGTCTTCTCCGGCATTTATAATTTTTCCGTTTTGTCATGTTAGCCAATCATCATGATGTGGTACCTCAGAGTTGTTTTAATTTGCATTTTTCTAATCAACAGTGATTTAGAGCATTTCTTCATATGACTATAGATGGCTTTAGTTTGTTCATCTGAGAACTGCCTGTTCACATCCTTTGACCACTGAGGAGTGTATTTCTTATGTGAGGAATCAACTGAACAAAGACTCAAAGACTACTGAGTGTGGTGTGTGTCTGGGGAGTGGTCCTGGTTGGCTGGAATGTAGAACACAACGTAGTGAGAGAGCAGGTAAGAAAAGGCTGGAAGAATGGGTTGGACTTAGCTGTGGGATCCTCGAATGCCTGGCTAAGAACTTGGAATTTTATTTGTTATTAGGTAAAGAGATTTAATGGATATTAAGCAATATCCAAAACCATGAGTACATAAGGATTTAGTTTCAGAAATATACCTAGATCATAAATGATCACATATGGCAAGTCTAAAATTTTCCCTCTGAATGAAGACTACTCAAAACGTCTTAGAATGGGAAAGTTAAAAATTACTCTTTAATTTCCAAACAAAGACATAACAAGCCAAATTTGTATATAAATCTAAAGGTGATATACATTTATACATTTCTAAAAGGAAAAAAAAAAACATTTTGAGCACCACCACCTTCTAAAGCCATTAACCCTATGCGTTCGACTTTGTAACAATCTCCCATGTGCTAGGAGACAAATCTCAACACATTTTTAAATATGCTAAAAGATAACCAAACAACGTCAGGATGCTAGCCGCTATCCAATTATCCAATTACCGATCAAAGCTCGGACTCGTTGCTGACTTCTCATAAATAAGAATCAAAATCATTTCAAATTCTTATTTTCCGATTGTCCAAGGACATGTGGGTTACTTAATGGTGAATAAGTCCTCCGAGATGCACACCTCATTTGCTGATTGTCTCTGGGTAATTGCAGTGTAAACATGTATGACAGCCAGAGAAATCCACACAGCAGTAAAACTGCCTAATTACCAGTAATCAATAGAAGTTGTACAATGTAAACATACTTGGGAGACAATGACATCTAAATCCCTAACTGAAAGGGCTCTTATTCCTTTCTGAAACATAGCCAGTTGCCTCTTTTCAGAAGCTACTTGAGTAGTCTTGCCTTTACTAAACAAAAAAAGAAATTAATTTAATGATACATGCCACATTAGGCAGACATTCAAATTTCATAAAAAGGATCATGGATTTAGATCACTGTTTCTAGTAAATCACATTAAAGGAACTTCTAGTCCCATGGTTTCTGGATGAATTTACTTGAACTTCAATAAAATGGGAAATTTACCCAGAAATCGCCAGCCTACATGACTGGTAAATGAAGGAGCAATCATAGCATTAGGGGTTTGGCAGGGCTGAGGCCCACTGCTTTGGGGTATCAACTGGTGAAGAGTCACCTTCACTGTATTTGACAATTCACAATCTTTGTGTAGTTAGTTATTCATGTAGTCAGACTGGATAAAACTGAGCATCTAATGGGCATGCCGACACGTGTGCACACACACTCATACACACACACGCACACACACACACACACACACACACACACGCTCATGCGTGTACATTCTTAGATGTTCAAGGCTTCTCAAATCTGGAAGCTATGGCTTCCCATACATAAACAAGTTTATTTCCTACATTTTATACGCAACTGATCTCCAACAGCAACAGTCCTCCTGCACAGGATCACAGGTCTAGAATGGGAAGGGCCCTCCGCAGTCATCTAGTCCAGTCCCCTGATTTTACAAATGAGGAAACTGATGCTCAGGGACAGGGTAAGTGATTTGGCCAAGGTCACACATTAAGCATCGGAGGGAGGATTTGAACCCAAATCCTCTGACTCCAGAGCCACATTATGAAATGGCCAATGAAAGGCTCTTTCAGTCTCATAATTTCATATTTTAATAACTCTCATGACAATTTCAGATTTTCCTTTGTTATTAATATTTGACAAAATATGATTAGAGAGGAAAATCTTAAATTAACGTGAGATATAATTTATACAGACTATCTAGAAACAGGTAGATGGTGCAGTGGATAGAGTTCCAGGCCTGGAGTCAAGGGGACCTAGGTTCAAATCTGGCCTCGGATACTTACTAGTTGTGTGACCCTGGGCAAGTCACTTAACCCTGTTTACCTCAGTTTCCTCATCTGTAAAATGATCTGGAGAAGGAAACGGCAAACCACTCCAGTATCTTTGCCAAGAAAACCCCAAATGAGGTCACAAAGCGTCAGACACAACTGAAAAATGACTGAACAATCCAGAAACATTAAAAAATACGTTGAAAAATGAACTGATTACTTAGGAGATTGTTTTTCATTGATTAAAGCGCTCTGGGAACAAGGTCTGATCACACAAGTACAGAGAGCGCCTAGCCCCCGGCCAAAGTAATTGTGTTTTGAAGCAGGAGCACATCTATCCCATGAGGAATCCAAAGAAATAAATGAGAGCTATTTTGGTCAATTCACCTGATTATCAATTATGTTAATTCTACAAGTGCAATCGCTTGGAGGTGCTGGGGCTCCTTGAGGCTGCCTCCCTGACACCTGCCGCTCCTGCTGCCCCTCAGGGGAAAGGCCTCTTCGGCTTCTTTTGGTTCAGCTGATGAGCATTTTAAAAACGGAGGCCAGACTCAACAGTGATTAAGTGCAGTTTACCACAGGGACCTCCCCAAGTCCTAGATGGGGGAGGAAAAGAAGGAGCGAGCATTGGCCCTTTGCCCAAGCATAATGTAAGAGCAATAATGATGGATATTTAGGGCCCACTCCCCCTACAGGACCTCGGGGCGCTTGATAAACATTCACTCATTAATCCTCAGGATACCCATGTGAAACAGGTAGGTGGCACATTCTAATGTGTATTTTGTACCAAGGGGAAATAAAAGCACAGTTTGATAAAGAAATGGCTACCGGCCAGAACGTGGTGGGGATGGCGCTGTGAACAAACGCAAGGCTTTGACTCACCATCCAATGGCCCATCCAGGGTAGTTAATTTTAGAAACTGTTTATTTTAGAAATTCATACTCTAACGGATGACCAAACCAATGGGGGAAAGGCTCTGGAGAGAAAACGTTCACTACATAAGACCCCAATCACATGATCATATACTTTTATCATCCATCAGCAAACACTTATTAGGCACTTACCATGTACCGGGTACTACGCTAGGTGCTATCGATAAAAAGAAAACAGAGAAAGAGTCCTTGCCCTCAAAGAGCTCACACTCCAACATGAAAGACCAGCACATATATGGCTACAAAGTAACCCTGGTGTGGGCTGGGGGGGAGGATGGGATGGAGGCATTAACAGTTCCGGGGAATAGGAAAGGCCTGATGAGGTCTGAGTTGAACCTTGAAAGGAATCAGAGTCCGAGCAATAGGAGTGAGGAAGGTGTGCATTCCAGGAAGAGAAGACAACCAGTGCAAAGGTGTGGAGATGGGAAGTGAGGCCGTGTCAGGAACAGTGAGGCCAGTCTGGCTGAACCATGGTGGGAGGGATGCGCAGTAAAGAAAGAAAGAAGGGTGGCAGGCCAGTTACGGAGCGTTTTAAATGCCAAAATGAGGAGTTTGTATTCTATTCTCTGTTTACCGGGTAGACGTTGGATATGCCATTTAGGACAATCGCTTCAGCGGCTGAGTGGAGGATGGACTGAGGAGAGGCATGAAGCAGGCAGACTACTGAGGAGAATGTTGTAATTGTCAGCTAGGGGGCGTCATAGTGCACACAGAACACCTGGCCAGGAGTCAGGAAGACTCATCTTCCTGAGTTCAAATCTGGCTCAGACACTTCCTAGCTGTGTGACCCTGGGCAAGTTCCTTAATCCTACTGGCCTCAGTTACCTCATCTGTATAATGAGCTGGAGAAGGAAATAGCAAACCCCTCCAGTATCCTTGCCAAGAAAACCCCAAATGGGGTCATGAAGAGTTGGCATGAGTGAAAAATGACTGAAAAACAACAACAAGAAATTTCTCAGTCCGATAACAAGTGAGGAAGGTCTAAATGAGGTTCATGAGTGTGTCAGTGGAAGGGGATGGATGGGAGAGCTGCTGAGGAGGTAGAAATAACACTGGATACGTGGGGCGAGTGAGAACGAGTACTCTGGGGTGTCCCCGAGGTTGTAAAGCCATGTGCCCAGAGCGTTGGTGCCCGTCGCAGAAATCGCAAAGTTCAGAAGAGCGGTCCATTTGGGTCGAGAGAGAAGTCTCTGCACAACACTCTTTTGCATCCATTCTCTTCATAGTCATCCCCTATATTCTTAGACACGTACTTGTCTCCTCCTTAGAATGTAACCTCCTTATGAGCAGAGATTGTTTCATTGTTTTGCGTTTGTATCTCCAGCGTCTAGCAGGGCCTTTGACTGAATCCAAACTTCACACGACAAATCCCCTTAATGAAAGGATTCGTTCTGTACAACTTGGACTCAGGTGAAAGACCACATCCAAAGACCTAGAGAGCCACATGTGGCCTCGAGGCTGCAGGCTCCCCACCCCTGTATTAGGCTCTGAGTAAATGGGAGCTGACTGCCTGGTGGGAAGTTTGAGATCACTGGGGGCATCCGCCAGGAAATGTCAAATAGGCAGTTGTAAACATCAGCCAGAGCTCAGGAGACAAGACTGGTTTTGCATACATAGCTCTGGAAGTCACCTAGGGAGATCTGATCACTAAACACATGGGAGGTGATGAGGTCACAACCTGAAAGCTTAGTTCAGATAGGTCAGAGCCTTGGGGTACATCTGTAGGTTAAAGGAAGAAATGGATGGGGAAGGGAAGGAAAGGGGGAAGGGGGAAGGAGGAAAGGGAAAGGGGAAAGGGAGAAGGAAAAAGGGGGACAGGGGAAGAGGGAAGGGAAGTATCTATTATGGGCCAGGCACCGGGTTAAGCACTTTTTAATTATTATCTCATTTTAGACATGTAGAAAGAGAACCAAAGGGGCAGCTAGGTGGCGCGGTGGATAGAGCACCGGCCCTGAAGTCAGGAGGACCTGAGTTCAAATCTGGCCTCAGACTAAATAGTTGACACGTACTAGCTGTGTGACCTTGGGCAAGTCACTTAACCCCAATTGCCTCACAAAAAAAAAAAAACAAAAACAAAAGAAAGAGAACCAAGAGAAAACAATTTCATAAAAACTCAGAGAAAAGAGAGTATCTGGAGGGGAGGGTGGTCAACAGTGCCAAAGGCTGCAGAGTGGACCAGAAAGATGAGGACTGAGAAAAGGCCACTGGATCAGGGAAACATGATCCAAGGAAAGAGTAGTTCTGAGTGAATGATGAGGTCCGAAGTCAGATTGCAACGACTTAGGATGGGAGTAAGAAGAGGTGGGGGTAATGAGTGTAGGAGTCTGCCTGAGAAAGAATAGAGAAATACCGATAAGAGTTTTCAGGAATGGGAGAGTCTAGTCAAGATTTTTTAAGGGTGGAGGAGATTTGAGAAAGAGCCAAAGAACAGAAAGACTGAGACAGGGACTGAAGGGGATGATTGTAAGAACAACCTACTGGAGAAAATGGGATCAAGGATAAATATACAGGATTTGGCCGGTGCAAAGAAATGGACCACCTCTTCCTAAATGTCTGGAGTAAAAGAAAAGATGGTGAGAGACGGTATCACCCCATCCCCCAAAAAATCTTTAACCTCCAAAACAGTGAAACTGAAATTCTCTCCTCAGATCACAACATCTTTACCTTTCCTCCCCCACCTCATTCCTCTACTGACTTTTCATCCTCAATTCCTCCTTATTACCCTAGGCCATAACCCCTATGTGCTCCCCGTCTGCATCCCCATCTCCCCATCTGGTAGCTGTGCCTCCATCCTCCCCAGAACTGACAGAATAATTTCCTTAAGGCCCAAGTCTGACCATTTCAGCCTCCAGTGGCTCCTTGCTGCCTCCAGAACCAAACACAAGTGCCTCAGCCGGTCGTTTAGAACCTCTGGATCCCAGCCACATTGGGCCAACAGACGTTCCCCATGGCCTTTAGTCCTCTTCTCCTCTTACTGTCTTCGCTGGAGTGGACTCCTTCGTTGGCCTCGCAGAATCCCCATCTTCCTGCAGGACTAATCTCAAGCACGTCTCCTCCATAAGCCTCCTTTCATACCCAAGTAGCGTCCGTTTATCTGTGTATGTGTTGTACTCCCTTTTATAACAGATTCTTGAGGGTATAGATTGCCCAGGTCACTGAGGGGTTAAATGGATGGCCAGGATCACACAGGATATATTAGATGTGGGACCTGAACCCAGAGCTTTATGGCTACCAGGTTAGCTCCCTTAAAAAAATAACTATAACAGCAGCTAACATTTATATAGCACCCACAATGTGCCAGGCACTGTGCTAAGTACTTTATATCATTATTTTTTCATTGTCCGCTATGCTATGACACCTCTCTAAGGACACCATAGGCCCTTAATAAATGACTGTTGATTGACTATGCAATTTGTAAATGTTTGTTGAAGTCATTGATGAATAAATGGTGCTGGGCGTGACTGAAACTGAAGTCAACCTTAACTGATCAATTTTCAGGAAACATGCAGCATGTCGACATCAAAGGGGTCCTGAGTATGACAGCTGCATTAAACAACAGATGTATGAAAGAAGGTGAACACCCGGATGGTGGGGATGTGGGAATATGATGGCACGGCCCACTCACAATGCCTAGAGTAAGAGGCAAACGCCCCAGGACGCTGGACTGGGCACTTGAGGGTGGTGGTAGGAGCCCTCGGGCCAACGCCAGTCTCAGATCCTTAGAGCAGGGACGCTTTGTTCAAGGCATGTAAAACCTCTACCTCTTCATTTCCCTCGGTAAAAAGGAGAGGGGTTGGGCTTCTGTTTCCTTCCTGACAAGAGGAAAAAATGCTTTGTAAACTGCTGAGTGAAATATAAATGTAAACCATCATTATGATTATTACAGTAGTAAGATCCTTAATAAAAAGTCCAGGAAGCTCAAGTGACCCAATTTTATTTTTGCACATTGCACATTCTACTTGGATACAAGAAAGAAGAAAAGTCAATAACAATTAATTTTTTGTTTAAAAAAATTTTCATGACAAGGCCTGGGATCAGACAGATTCATTCCAATGTCCTCTGCCTTCTTGGTGTTTCTAAAGTACGTGACAAGGACCATTTTCCAGACTTATTCATACAATTCACTTTCACAAATATTCCAGAGTTCATTCAAACCTAGACCCAAGAAGCTTTCATCTGTGCCTTCTGTGAATCCACACAACACTCCTCATGCCAGGAATATACTCTCTCTTCAGTTCTGTCCCTCACAGTCCTCGCCTCCCTTCAAGGTTCAGGTCTAACTCCCGTCACTTCCCCTCCTCATTCCTCCCCTCTCCTCCTCTCTCTTCTCTCCTACCCTCTTCTCCTCCATCAAACTCTGTGAAACCTTCCCTGAAATACACAAGTTATAAGAGAATGAAACCTGCATGTTTAGGTCAGACCATCAATATGTAATTCATTTATCACCAATTCATTTATCACCACTTAAATTGTGGGTTATCCAGATTTTCTCACTAAACATGCCCAAATGAAATAAAGTAAACCAAAGCTAAAATAGAATATTGGCTAAATAAATGTAAAAATCAAACCAGCATCTTAAAAAGTCATAGTTGACTCACAGGCATAAAAGAGGACAGATTTTTGTAAACATTTTTAACCTGGTGGCAAATAAAAGACAACTATGGCCAACAATTATCTTATTGGGGTAAATTCCATTTGATACAAATATGAAATTGCAGTCAGACGTTAGAGACTTTTAGGTTTAAACTTAACAATAGTAACTTGTGTTTCTGTCATTGATGGAAGAAAAAAAATACATGATGTAACTTGAAGGGAAAGGGGAAATCTCCGTGATAAATTTTCATATACTTTTTTAAAAAGCCTCCTTTAGAAACTGGACCACGTCATTTCATTATCCAGCCTTAGCAAATGCAGCTGTTAATAAAATCCTGAAGCATAAAAAAAAATCTAAAAAAAAAAATCCACAAGTTATGAGAGCTCCCTCAATTTTCCCAGAATTTCCCAATTCTACTGGAGAAGGAAATGGCAAACCACCCCAGTATCTCTGCCAAGAAAATCTCAAATTGGATCACAAAGAGTCGGACACAACTGAAAAATGACTGAACAACACCAAGTTCAGTTGTATGTGATATTTATTCAACCAAACAACAGGCCCAGCACTGGGTGCTGAGGACCCACGCACAACAAACACAATACCTACAAACATGGAGCTAGGCACCATGAACGCTGAGGACAAGCCCTGCCTTTGAGGGGCTTACAAACTAAAGGGTGAGAAGGGTCCGAAGTGAAGGAACAGGACAGATGATGCCCCAAGGTATCATGAACAACTGGGGAAATAATTTGGGCCATGAGTTCAGACCATGGAAAGTTCATTTTTAGCTTAGAGAGGCCAGAAGAAGCTTCATGTAGGTGAAAGACCAAAGCCGGGCCTGCAAGAAAGTCCAGGATCTGGAAGGCAAGAGGAAACAGTGGGAGCCAAATAGACTGGAGGTCCACAACAGTCCTTCCGATTGGAAAGGTAAAAGCCTAAGTCATGCTCACAGGACACAGTCTGTCCAAATCACAGGTCCTTAGAGCAGAGGCGACCTTACCTATCATCTGATCCAATGCCTTCATTTTTCAGATCTGAGACCCAGACCTAAGTGACTTTACTTGCCCAAGATCACACAGCTAACAATTCTCACAAACTTAGAACAAAAGAGTCGGAGGCATCTCTGGGATCATCTAGCTATGAAACTCAGTTCTTCTGAGCAATCCAAGGCCCTTTCTTTCACAGGAGGCTGGGAAGACAAGTGTAGGAGCCTGATGGGGAGATGTTTTGAATGCAACGCCAAACTATATCCTGAAACAACTGTGCCCCACTTCTTTGAAAACTGGGGATCCACATATGGAACATAAGCTCATCAGAAAATCCAATTTCCCAGAACAGCGTCTTCCTTAAAGTTATATGTCAGGGCACCGCCATAAGGCAGGGGCTGTGGTTTACCGGAGTTGGAATCCAAAGACCTGCTTTTAGTACTTCCTAGCAGTATGACTTTGGACAGGTTACTCTACTGAAGCTCACTTGCTTCATCTGTAAAACATGGGGTTGTTAAGCCTGTTAGAAGAAAAGACTGTTGAAAACCTCAAGGGCCCACAGGATTGTGAACCACCAGCTACCATAACATGAACCTCAATAATCTGGAATTTGCTTGATTCCTGTTTAAGGAGCAGATTTTGTTTCGTTGTTTCGTTGAAACAATCTCACCCCAAACACAAGCCTTTAGCATAATCCCTAAAATGCAGCACTGGAGATCACTCCAGGGGGAACCAACAGGTGCAAAACATGTTCATTAAAACCAAAACCTGCTAGAATATCGGCTCTAGGACACCACATTTGCTGCAAACGACGAGAGTCTGAAAAAAGCTGACAGCGGCCTGATTTTCTCCCCTCCCCACCTCGATCCCGTTCCAGAATCTCAAAGTTAAAAGGGGCCGTCTACTCCAACTCCCACCTAAACGGGAATCCCCATGCAGATGATATCCAACATTTGGTTAAGGCCTCCAAGACAGAAGAACCCAACTGCCTCCTGGGGCAGGCCATTCCACTTTTGGAGAGCTCTAAATAAAATTGCACCAAGTTTAAATTTGTTTTTCTGCTGCTTCTACCTGTCGCTCCCAATTCGGCCTTCGGAGACCTGGAAGAGCAGGTCTCTTCCTCTTCCATGCCCCGAGGCTGCCCTAAAGCAGACTAAACGTTTCCTGTGCGTTCCATCCAGTCTTCATGCAGCATGAACACAGGACCCTTCACCAACCTGGTTTCCATCCTCCGGATGCTCTCCATCTTATCAATGTCCTTACTAAAATGTGGAGCCTAGAAGGAACCCAGACTTGGAGATGTGATCAAAACAGGGTCGTGTGAACCTCAGGTTATCACACTCCTCCCTTTATGCAACCAAAGACTGCAATAACATTCTTAGCAACTGGATTCCCAAGATCAGACAAAGTGCTATCAAGCTGTGTGCCCACCATCTTGTATTCATGAAGGTGACTTCCTGAACCCAAGTGTAGGACTTTTTATTCATCCTTCTTAAATTATCTTCTATTTGGCCCACTGTTTCTACCCCATCAAGGTATGTTTAAAACCTGTCCTGATACACACCATCTAGGATTTTCAAATCATGGATAAAAATGTGGAGCCACGTATGGCTAAGGACAGAGCACTTCAGCCCTTCAAGGAAGACTTAATCTATTAAGGTTGGCAAGGAACCAGTAATGATGCTCATTGGATAGGGCCATTTAACTACGTTCAAAGCCACTCAATTATACTACCCAGTGCACACCTCTCCATCTTTTCTACAATAGTATTCAGGATTCTGAAATGCATTGCCAAGAACTATGTTAACTGTGTCTCCAGAGTTCCCTTGATCTACCAATTGAGTAACCTTATAAGAAAAGGCAGAGGGAGAAATGAAGATGGCCTGGCCTGTTCTTTGGTCCATGCAAATCTTTGAACTCAACAATCTTCTCATTACGATAACCATTGGTCTCTTTCTCACAAAATCCAAAGGCTTTTTCAAAGCTCCCAATAAGTCTGACCTTGTCACTTCCTGGGTCAAGGAGTTGAAGTAGGTCTCTGTTACTTCTAGGATCCCCTCTGCTTGGCATTTAACGTCCTTCAAATCTGGCTCCAGCCTACCTTTCCAGGCTAATTTCATTTTATTCCCTACCCCTTTACCCACTTTTTAATCCAACCAAATGACCTTCTCTGTCTTTCCCCCTTCATCACATTCCATCATAGCTCAGGCTTGGAATTTTTCCCTTTCTCATCTCTCCTCTTGAGACCCCCAGCTCCCTTTAAGGTCCATTTCAAATGAAAAGAAGCCATTCCTGATTCCCCAGTTGTTAATTTTGTTCACATCTGCCTGCCTTTACACATCTGTGAACATGCTGCATCTTCCCCCAGAAGAAAGTGAGCTGCCTGAGTAGGAACTGACTGATATTTAGATCCTCAGTTCCTGACATGGAGGAGGTACTCAGCAAATGCTTGATTATTATTAACACTGGTTGACTGAAAGGTAAAACTTGGGCAATTGGCTGTACTTGTGAAATACAAAAGGATTTTCATTGTAATTTCATTGCATTCCTAAATGCTCAGGAATGACCTGTGGGGAACAGGATGTGCCATTTAAGTGACTTTTCCAGATAAGCTTGCCCCTTTAAACATCAAGTTTAAAAAAAAAAAAAAAACTATTTTAAGAGGAAATTTTTCTAAAGTGAATTGCACATTTCTTAAAACAAAACAAAACATAATCTTGGACTTTCCTCCCTTCCCCCCACCAAGGTTAATACTGATGTCCTTAGGGATTATTTCAGGGGTGACTTTTGTTCCTGAATCACCTCAAACTTCTGTGGTCTCTGAATTGTATCCAATTTTTATAGATTTTTCCCCCCTCCCCTCTTCTGCTTTCAGGATGTCAGATGACAGACAGAGTTTCTGTCTTTCGCAGAGGCTTGGCGTCCTTTAATTTTTTAATTCTATCTTTTTAACTGAGTGGGAGCAGAGATTGTTTTATCATTCTCTTTGTGGCCTTGACTGGCCCACGGTGGACACTTAATGCACACTGGCTTCTGAACCAAGTTTTTCTCCCCTCCCCTCATCCCAAACTCCTAAAGTAAATGCTTTATTTCCCCGCATTCTGACTCACTTTGAAGACCCTCCCTCGCCAGTCCGACTTGAAATTCCAGGATTGCTGAGCCAGGGTCTTTTTAAATCACTCTGAAGGTTCCAAGACATGAAGTCGTCTGGCCCACTTCCCCCTCCTCATGATGAAGGGCTCCCCCTACCCAGAGTGGGCACAAGGCGGTGGGGGAGGGGAGGGCCCCGAGGGGAAGGTCCGGCCTTTGCTGTCGGACGTGCTCCAGGCCCTTCCCGGGGGTCAGTTTGACCACACCAGGCTAACGGTGGGAAAGGTCAGACGTGGCCCTGGGCTGCCCTGGGGTCTGGACGCGCCCCTCTCCCGCCTTAGCCTGAGCGGCCCAAGCACCCCGCAGACTCCCGCCTTTGGGGCCCAGAGGCGTGCTAGTTGACTCCTGGAGCCCCGAGTGCCGAAGCCAGAGCCCAATCTGAGGAGCGGCCGGCCGCACCTCCCCCGTCCCTGCAGGCCCGCGCCTCAGTCTCCTCCTCCGGGCAGTGGGTTGGGACTCCCTCCCCCTCCGCCGCCGGCCAGCCCCACTCACCTGGCGCGGGGGACGACGCCCTCCTTCAGGCCGATCCGCCGCTCGCCATGCTGGCCCTGCCGCCACCGTCCCACCCCCCTCCCTCCCCCGGCCCCGGCGGACCTCGTTCACGGCCGCCGCTGCCCCTCAGCCCGGGGGCGCCGCCGCCAGCGCCGCCGTTGGTTTTCAGCCGAACGCCACTTCGGTGGCCACCAACCGGCGCCAGCCGGACCAATGCCGAGGCGCCTTGCTCCTCTAGGCCAGCCCCCGCGGGCCAATCGCGAACGAGCGTGCTGCGGAGTGCGCGGCGCCATGGCGACGAGTGACGCTAGCTTCGCGGTTGCCATGGCACCGGGAGAACGCGCAGGTTCCAGGCCGGACTGGCGGCCCTGGGGAGGCGAGAGGCGGCGCTCTGGGGCTGGAGGCCCCGTCGAGGCTCGGGCCGCACCGAGGCTGCGCCGGGCAGTGCCCGGGGGCCTCCCGGGCCCCGGACCTCCTCGTGCCCCAGGGGGGTCTGCCTGAATCTGCCGCGGCGTCGGAAGCTGCTCTCGCTTGGGCTGAGGGTGGGGGTGATGACCCACCTCCCGGCACGTGCTTCTCCCCAGTCCGACGCGGCTTCTGGTGCTGAGCGGAGCCAGCATCTTCTGCATCCCCGGAGCCTCCGAGGGATGCTACGAGCTCACAAACGTGGCCGCTTCGAGGCGCCTACAGCTTTCCCAGTTGGGGAATGGGCAATTTCATCAGGGCAAGCGCCTACTATTAGCCCGGCGCAGATGCAGCCCCTGTGTCGCCTGATTCCCTACCCTGTACCCCCCCCACCCCCTCATCCTCCATGTGCCAGTGCTTTCTCTAAGAGATCTTAACCGTTTTTGTTTTATGGACCTCTTTGGCTATTTGGTGAAGCCTATGGACCACCTTCTCTAAAGTTTTCAAATGCAGATAATATAATACATAGGATTACAAAGGAAACCAATTCTGTCGAAATACAGCTATCATTTTTTTTTAAAGCCAAATTCAGGAACCGGAGATTCCTAACTCTTGTTCTAAGGCTCCCTCCCTTCCATCTACTCTATAACTATTTACATACATGTGATCTCCCCAGTTCTTGGAAGGCAGGGATTGGTTTTGTTTTCTTTGTATCTGTTGGGTTAGCACAGTGCCTGGCACATGCTAATCTTTTAGTAAGTCTTACTAATTGACGAGTGGGAAGCCATCACCCTGCTACCAACCCAGTGCTGAGTTTCTGAACTTAGGTTATTTAGTCCCTGGATGAGGGACACAGTTATCCCACACTCTTCTGTTTTCCAATTTGTGCACCATCTTTGAAGAATCCAGGTCAGACCAGGAGGCAGCTTAAAGGGGAGGAGCTTGGAGCAATGTTTCACATACAACACTGAAAAAATTGTAGTGGGATGGATACAGAAAATTTTCCTGGAAACTCTGTGAAACTTACTCTAGAACACTTACTGTTCTCACTTTTCTTGCACGCTTTAAAAGCTCAGGTGGTCTCCATTTACAATACTAGTGCCTCTCTTTCTCTGACTTGGTTTGGTATGCTATGGTGTAGCAGGTAAAAGGCAAGGATTGGACTTTGGCATGTTAATAAGTTCTCCAACAGCTTACAGGGAAGCCAAGGAGCTAGGACGTATCCATAGGAAATAGTCTAAGGAATGGCAAAGCTCCATTCTATCAGAGAGATCACTTAGAGGGAGGGCCAGTTAGTACTAGGCTCTGAAGGGCTTAGATAGAAGCAGATGCAGAGAGGCCTTCCAGAAAGAGTGCACTCTAAGCGGGCAGCAGGTGAGAAGGCATAGCAGCCAATATAAGCAAGCTTGCACATGCCTCAGTATTTGGCAAAAAGGTCCAAAATAACCTTCCTGATTAAGAACATCTTGATGCCCAAATTTGAAAAAACATAAAGAACCAACCCCCTCCCTCAATCAGTGACCTGATTCTTAATGAAATCTCAACCTTATGACAGGTCAAATTAAAAGTTATGATGAAATCCTTATGCTCTTGAATCCTGCCTGACCTGCAACTTCTAAGTAAACCCAAATAAACCCAAACCTGGAGGCTAACAGATAGTAATGCTTCGAAGTCATAAAACTAAGAAAAGGTCTCACAGCAAAAGTTCTAAGTGAACTACTTAGGCTCTGGGGTGGTGGAAAACCAAATAGGAATCTTTGGGGGCTTCCATTCAACTCCCATCTCCCTACCAAAGGAAGAAGGCCTCTGGAGGAAAGGTGGTGGTGCCTTTCCCTACATCTATTCTTCATCTATCTCCTGGTTCCTCCTTTCTAAATTCATTTGGGGGAAGGGGAGAAAATCCATATTCATTTTCCTTCACTAGCGTTTTTGCTCATCCTCCAAATCCCATGCTCATAATGGATTTCCTAAAGCCCGAATTAAAATACAAATTAAGAAAAAACGACACTCAACAAAATAGTTCAGTAGACTTTTATTGCTTTTGTCAAATTCAGTAACATTTCAAAAAATAGTTTTCTTCTAATAATTATAAAACAAATCTGAAAGGCAGGATCTTTCACATTATAGACATGTTGGAGAGACGTGTACTTCATACAAACAAAATATCAGTTCTACATTTAGAATAAGATTTACCTTGCATTGGATTTTATTACAAAAGAAAAAATGCTATTATAATTATAAAAGTCATAAAAAATTTGAACCGTACTGTGTAATTACACATTACCAAATAGTATATAAATGAACACTAAAATTCAATTTCTGTTCACTTAAATGTGCTGAACATTAGAAGACACCCCCCCACACACACACATACACACACACACACACAAATCATATACAATGTATCAACAAAAGAAAAACAGGTACAAATACCAAGTGAATCAGTTTTAATAAATTTGATTTAAAAAAAAAAGGAAACAACTAAGTGTTTAACACATTACTCCAAGTCAGCTTAGAATGTCAGAATGTGCTAATTTAATAAAAGAATCTTTATCCCATTCAAACTAATGGTTTTCCTATAACTGACACTTATTTTAAAGGTTATCAAATAAAAGCACTTTATATTAAAATATCACTAGACAATTTTTTTGCATTTAGAACACTATTCCCGACTCCAAATGTCCCTGAAGTCTTAAATTTACTTTCTAGAAAATAAATTATTGTTGGTATAAAACAAAAGATATCTTTCACATTTGTACTGCATAAGATGTGATCTACATGAGTAATTTAAAATGTTAAATTAACTAACATAAAAAGAGAATTAGAATCATCCTGGTATTAATGACCTAAACATGTGATATCTGTGCATTTAAAAACTATCACCATTTAAATTGCTTAGCACATTTACAGAACTTATGTACACAATATAACTCCCTTTAAAGTTGCAAGCTCTCATATTATACCCTCAATTTAACAGAACTTTGAACCTGCCCCATGAAAGGGCAAAAGTTACCGCATATACATATGAATGCATTTTGGAGCTTGAGGAAATGTTTGGCTAATTGAATTGGCTGATATTTTTCACTGATACAGAAATATACTTTTTAAAATACCTGCATTAGTGTATTTAAATTAAGTCCTACAAATTTTGCAAAGAATTGGCAAGTATGAACATTTTGAATGCCATTGCTTTTTTCTTCCTTAAAAACATACAAAAAAAAAAAAAACACCAATAGTTTAAAAGACCAGAACTATGTCGCACCCCCCCAAAAAAGGGGGGGGGGGGGGGGGATGAACGATTGACTTCAGCATATCTACTAAAACTAAAATACAGAATCGTCCTTTTATGATGAGAAAGTTTGTATGGTTAATTAAGAATGAAAGACTGTTCAGAAGATAGTTAAACCTCAGTTGTTCAAAATCTGGTCTCATCATATTCTACATCTATGAAGAAAGAATCGAGGGAAGTGAGAGGAATGTCCTGAGGTGGCTCGAGCAGCCAGGTATAGTCAGTAGCAAAAAGCTCCATCCCTGGCAACCAATGGCATCAACAAAGTGCTGGATTATTTCTTTTCCTTTATTTTCAAAATGGACTACAGATTGGCTTACTTGTTTTGCACCCTGAGGTAAATCAGTGCGTAGTAATTACTACTGCTCATTTACACCCATTAAGGCAACATTTTTATCTACACAAACCAAGTCTTGTCCTTCACTGCCTTAGAATGCATATTCTGTCCATGATTTTTCTTTTTAAAACAGTGAAGGAAATAACATTTAAAATAAAGTAAATTAAGTAGTAAATTACTTAAACATGAGTTACCAGTGGTCTTTTATAGAGTACTCGTATCAGGTCATATTATTTGTCAAAGTAATTGAGACGAAGCAGAAAATAACAACTATGAAGAACATGGAAAAATGATTTTGAATGTAAAGTGTTTTGAAATTCATGGTTTTTCTGGCACAAGGTAATTACTTTACATAATTAAACAAAATCACTAAAACACTATGATCCCAGGGTACTTTTCCCTTTAAATTTAAAAATAACCTCCAGTAAAATGGCCTGGATTACGAACCCTTTGGTGTCCCGTGTCCAAGTTCAGAAGGCTATGAAGAAATCCTAGCACCCAACACAAGCTGTTTAAAAAGTTTTAAGATGAATAGCAAATATTTGGGTCTCTGTAAATGATTATACAGTTGAAAATAAAGAGGAATTATTTAAATGGAAGCACAGTGAGTTACAAGCACCATGGATAATGTTCTGTGAATCAATTGATGGTAGAGTAATAAGCACTCTTCCCTCATTCAGGAGGACCAAAAAAGATATGAGCTAATGCTGGCAATCTGGCTTTCTAAAAAAAGGAAGCTACATTTCTAACCTTTCATTTGAGGCAGAAATTATCCTTCTTATGATTTTTCTGTGTTAACTAAAAACAGATAGCACACAGAAGAAAATGGCTAAATAATAAAAGAGACACATTTTTGTTTGTGCATTAAATAGCAGTCAACCAACAAGCTTTGGATAGTCTGAAACATACTTTTACTCTTGGTTCCAAAAATCACTGTGGGTTCCAATTCATACAGCACTTTTCTGATGTGCTGCAAGTTCTATCCTCCATACTCCACCTTCCTTATAAAGAAATCTCAGACTATCAGATTGAGTTTGATTTTTGTGTCACTGCCACCATTTTATATCTTTCAATACTAACTTAAAACATGTTTGGTTTTTGTGAATTGTCCTCTTGCCAAATCAGCTGCGCAACCCCATTCATCCAGTCCTACAGGTTTAGTAACAACAATATTTATTCATTTCATGTTAGGAGTTAACTCCAAACAAAGATTATATAAAAGATGACCAAGAAGATTTACTACGTTGGATAAAAAGGAACTTAAAAAGACAAAGAAAAAAAAAGACTAGTAATCCAAATCATAAGTAGGTATGTCTTCAATAGTCTCAGCTTTACATAAAATGTTTAATTTCCTTCAAAACACTAACATGGCAGTGTTTAATATCAAATCTGCGAAATCTGTTAACTGTATTCTTTCAGGGAATTAATCATAAATTTAAGAGAGCCCCAACTATTTACATTACCACATTTACTCTACTGTATATGCATTACCTTAAATTTTTGTACAGAATTTTATCTTTACACCAATTAAAATAAATAAAATGTTTAGAAACAAAACCAAGGTTAGCACTGTATTAAATATGTTCTGTACAGTGGAAAGAATGGAAATGTAAACAAAGAATCCAAGGTAATTCTTAAGAGCCCATAAAGTAATACTGATCATAAACCCATTCCAGAATTCTGACTCCTGATTATTTAATCACACTGCTTTTTAAATGAAAAATAATCAAGAATTGAACCTGATACTAAATTAAAACATTCTAAAAAACTGAGAGCAAAAAACGCTTTATGGGATGAGAGAACATGTCTTTTATACTTTTTCCTAACTTTGACATACAAAGAAGAGAACAGCTAACAGGTATATGATGCTCTACTGTAATCACAAGGATTCATGAAAAAAAAAAAAAGACTGCCGTAAAGCCTCATATGTTTCAAACTACCGAAAATAGTTGTTTTAGAGTGTCTAAAATGATCACTGTGAGTAGACAGAGTAGCTAACACTGGAATGGGGTAAAAGCATATTTTAAAATCACCTACACTTTTACTTGAGTATTATACTAGAAAACAGAGGATGGATTTTTTGTTGCTGTTATTGTTCTTTATATCTTAAAAAAAGTGAAGGTCATAAATATAAATGTTCTAATAAATATTTCACATTTACCTCTATGGCTAAAAATCCATCTCTGGGGAATATCAACATGGCCACCTGCATAAAGAACTCCACAAAACCAGAGGAAAACCAAGATGCCATTTGTCATCTAACAGGCATGCTATGTTTTGTTTCATAAAAACCAACAAAAAAACTTCACTTTTTTCCATGAAACTCAAAACAGTAATTGGAGAAAAGGTGAAATTTTTAAATAACTCAGGTTAAAATTCACAGAGAACTCTCAATAATAAATATACGGACAAATATAAACTAAGGTGGATTAACTTTTGGTACACATACAGATTTTTAAGAAAAAAAATACACTTATGCTTTTCCCACATCTTCCTATTTCAAAACTGAAAAATAATTTTTCTAACAGAATAAATATTCAAAGGATAATTAATAACTATGTACCTTACTCACAAAAGACCCACCTCATCATATATATACAGTCATTACTGTGCTCATAACATATAAGTCAAACACTTTCAAAAGTACGGAGTCATACTTTGGTGGTATGGCAGCCAAAAACAGTCTATACAGACAGACAACACACACATACACAACATAATTCTTCTTGGTTTAGTTCTATAATGAAGTTTCAGCATCCACATATTTCCTTGTAGGTTCATCTTCGAGATTTATTTTCACACTCACTGGTTTTTCTGGGCTATTTGAAACAAAAATAATGAAGGGTTTAAAAATAGAAACAGGGCAAATTTTTAAAAAGGTGACTCCTAAGCTATCAACAATCCTTCATAAAATGTAAAGTTATTTTTGGATGGGAAACATTCAACAACTTGAGGCTGCCATTATCGCTGTGAACTAATGACTTTGGTTATTATTGTAGTACTGGTTTGAGGCTAATTTAGTAACAGTAAATCTTAAGTTGAAAAGAATATTATTAGGCTATTATTATTCCTGAATTGAATCTCTATTATCGTGTATATATGGACTGACCAGCACGAAGGAATTAATTTATTATTTTTAAAGAGTAAAAAAAAGTTTACAACTAATTTTTTTTATCTGCCTGGGAAGGAACCCCTCCAAAATCCTTCAATATACAAACAAGCAGGCTTGATTAATAATTTTTGTTAGATTTCTGTACTCAGTAATATTTAACTGACTGAATGTTAATCAATCTTTTAAAAACTGAATCTCTGTCCTAAATGTTCAAAAAGTTATTAATTAAAAGATTCAGAATATTATATTACTAATGAATCATAGTTGGAAGAATTCTGAAAATATAGTATAATAGGTAAAAAAGAATAATAATTTTCACAAATTCAATTCAACCTGGCAAGTACTGTGCACAGTAAGCACATATATGCTATACTTTTAAGGCATAGAAAACCAAGTTTTAGAAGTGTCCAAAGTGCACCACCTTGTGTAATATGGACTGAAGTATAACACACATAAAAAATCCAAATAGTGCAGACATGTTGGGACACTGCTCTCACATACATGTAAGCAGTACAACACATATTTACAAGGTACCATGCTGGGGAAAATGACTTGCCAACTCCAATTATAAAAAACATCAGACAACACTCCGTATGCTTTGTTACCAAAAATGTCCCACTCCCCAAAAAAGTGAAACTTTGATGAGAGGCACACCTGGATGTGATCAAAGGTAAATGTAGGATCTCAAATATTTAAAAATGTATAAAGGAAGACAAGAAAGAATTCCCCAGTACCAGGATTTGGTTATCTTTTACAAGTAAATGTGCACTTACCTAGGGGGTGTCCAAACGGGGCCAAAATGTTGACTGGAGGATGAGAGGAAAGGTGAAGAAGGAAGGATGAGCTGTAAAGAGCTAAGAGGCAAGTGAGTTCAGTGGGGGATTCAGAAAAGAGAGCAGGAATGAGGGATGAGCTGGGACAAACAGTCCCCTACAAGAGACTCAGGAGCACAGACAGGGAAAAGGTGAAAACGAAAGCAATAAGTATGTAACTAGAAGGAAAGGAACTCAGGATATGCTGGCCCAGGCAAGCCAGCCAAGTAAAACTGGGTAAAGAGGGAAAATCTCCAAAGTCTAGGCAGCTACTTCCTGTGGGCAAAGCCAAGACAGAAATCCACTAGGCTAACAGGTCAAAGCAGCCGCCGTAAGGGCAGTTGTGACCTCCCATGAAAGAGGGCTTAGAAAAGCAAAGACTCTACTTCTCCGGGGGCCCAAAGGCCTGTAAATGAGATTTCAGCCAAGAACTGCAAGTGGAGGGAGAGAGAGGCCAGCAAGAACCATGACCCCAGGGACTAGAGAAGCCTCCCACTAGAAAGGGAGAACGCAGGGGATGTTGTAACTAGGTGCCACTGAACAGTATGAGAACATACTCCTGGCACGTACCTCAGCGGATATCAGACTACAGTGGACAAGGAGCTATTGCCAGAAAAGAAAATACCTTAAATTGAGTCACCAAGGTTCTAGAGACTCCCCCTTTCTTTGCCCCTGGGGTGGTAATACCAGAAAGTGATCTAAAGAAGCAGGAATGAGCACACGGAAGAGTCAGAGAGAGCCCATTATAGCACAATGGCCCAAAGAGTGTGTGTGAGTGTGTGTGTGTGAGAAACAGAGAGAGAGAGAGAGAGAGAGAGAGAGAGAGAGAGAGAGAGAGTGTGTGTGTGTGTGTGTGTGTGTGTGACACTGGAGTCAAAGGCAAAATGCTACATCAGAACACAGGCAAGGAGATGATCATAGCTACCTCATGCTTGGCCTGGATGCCTTGGTGCTCTCGGTGCTCATGGCAAGGGCTCTCCATTGGGCGGTTTTGGCCATTTCATCTGATATGTTAACAACTGAAGGATCAACACTGGAGAACAAACACACTTCTTGGTTAGCATATGGTACCCAGCAAAGCGCAAATGCTGTCACCCAAACTATCTACGATGTTCACAAGGAAAAATTCACCAATGAACTTAAAAGGCCTACAACATTATTCTAAAACTATGCATAAAAGCTCACAATTATCTTATAGGATATCAAAACCCAGATAGTATGTTTCTAAATATGAAAAATATTGCAGGTTGTCTTCTCACCTGCTTGGGCTACCCTTGAGGCAACTCGTTCAATGGCAGGCACCACAACTAAGGAAGGACAGTAATAAACCAGAATGTGTCCAGGAGGACAGACAATCAAGGTGGTGAATCTAGGGCCTCAAGTCAATGCCATTTAAGAATCATTTGGAGAAAATGGGGAAGGGAAGAAAGAAGGATTATAGCCATCTTCAAGAATTTAGAAGTCATGTGTAAGATTAACTACACTTGCTCTGCTATCTCAAGGGGCAGAAGTTGAAAAGAGGCTTGAATTCAGACTTGATAAAGGGGAAAATGTCCTAATATAACAATTCGAGCTATTCCAAAATGAAATGGGCAGCTATGGGAGAAGGGGCATTTAAGCAAAGGTCAGATGGTCACTGTAGTCCTTTCCAATTCTAAAATTTTTGGAATCTATTAAAGACAAGGATAGACTGCACTATTCTAAGACAATATCATCAAATTTCAAATGTTCACTGTCTCTCATGGCTAAGATCAGCATGGAGGGAGCATTGATACAAAATGACATCACAGACTGGATCAAGTATTGAGGTTCACATGGACCCTTCATGAACTCAGAAAGGAGTACAGAGAGTGAGGGAAGATGACCAAAAAATGCACAAAGAGCTAGGAAAAATGTCAGTGCATAACAAGCCACTGTATGTTATCAGTACTACCCTTTGTTGATCCCCTTTTTAGAATCATCATAACCCATGTATTAATTTAAATTTATCTGCATCACAACAAATATGAATATTATAGTATTTTCCCAACAATATTTTGAGAAAATGATTGTGAAATCTTCCATGGTGAGTTTATTTGGAAGAACTACTTCAAGATTTTTAGTACAATTTAGACATCACAAAGGATCTGGAAAAGTAGAATACAAGATAGCTACATACATATATAAATGAAGTTGTCAAAACTGAACCATGAAGTTCACAAAAAGTATGCATTTAATTACACATGTAACAGAAGATGAAAATAATTTGTAATTTCAAGACAAAACAAGCTGCATATATAAATGTTCAAGAGCTAATTCTGAATTCCCTTTTCTAAATTTAGTAATAAAATGGCAGGCCAGTCACAGACACTTATTTAGAAGTCATTCAGAAAGTCAAACTTAGGGCAGCAAGGTGGCACAAAGGATAGAGCACCGGCCGTGGAGTCAGGAGGACCTGAGTTCAAATGTGGCCTCAGACACATAACACTAGCTATATGACTCTGGGCAAGTCACTTAACCTCAACTGCCTTACAGAAAAAAAAAGAAAAAGAAAAAGAAAAGGAAAGTCAAGCTTATTTCTTACAATTTAATAAACATGATGGAAGCAAGACAGTTACAGCTGCAAATATCTGGTTTCACTGTCAGACTCAATGAATAGGTTCAGAGAATTTACAGCCCTACTCTACTTTTGAAAGATAAGCACAAGCAGGTGAAAAAAAATTACATCATCCTCCTTTATAAACTTCTCTTACCCTGAATGAGTGGCTATTTGTTTGAATGGCTACAAATAACAAAATAACTGAAAAATGTTCTTGCTTACAAGATCTGTTAACTCATAAACTGAATTTAGTTCACTGAAATGAAGCACTGAAAAGGTTATTAAGGAAGTATTGTCATAGAAAATTCCCTTCTGCATAGAAATGACTCTGATCGTAAACATCAGGTAAGACAAAAAAAAAAAAAAAGATACTTGACAAAAACGTTTGCCATCAAGACCAGGGAAATGCAGCACAGAGACCTGGTTGTAAAGGGCTTTCCTGTGGCTAGTAACACTGATTGCATCAAGCCAGAAGACATGACAGGGCCTTGCAGAAGAGATCAGTTATAATTCATAGGAGTTTGACCCAGCCGTCTACAGAGAAAAGATAAAGTGGATGACGAAAGTTCACTGCACAGATTACACTACACAGTTGTACAGACAGACACCTAGACAGCATTGTCTATAGGCATGTTTATCTTGGGCAAAGCACAAATGTGCTTTGAATAAGACTTAAACAAGAGGTGGAGAGAGGGCTCCACTAATCTTCAGGAAGTTACTAAGAGAATTCACTCCAAGCTTCCCATGAATTCAAAGGTCCATATTTTAATCAGTGTTTCTGGATACCAGTGAATCACGGGCATAAATAATCTCCAAAGAACTAAAAATGAATATGAGAGGGCAATGGAAAGGGCATGTGAGCAAACACCAATACATAATCAATGTCAAAGAACAAGAGTAAGATGTCATCAAGGAATTATATAATAGGAATAGGAGACTGTTAGGACAGCCAGAGTGCACTGGTACCCAATTGCCTACCGGATGTTTCCTGACAGGTGGTCCCATCGGTATCTCAAACTCAATACATCCAAAATAAATGATAATCTCAGCCCAAATTAGCCTCTCTTCCAAACTCCCATATTTCTGACAAAGGTACAACCATCTATCAATCACCCACTTTTTCAACTTCATTCTCATCCTCCCCTTCTCTGACCACCCACATTCAACCAGTGTTCCTCTTCACCCCATCTCTCATCTGCCCCCTTCTCTCCACACAGTCCCACATCCTAGACTGTGGCAATCACCAATTTAGCTGCTCGTCTCTCTAGGCCATCCTTCGCACAGCAACCAAAGGGGCTTTCCTAACACACAGGTCTAACCATGTTACTCTCCAGTTGCTCCTTACTGTTTATTGAGTAAATCCTAATTCCTCTCACCTTTAAAGCCTTTAATACTCTCACTCTAGTTTCCTTTCCCAGGCTTATTACATGTCACCTCACCCTTCATAAACTCGGTTCCAGCAAAACTGGCCTACAGACTTTCCCTCCATTCATGACATCCCATCTCCCATCTCCATGCTTTTAAAAACACTGTCTGTCCCCCAAGGCCAGGAAAATGCTACTCTCTTACTTCTCCCTCATTTGATGCCTAGCTCTTTTTTTTTTTTTTAGTGAGGCAATCAGGGTTAAGTGACTTGCCCAAGGTCACACAGCTAGTACGTGTCAAGTGCTTGGTCTGAGGCCGGATTTGAACACAGGTACTCCTGACTTCAGGGCCAGGGCTCTATCTACTGCACCATCTAGCTGCCCCTGATGCCTAGCTCCTTTTCAAAGCTCAGTTCAGGTGCCACCTCCAACAAGGAGCCTTTTTTGATCTCCCCAGTTACTTCTTGCTCTTTATCTACCCTCTCCCACCAAATTTACTTTGTATTTACTTATACTTACATGTTGCTCACACTGTCCACCCACCTCACTCCTCACACATACATAGACCCAGTCTTAAAATAAAGTTAAGTTTCATAAGGACAAACATTTTGGGGATATTTTTTGCATGCCAGTGCCTGCCCCATACTCAAATAGATTCATGATCTCATCATTTGGGAGTTTCCTCCAATTAATGCTCATTGCAATCTATCTGTGCCTGCCCATCCAGTGTGATTCATGAGTTTGACACACGGAAGCCACCCAACATGGCGTGTGCCTTCCTTAATTCTCCTGAAAGGATACCAGTAGATCCTTCTGCCTGTCCACTGGCCATTCCTCACTCTTACCATATAAACTGCCTGTGTCTTCCCTTCCTATTATGGGATTCCTGGAGACCATTTTCTCTCTTCCTTAAAATTCATTCCTTCTCAGATGCAGACTGCTTACACAGACCATGCACCTTCCCACTGCCTCTTAGGGGGACTGACATTCATTAATTTTTCATAGAGAGGCACAGTCCAATGCTTCGCTACCACACAGGAATACCAACAGAATGTTGGCTTTGGTAAGATGTGACTTTTAGGAAAGCTGAAAACTGGGAACAAATTTTTACAACCAGGGTCTCCGATAAAGCCTCATTTCCAAAATATATAGAGAACTGAGTCAAACTGATAGGAATACAAGTCATTCCCCAAATGATAAATGGTCAAAGGATATGAACAAGCAGTTTTCAATTGAAGAAATTAAAGCCATCTACAGTCACATGAAAAAACGTTCTAAATCACTATTGATTAGAGAAATGCCAATCAAAACAACTCTGAGGTACCACACCACACATATCAGATTGGTTACCATGATAAAACAGGAAAATTATAAATGCTAGAGAAGATGTGGGTAAATTGGAACACTAATGCATTGCTGGTGGAGTTGTGAATTGATCCAACCATCCTGGAGAATAATTTGGAACTATACCCAAAGGGCTATAAAAATGTGCATACCCAGCAATACCACTTCTAGGTATCTGTATCCCAAAGACATACAAATGGGAAAAGGACTCACATATACAAAAATATTTATAGCAGGGTTTTTGTGGTGGCCAAGAATTGGAAATTGAGGGAATGCTCATCAACTGGGGAATGACTGAACAAGTTGTAGTATATGAATGTAATGGAACACTACTGTGCTACAGAAAATGATGGGCAGGCAGACTTCAGAAAAACTTAGATGAACTAATGCTGAATGAAATGAGCAGAACCAGGAAAACATTGTACACAGTTAACAACCACATCATGTGATAACTAACTTTGATAGATTTAGCTCTTCTCAGCAATACAAGGTTCTAAAACAGCTCCAAAAGGCTCATGACGGAAAATGCTATCCACATCTGAGAAAGAATCACGGAGTCTGAATGCAGATTGAAACATAGTATTTGCTCCTTTTTTGTTTTGTTTCTTCTTTCTCATGGTTCCTCCCATTGGTTCTAATTCTTCTTTACAACATGACTAATGTGAAAATATGTTTAATATGAATGTACATGTAAAGCCTATTATCAGATTGCACGCTGTCTTGGGGAGAGGGGAGGAAAAGCAGGGAGAGAAAATTTAAAACTCAAAAGCTTATGGAAGTGAATGTTGAAAACTAAAAATAAATTAATTAAAAAAAATTTAAAAGATAAGATACATCTTTATTTCCATGGGGCAAGGGGTCAATAGAGGACCTTTTCACTTCTCTGAAGGCAATTCAGCCTATACTCTTCTTCCTTTTCAACTATAGGGACCATTGCCTCTTTATCAGCATTATCTGTCTCACACATACACAAGTGATGGATAAGCTCTAGAGATTGCCCTTTACAAATGCATGCCATAATATGAGCAAAAGACATTCTTTATCCACTTGGTATTGTCTGTTTGAATGGCCCTAGTGAAATTTTTAATTACCTATCTATTCAAGAAGGTTCTGCAACAATCAGGGGCTTGATGCCTTCAGCACATTGTCAATAAGCAGGCATCCAAAAGATCTCACTATCCATAAAACGTTCCTCATCTACCTGTCCTGTGACCTAGATCTCCTTCAACACATCTGTGATAAACACACATCATCCTATTTACAATCTGCCTGCTAATTATGATCACAAAAGATCACTGAACAGCACTGTTCCTGTGCTTTTATTATAAATGATTCTGTTATCAATGGGATACAATTTTTTGGAAAAGAGACTTTAAGGATGCCTTTTGTTTTACCAAAGCAAATGCTTTTTTCATGATCTCACAATAAGATTAGTGAGATATTATATTCCCTAATCTTTCAGCAAATTCTGAAATGGTGAAGATGTGTTCACTTGATTATCACTTGTAAAAGATTTCTCCCCTACTGACAAACTTCAAGGATATCCTCCAGGTGTATATAATGACTTTCACAGAAATTCTGGATAGGTCAGCAATTGCTGATGCTTTCTGTTAATCTTTTCTAAAATTAATAAGATCTGATCTTTTTCCATGCCTCTGTTTTCTTCCCTCCTTCAGATACTTTGCATATTAATCACTCAATGCCTTCACGATTGTTTCTCCATCCACCAGATCTCCTATATACACTCTTGATCGAATCCTACTGATTTTCCCATGCTGTTTCTCTTTAGTGATATTTTTACTTCTACTATAAAAACATCCAGTCAATGATGCTATGCTATGATGTTAGGATTCAAGTGTGATGGTTGGACTGATTTTAATTGTGAAAAGTTGTTGCTACTTGCTAATCTTTATAAATTTTGTGCATTTTAATTCTATTTCTTGTCCTTCCAGTTCTGTCCTGAAATGCCACTGGGATGAGTCAATTGCCATAACTTTTAAAGATGATATATATTTGCTACTTTTTTACTGCTTTATGAAACAATACTGCTCACATGGCTCGACATTCTTCTCTTTAAGACCTGACTTTATAAATGAATTTATATTCTAAAGTGGTGTTGCCTTTGGCCCTCTTTTCTCTCTACTTGGTAAATAAATGTTCGCTAAGGTGCTTTCTGGGATCTTTTGGTCTTCCTGAGGCAAGAGATTTCCATCAGTTAAATGTTAGTACCAAGGTCATTTCTGTTATGTATTTGTCTTTTATACTGATAATTATTTGTTTTACTAGTGTAAGGCTGTACACCGTATTTTTTCAATTGTGCATTTCTTTAATTCTTTTCTCATTATTCTTTCTGAATTTTATTCATTCTGGTCTTTACCCTGACAAATCAGTATTCTGACCGAACAAACACAGAAAGCAGATTCAGGGATAACTCTTTAAACAATAACAAGTCTTCTCTTTCTATTAAAATATATTTCACTTTCTTTATTGTTATTTAGCTCTCATCATGTCTAGAGCCTACCAATTATTTTCTCAAAGAAAGTGATCCTGATAGAAAACACAAGTCTTAGAGCTATCTCATTTCTTTTCTCTGAACACGGCCTTTCCATATACTTTTTTGCCTTCCTTACCCTTTCCTACCTTTGCACTAAAGTCAACGAATAGAAGAATGTATCATGATTTACTCTGGAGGGTTTTTATTAAGTTTCTCATACAATTTCTTTATCTCTTTTTATCCTCAACAACCAATATTGGTACATAAGCTGCAATTCGTTTCAGGTGATCTTCTGGCAAACACCTATCATCAGTATTGCAATACAAGATAACCAAATAACTCATGAAATAACGTTTATTAGTGCCATTGAATGTACTGATAAGTAAATTTCACCAACTTCTTTCCAGCTCCCCAGGACCCATGCATCCATTAAGCTGTGATGTATGCTCACTGAACATGGATCTCACACTTGGAGCACCAATTACCAAATTCAAGTTTATAGACAGGCTCAGCACTGTGATGCTTTTCATTCTTTGTCCCCTTTCCCTGCCATTCTATCACTGTCATAGCCTGGATCAAAATAGTAAATTCATGATGCCTGATTGCCCAGGAAAATTCAGCAAAGATTCAATTTATAGATGGACTCATAATGAGACAAAGGAAATAATACAAAGCTCTTTAATATGGCCTCCCAAAAAATGAACACTTAAATACTTTCCCCAGCATCCTGGATAGCTAAAACTTATAGTCATGGATCACAGAAACAGCAGGGATTCATCGAATCTAACACCTTCCTTGTCTAAGCGAGCAAACAGGGTTCGAGAAGTGAAATGACTTGCCTAAGGTTTCATTGCTGTTAGTCAGCAGAGTTTGACTCGAACCCAAGTGTTTCAACCCCAAGGTCCAAGTCTAATATTCATCCTCCTCTGCTGCTTCTTACTTTACACGCTGCAAGGATTAGGGCAGTTAGTGATGAGAAAAGTCTGCTCTTCTCATCAGCATACATAAGGCTTCCACTCAAATCTATCAAAAGTCTATTAGAGCAAGCTCTATCAAGGGAATAATGAGTGGAGATAAGGGAACAATACAACAAAGAATCATAAGGCAGGATGAAAGCAGGTATAGTCTTAGCTCTCTAATAAGAATTTATGAACTAACAAAAAATAAAATATCACAGAATTACAAAGATTTATGAAGTTACTTTCAGGAACAACTTGAAATCACACTGACACGAACAATGATAAAAGCACGTCCAGGCCTAAAACTATGCTGTAAACAGCAGTCATCAAAACCATCTGGTATTGGTTTAAAAAGAGAGAGATCAATCAATGGAATAAACTAGACAAAAGAGAATCAATAACAACTGAACTCAACAAACCAGGGTGGGATAAAATCTGCTGGGAAAAACAGAAAGCATTCTAGCAAAAACGAGGCTTAGACCAATACCTTGTACTATATTCCACAAGGCATTCTAAGTGGGTATGTGTCCTTCATACCAAAAATCATACTATAAAAAAATTAGAAGAGAATAAAATCATATACCTCTGCCAGCTGTGAGTAGATGTATTCTTAAACCAAACAAGGGATTAAGTTGATCATAAAAGATAAAATCATTAATTTTGATTACATGAAACTGAAAAGTACCTGCACAGATAGAATTAATGCACCTACAATAAGAAGTGAAGCAATCAAATAGGAAAAAAATGTGTATCAAATTTCTATAATAAGGGTTTGGTATCCAAGATATATTATAAACAATTAAAATATAAAAGACTAATAACCATTCTCCTATACAGAATTGGTCACTGGATATGAATAAAAAGTTTTCAAAATAACTGCAAAGTATGGAAGAATGCTCCAAATTACTAATAAGCGAAATGCAAATCAAAACAACTCTGCAGCTTTACCTCATACCCTGCAAATTGGCAAAGATGACAAAAGATGGTAAGAGTCAATGTTAGAGAAGTTGTAGGACAATAGGCACACTGGTGCATTGTTGGTGGAGCTGAGAATCAGCTGGAAAGCAATGTGGAATTATGCAAATAAAGTGACTAAAAAATCCAAATGATTTGATCCATTGATTCCATTCCTGGGATCATATTCCCAATGAGGCCATTGATAAAATAAAAATCCCCATATATAACAAAAGATGCATATCAGTACTTTTTGATGATAGTAAAGATTTGGAAAAGAAGTAGAGATAGCCATTGAATGGGAAATGGCTAGACAAATTATGATACGTGAACATAATGGAATATAATTGTGCTATAAAAACTGATATGTGTGATGAATAAAGAGAAACATGAAAAGAGCTGCATGAACTTATGCCATTAGGTAAGCAGAACCAAGAAAATAATATACACAGTGACTACAACAATGTAATTAAAAAGAACCACCATACCAATAAAAATTCACAAGGGAATGTTACAAAATTGTAAAGAACATCTCTTCTAAAGAAGAGATATGAGAGACGCCCCAACCCACTCCCCTCTGGACAGCTGAGAGGTCCTCAAGTATTGTCATAGCACATATTTTCCTACTTCTTTAATATGTTAATTAGCAAAGCTGATTTTTCCTCTTTTTCTTTTTGTCTTAAAAAATACTATTTGTTATATAGGATGGCTCTCAGAGAGGAAAAGGAAGAGGGATACTGGGGGAAACTATGGTGACATAAAAATATATTAATGAAACTTATTTTAAAAATGAAGATGAAGCTAAATTTTGCAGGTGACAGAAATTAGGCTGCAACTTTTTGTAAATAATAAGTTAATACATGCATCTGTCTTTCTTTCATCAGGATTCCAAACAGCATCATTCATGACTAATAGAGAAAAAGAGAATCCATTGATCCACTAAAATGCAAAAATATACACACTCTACATGATACAAATATAATTTCTGAAACCCCATATAAGTTTAAAAAGGAAGTCCAAATAACTTGTTAAATATGAATGATTCTCATAACTAATCAGAGTAACAGAATTTATACCTACTCTAACCAAAGTGTTTCTCAACTCTGAACGGCTCAAGAGCAGACTAAATCTACCCAGAGCAGACATATGCATAATTAATGTGTCACTTAAGTTTTCACACAGAATATATGTTGGAAAGGACTAAAAGCCTTCTAGTCCAAACTGTAGCTGAACAAGAATCCCCTTCACATCATACCTAAATATACAGCAAGCATTCAGAAAGTGCTTCCCGTGTACCCAGCACTGGGTTAGACTCTAGGAATCCAAAGACAAAATAGAAACAGTCCCTGCCCCCAAGAAGCTTATAGTCTGGCCATAGGCTAAATCACACACACACACACACACACACACACACACACACACACACACACAC
>NW_020954577.1:40494514-40596237 GCF_900497805.2 Vombatus ursinus
CACACACACACACACACACACACACACACACACACACACACACACACGCATGCATGTGTGAAACAGGCAAAAATAGTCACACAGTGAGTTTGGGACTCGGCATGAAGAATCCAGAAACGTCTTCTGTGGAAAATGGAGCTTGAAACTGAGCCTTAAAAAAACCAGGCCAAAGGGAGTCCACGCCCAGGCATGATGGGGCAGCCAGTGTATAGACGCACAGAGAGGACAGTCAGTGGCATGTATACAAAGGAGAGTAATGAGTAATAAAGCTAGAAAGGAAGGTTGGGGCCAGGCTGACTTAAGTTCTTGAACTGAAGACCTCCAATTAGAGGACAACAGATTACCTACCTTTTACAACTAGTAGGAATTTACATTTGAACATAAGGATACATACTCAATGGTTTACATTACAAAATTTTACATACAATTACTTAATTTTCAAGTTATAAATATAAATTATTAAATATCAAAATCAAAACTGTTAAACACTACAGGGAATACTATCTACAACTTTTTTCAAGTTCTTTGTACCAGCAATCACTAATAACTTTTACCCCACAGCTCCCAAGCAATTATGGAGTCTTGAGGATTACAATCATTTTTTAAATATATTTTATTTGGGTTTTAATCAGTCAAAATCTGCTTTCTCACCCTCCTATTCCAGCCCACCCTCCCCCACTGACAGTGCAAACAAAGCAAAACCTACAAAATATGTCTAGTCAATTAAAACAACTTTCCACACCGGCAACGTCAAAAAAGAATGTCTTTCACTTAGCATTCTGAGCCCTTCGTCTCTCTGTCCGGAAGTGGGCATCATATGTTATCACTAGAAGGACTATAATCCTTGGGGAAGGAAGTTATCTAAAGCTTTTACAGGGAGACAGTTCAGTAGGAGAGAACAATTCTGCCACCCACTTTGAGAGCACAAAGCCACATGGAGTCTCTCTAAGGAGGCTAGGGAGCTGAGACAAAAATCTGCACATCCTAGAGAAAGACCAAAGGAATAACTAAGAAGCCTGGCCTGAGGCACAGTGCATGCCCAATGAAAACTTCTTTCTGCCCACCCCAGCTCCGGACTTTGAAAATGCTCTGCCAGGAGCTCACTTTCTCCAGGCAGCATGGATTTCCAAGACACCACTGATTATCGGGATGACATGATATACAGCCACCCCTTGGAGTCATTCAACTTCATAGCACATCATTTTTTTAAAAGGTTTCCTAGGTAACTTTAAAAGGTTAAATAACCTCCACTTGAAAGGAGTATTAGAAAGCTGATTAAACAACCAATAAAGAAGCATTTATTAAGCGCTTATTGTATGCCATACACTATTCTCAAGCTTAGTCTGTCACCTAAGCTCCTAGGGATAGGAAGTGTATTATTTAAAAATAAAGTTTACCCCTACCTGTACTTGAGGGCCTTGACTGGAATCTGCAGGAGACTCCCCCCTTCAAAGGGAAGGTGCACGGTGTCACTGTCATCAGCGTGAAGCAGCCGTTCAGCCTCCTAGGTGAAGCAAATTAAATCGTTTTTCTCTCTACCTTTACCTTCTTCCGTCCCCATCCCCCCCGAAAACTATTAAAGATTAAGACACTGGATTAATGTTCATTTCAAAGGGAAATTTACTACATGTAACAGATTAATTAGAAATTAAAACTGCCAAACTATGCAAACAAAATATTAATATAGTTGCGACTGAAATACTTATTTCAACAAGAGCTTCATGAAAAGTGTCAAACACATGGACCACATGCAGCTCAAAACATTCCCAAGTGAAGCGTGAATGTTTAAAATGCACTTGGAAAATATTTGACAAAATTTTAAAAATACAATAAAATATAAATAATGTTACTATGTGGTTTTCTAAGTCAGTATGCTGATGGGAGGGATTCTTATGTATGCTTTAGTGGTCCCTGTTTCTAGTTGAGTTTCATACCACCAATCTACATTAATATCTGTAGCATACAGTAAAAAAATTCCTTTTGAAAAATATGTATTTTGTAAGTTAACCTTTTCTTCTACTAAGAAATAAATAAAAATATCAACTTTTATGAAATAAGTGTCATTTAATTATGCTTATATCCTAACAAAATTGCCATTTTCAAGGCTCTTTGTCATCATTTTTGATATAAAATATATTTTTGCAAATAAAATGGAGAGGTTGAGATGGTTCTTTAAAAATGGATTTTCATCATGTAAGAAACAAATAGAAAACGCCTAATTTTTTAAAAATTATCTTATTACAGAAAAGGCTGATCAGCAGAATTCAAACGTGTGGGGGTGTGTGTGTGTGTGTGTGTGTGTGTGTGTGAGAGAGAGAGAGAGAGAGAGAGAGAGAGAGAGAGAGAGAGAGAGAGAAAGAAAGAGAGACACCCTGATGAATCTAATAAAAATAAGATACCACTACTAGGGAAAACTAGCTTAAATTATGACACAGACACCAATGTATGGTGACTTTCAGAAGAAAATAATAATCTTAACTTTCAAAAATTCCATTATAATTAGATATTTGTGAATATTACGGAAGAGTAAACATACAATTTGTAAAGTTTCACGTCAGTTGCAGAGATATCAGCATTAATAATAATTAATTAGTTTCAGTTTCCTATGATCAGCAAATGTGGTATTATACTGCCACAATTTTAAATTATCTGGTACGCTTTTTAAATTATAATCTTGAACTGATCAGATAATTGAAAATAATGAAAAAAGAGTAAGAACTTAGTTTCTAAAAATGTACCATTCAACTACAATACTAAGTATGAAAATTAGGCTTTACACCTTTTAAAAAGTTGAATTCCATGACATAAAAATATGTATGTATGGTCCATTTTTCTGTATTCATCATCAAAATGTGCTTGAAATTTAACACTTAAACTGTAGGTATCTTTTCATCAATGACTCAAAATAAAGCTACAGATTTCTCTAGAATGTGTTGTTCCTGAATACAAAGTTCCTCAAATAGCTGCACAATGGCCAGCCGAGACTCAGCTCAGGCCAGTCCTTCTGGCAGAAGATCATGGAGAGAGTTGAGCTGCCTGGAAACTGCACCCACTCTGGCCAGCTGGAAAAATCACCGAGCTGTGCCTTGACAGTTTCCCAAAAGATTTTAGGGTTTTAAACCCTTGATAGTTTTACACACCTCCTTTTCCTTCTTCTGTTTGTCATCTTCTTTCTTTTTCTTACTTTCTGGCATGAGATCATCAAGCCAGCTCAGTTCTCGTTTGGTAAAACACAAATCCATTAGTTTGCGTATAAACACCAATGCAAGAACCTTAAAAAAAAAAAAAAAAAAACACAGGCCTTAAACCTCTTTTGAAAAGTCCACAAACTGTTCCAAATACGAAAAAAAAAAAAAATTAAGTAACCAAAAACAAGGTTAAACAAGACCTATGAAATAAAAAAACTAACTCAGAAAATAATATTTTTTAGCCTTCACAAACAAAAAGTATACAGTTATAAAAAACACAATTCTTAACTATCTGTTTGGAATAAATTCATTAGCCTGTGCAAGTACTTCATTAATAAGCATGCCATATCAAATGGAAACGTATTAAATTTAGGATAACCATAGATAATATTAAAAATTACTCCCTTCTCCTCTCTACTGTACTACTGTCAGGGTCCAGATCTCCATTTCTTTATTTTTTTAATGGTACATGCATTTAAAGAACTTTTTTCACTCTGCACAGGAGAGTGCAACATTAACACTATAGGCAGAAATATTAAATATGGATATTTATTTCTGAAACAGCTCGATCCCACAAACTTCAAATGACTTTTCCTATCTTCAAAGGCCATGCTGCTCATAAGCAATGGAAAAAGCACTGAACTTGGAGGCACTGGACCTGGGTTCAAATCCTGGCTCTGCCACAGACTACCCATGTGACAAAACCTTGTCAAAAAGTCACACCCCTTATTTAGGCTTCAGTGTCCTCTTCTATAAAGTAAGGAAATTAAATGTAATTGTCTCTAAGATTTCTTCTCACTAATAATCTATGGGTACTATGGGTAAGTTATAAGAGTTACTTTATTAGCAGCATCACAGTTATTTTTAATCATTGTAATATTAGTCAATAAGCGTTTTTAAGCTACTACTATATGCCAAGCACTACACTAAGCACTGGGTATACAAAGAAATGCAAAAATAGTCCCCCTGTATTCAAGGAGCTCCCAATCTAATGGGAGAAACAACAAGCAAATATGTACAACTAAGCTATACACAGGATAAAAAGAAAATGAGAGGGAAGGCACTGGAATTCAGATGAGATGGACAAGACTTCCAGTAACAGTTGGGATTTGAACTGAGGAAGGTGAACAGGTACAGCGGAGGAGGGAGAACATTCCAGGTATAAGAGACAGCCAGACAGAACGTCCAGAGCAAAGAGACGGAGGGTCTTGTTCATGCAAAAAGCCAGGCCCGGGTCACTGGATCAAAGAGTACAAGACAGTGAGTAAAGTGTAAGAAAACCAGAAAGGGAGGGAGGGGCTAGATTACAAAGGACTTTGAATGCCAAACAGGGCATTTTGTATTTGCTCCTGGAGGCAACAGAGAGCTACTGGAGTTTACTGAGTAGTAGAAGATGACATGGTCAGACCTGAACTTTAGGAAAATCACTTTACAGGCTGAATGGAGAAGAGACTGGAGTAGGAAGAAAGGTGAGGCAGGCAGACCCACAGGAGGCTACTGCAATAACCCAGACATAAGGTGACAAGGGCCTGCACCAAGGTGGTGTCAATGTCAGAGGAGAAAAGGGGGCCTATTTGAGAGAGATGCTACAGAGGTAGCATCTACAGGCCTGGAAACAGCTACGATAAGGGAGGGGAAGGGAGAGATAGTGGGGAGTCCAGAATGACTCCTACCCTGTGAGCCTAAGGGCCTAGGAGGATGGCATTGCCCTCTCCAGTAAATGCAAAGGTAGACTGGCATAACTGCTGAGATATCATTAGCCTCTGCTTCATCTTAATCAGGAACGGCTAAAGTGACTCAACAGGATGGGATGATGGGATGGAGAGTTGTGTGGTCCAACTCCCCAAAGCTACAGTTCTCAGACACACTCAAGACTGATCTGTGACTTCTTTAGAGAAGAGGAGGTCAATCCCAACACTGTGAGTCACCCCCCATCCATGCCTATTTATCCTCTGGGGCTCTCGTCCATGATGTCCCCTAAGTTCACCATAGATGATCCACTCAACCTGTCATGAGACTTCCTTGAGTCCGCCTACCATCTTGACGATTCCAAGAGAGCAGACTGAATACGCATCACTTTTCCCTTTCTCTTGTCATACTGTTGCCCATTTTCTACAGCCAGAAATTTCTTTGATGATACCCTTAATCTTGATTCTCCTTCATAATTTCTTGCTAGTTATAATTTTCAACTTGGTCACACTCACCATGTGCTTATCAGCCTTCTGAGAGATCCTCAATTTCAAGTCTTTGGAGACTACAGTGTTCTAAGACTCACAGACGTACAATATTACTGGAATAACAGAAGTATCGTAAGGACGAGCTTTTATCCCAGCAAGTAACTTAAGGTTAGTAAAAGAACTCTGCAAGTTCCCACAGATAATCCAGGAGGCTTTCTCCTGTTTAAGTCTGGCCCTCATTTGCTGTTCATTTGCAGTAGCTTTCCAAGATGCAAACACTAACAAAAGAGCTTTACAGAGTGTCTAGCCAGTCAGTTTTTCCTATACACATAGGCTTAACATTCGAGTGATTACGGATCTCATTCAGGAGGCCCCACAAGGTTCCTCGGCTTGATGAGATGTCACCTGCACGCAAGAGCACGTGGAAGACCAGGAGCATCCTCTCCAGGGAATCCCTCTTTGCCTTGGTTTCTCCATAAGAAAGTCCAAGAGTTCATCTGTCCATGAGAGCAGTGAACACCAAGGCCAAGTACCTTTGGTGACATATTTTAATTACCTCATTTATTCACACCTTTGCACTGAAGTCACCAAAGATCAAAGTACATACTGATTTAATGTGGAGTTTTATCTAGGTAACCCTAGATTTTCTCAATTTCTTCATGTTCTGTAACAAAGTGTGACTTAAAAGCAGCTATAATTATTTTCATGATAGTCCTTTTTTTAAAAAGTCTTAGAAAACACCCTCAAAAATCTAGAATAAAAAATTACTACTTTAGAAGAAACAAAAATCAAAAACTGATAACTACCTATTTCCAAATCACCCAAATAAATTACTTAATGATTCTTTCCTCAAATATGCACATAAAATGATCACTGTCAAAAGCCATATGATCACTTGACATACTGGTTTTAAAAAGGTCAGGAGGGAAAAGATTCATTTTACCATCATGGGGAAAACAACTGCAGCAGCTGAAGCTTTGATCACCCACAAGAGAACCAAACAGGTGAGCTGAATGACTGTAAAGATGTGGACCTTCCACAGTGGCACATAACGCAGATAGATTAGATCTGGCTGATGTTTAGCGGGCATTCCAAATAATTTGATGCGGTCAAAAAACTAAGAACAAAAAATAAAAGTAAAAAACATTAAACCAAATTTCAGTCCATGCTCTTTTTTTAAAAGTTTACTTTGACATTTTAAAGCTGTAGCATATTAGGGACAGGATCTGTAACTTCTCCATAACCTCTAATATTAGAGTTGTTCCATTTACTAAAAAGTTCAATGCTCAGTTACATACCCAGTGCATGTCAGCAGTAGGATTTGAACCCAAGTTGTCTTCCTGGATTTGAAGCCAGCTCTCTTTCATATTGACAAGCAACAGTTTTAAGCTAAAATTTCACTACGTTTTCCACAGTACGCAAAAGTAGGATAGATGCAAGTTAGCATCTAGGTTCTGATAAGTTTTGTGAATAATGAATCTCATGTAATGTGGTGTGTTATTTGAATTCCCACTTAATGTTTCCATTGGACAAAAAAAAAAATTACATTTTATGTCCTCATAAACCTGAAAAGTACAGATTCAAATACAGGAGAACAACTTCAGGGATTCATTATTTGCACTAATTGGGATCTAGCTATATTTCAGCAAAGTACTTTTAAATCTATGTGACACAAAGTAAGGGAGATAATTTGAAATTATTTAATTTATTGAAATAAACATGGTCCACTGAACCAAAAAATATACCACGCTATTGCTACCTACCCTTTGTCCACTTTAGTGGACGCAATATTTAAAAGATGTTCATGAAAATACAAGTCATTTAACCCTCCCAATTTCCAATTTCTCTTCATAAAAGAGCAAAATCATACTAAAAGAACTCTACAATCCCTTCTCGCTATAAACTTTTGTTCCATGAAATCAATCAGCTAATATGTATGACCTAAAAGGCTAAAAGAAGGGCCCAGAATAGAGGTCAAAAATCAAAAAATCATCCAGAGGTAATTTCAAGCTAAAAACAGCTCCTTCAAAAATGGAATTAATGCAAATATCAGCATCTAAATAAGCACAAATATATCCTCAGTTTTGTTTTAAAAGTAAACTAAAACAGCTGATCAATACTTTCCCAAATTTAATCAACAACTTTCATATATGAAAACTGTAAAGTATAGCTATTTGTAAAATAGTGAATGACAAGAATACCTAATAATCTGAATGTTCATTTCATAAATAAAAGATTCCTTAAAAACTCAGATAAATGAAAGCTATAAGTAACTCAATTCCATCATCACAAATCTCCAGATTAAAAGGAGGCACCAAATGTCTAACTTTCCTCCTAACCTCCAGACCATAATGGCAGCTCTACTCCTCCCCTAGTCTCCCCCCGCCCCAATTTGATTTTAGAATGCCTCTCCACCTCCTCAGCACCAACTCTGTTAAAATGGAAAGAGTCCTAGACTTTGAGCGAGGACAATCCTGGGTCTGACTCCCGTCTCTGACATTTAGTAGCTCGGTGACTCCTGGAAAGTCACTCAACCTTCTGGATCCTCCAAGGCCTCATCTATAAAATGCGGGCGAATATAAACATGCTATCTATTTACAAGTTGTTGTGGGGAATCAGATTAAAGGATTCAAGTACAATGCTTTGTAAACTTTAAAGTCCTGCATAGATATTACTTTCACTAGCTGTACTCTAAGGGAGAGGTTAGGTCTTGATGCCTGGGAAAATAAGTTTTAATATAGCAATAACATTGGCTTTTCAAGGTATTAACATAAGGAAAAACAGACTTGCCCAAAGGGACACAGAATCACTACCACTTTAAAGTCAATCTTTTAAAATAAAAAATAACACAATAAAAAAATTTTCAACTTTGAACTTGCCTGAATGCCTTTTAATGAAGAAACTCCCATATAAAGAAAAACACCATAGAGAACTGGCATTGGAATAAACTGTAAGTCAAAAGATCACAATCAGAATTCACACATGGAAACGGCAAAAAGTAACAGCTAAGAACAAAGTGATACAGTCACTGGATCTCAATACACAAAAGAATAAGGTAAATAATCCTAGGCAAAAGACCAGGAGACCTCATGGTGATTCCAAATATACTGTGTAAGAGAAGCAAATTTTAACAATGAATTGACTCAGAAAATCTGAATCCTTAAGTAGTTTAAGTTCCCTAACCGATACTGATAATGAAAGGTGACTTATGGACATCCTTTGCATTAAGCTATCACACTTGTGATGATCAGGCTTAAGGGTATGTATGTGTGGCTTAGTGAAAATAATACCAGCCTCAGAACCAGCATGCTTCGGTTTTGGTCTTGGCTATGTAACCTTAGTAAGTTATTTAACTTTGCTGAGAGACTCAGTATGTTCAGCTATACAATAAGGCGACTGAAAAAGAATGATCTCTTTAGTCCCATCCAGTGATAAATCCTAAGGTCATATAATTAAATACAGGATATGACAAAAACATATTCTTTCTATAAAAACGATCAACCATATAATCAATTGTAATAGGGAGACAACCTACAAAAGCAAATTAAAAATTATCATGTCATTTTGTATTTGGTGATAAACATGGCAATTAGTGTATTTTTTCTCAACTCCCAATTATAGTCAATATTAAAATGTTAGATGAATTTAATACCTAAAACATTCTCACAATAAATATATTAAATGTATTTTAGGAATTATTATATAATATTATAATAAAATTATATGTGCCTTAGGAAGTTACATAATCTTATTTTTATGGTTTCTCTACAATGGGAGGAGGAAGTGTATGATTGAGGTGGGGGAAAGTAGAAGTGGGAGAGAAGGTTAAAAATGCAGATTTCTGCAGCATGAGATTTAATACTCAAAAAAGTTAAAAACTTTGGCATTTAAGATAGAAGTGGTATTCTTTGATATTAAAACCTGTACATTATTCAAGAGTGGTAGATGAATTTAGGAGAGGCTTCAATTTGCTTAAGAGCAGCTATGTGTGTTTATTCATGCACTTAGCCAGAACTTCCTAAGTTAAGGCCCAGTGCTCTATCTGCTTTGCCATTTGGCTGCCTCAGTTATCCCAAGATGTGGACCTACATAACAAGGAGAACGGGGCCCGTGACATCCACTATGGGTTGTCCAAGAAGCAACCAAAGATGAGTGACAGTAGCTCAGAGAGATTAGTACTGGAAATCTAGATCTGGCACTCATCTGCATAGAGAGCATTACTGAAACCATGGGGGGTTATGAGACCACCAAATGAGAAACCATAGGGAGAAAAGAGGAGACATCAAGAACCAGTCATACAAATGGGAGGAAGACCATAAGCAAACAGGTTTCTAGGAGAAAACCTAGAGGAATAGCTGTCCACAAGGCAAATGACAAGCCTAAGAGAAGTGAAGGAGGGCCAGCTGAGAAAAAGGTCACTAAATTTGGCAATGAAGAGAATACTGGTAACTTTGGTGAGAGAAGTTTCATTTGAATTATGAGGCCAGATTACAGATGAGTTAAAGAACAGGAAGTGGGCAACTTTCTCAGAGTTTAACAGAGGAGATGAAGAGTCAAAATCCAGCAGGAATAGTCAGATCAAAAAGGGGTTTTTTTTTTTTAGAGATGACAGAGACATAACCATGTTTGTGGGCAACAAGGAAGGAGCCAGTAGAATGAGAATGAAGATAAGGGAGAAACAGTAGGGATGATAAGGCAGGCAACTTTCTAGAGAAACTGTGAGGCTGTGGAATGTTGACATATCCTTAGCTTTTTGCTACTGGCATCAATAAATACATACATTTTGTTAGATAACTGTATAATGATTTAAGACTAAACCAAGCTTCACATCAGAATTGTTTTCCTATACAGTCTCCTTAATAACCTAAAGTTGTCCTATTTTATGATTTCTAATTATCCTTCATGACATCTTTTTATCATACTTTTATTTTTTTACTTAGTACTAGGGTGGGTGATTTCGTTCTCCATTATTATATAATTTTTTACATAACCAAATTTGATTAAGCGCTGCCTATTTTACACAATATTGTCAATATTTTTATAAAGTTCTCTGTGTTTCATGGGTAGGTCTTCAATGAGTGAATTACAGGAGGACAGAGACAAAAGTCTCACTGGATAAGGTGCAGAGATGGTTGCGATGTGAACCACTAGAGAGTTTAATTCATGCCAATGAGATCATGGATACACAGAATTACTTAAAGCATCTTTAGGTGGATTCTCTTCTACCTTCAGGAAAGCATACAAAGAAAATTATACAACAGTTTTTAAGATCATATTCTAAATTTAATATGGAAACTGCTATCCATTAAATGTCATCTTTGAAAACTCTATACCATTTCAAATTTAATAACTCCCACTAAAATCCTTTGAACTTAGTGAATTTAATAATCTCAAGCTTATTTTAATTGGGCAATTTTTACACTACTAAACATGAGCGTCAACCTTAAAATACTGTTCTCAAGACAATTTGATGAAAAATTATCTTACCTTTAATATAGAAGTCATGAACACAGACAGGCCCATCAGAACAAAAATTAGTAAGCCCGTTACTCGTTGCTCCCGGATTCCCAAAAACTTAGGCTGTTCACCTGGAGCAGAACATTCAGATTCAACTTTTAAGCTGTTTACGTGACTTATGGACAGAACTGTCGCAGCCACAAACCATGGTAGACCCATAACTGAGCAAACGCCCAACATCACACCAACCATGAGCAAATCCAGATGATAGCCAGCTCCTTTCTGTAAAGTCAAGCAAAGGTTTCTCATATTCTCAAGTGCCCACTCAGTTTAGGAAAATATTTTCAGTAACAAATCAAGCAACTTATTTTTATGCCAGAGTCATGATGAAAATACTAACAAAATAACTCATATCTGAATTACTGAAGTAGAAAGAAAATTAAAATTACCTTCAACTTATGTTCCTTTCGATTTATGATGACTGCTGTGATTTGCTGATCCATGAAAATGAGGATAGTACAAAGCAGTGCTGGAATAGCAGCTATTAATAATGTCCACCATGGGTTATCGCCCAGTGGGCTGATGAGCCAACCCCTCTCTTTATGAGTAGGCTAGGGAGGGAAAAACATTTAAGTAATAAAAGTTAAAAAGAAAAAAAAGGAGAAGTTTATAGGTCTCCTTCCTCTAATCCATGGAAGCTACAGAAGTACTTCCATGTTTCACTAATGTTTGTTGAAAGAAAAGGCTAGAAGAACTATGTTGAAACCCTCATGGAAAACTGGAGTTTTCTATGACATCTGAGCATAAGGCACTGTATGAAAGGGCTACAGGTTAGAACAGATAGCACTGTAATGGGCCTAAACTAGCACACCAAATTATCTAAATGTCAGGATAGATACAAGAAAAGGCACTAAATTTAAAGTATGAATCCCAGCTCTCTGCTATTCATGCCTATATGACCTTGGGCATATCATTCAACAGATGGAAGTTTACTTCCTCATGTGTTAAAAAATGAAGGGATGCAATACTGATCTCTGAGGGCCCCTCGATAACTCTAGGTCCAATGATCCTTGACCCTCTATCTCTGGGATGAGGAACCTGTGGCCTCGAGGCCTTCTAGGTCCTTGGGTGCAGCCTTTTGAGTGAGTCCAAGTTTTACAGACCTAATCCTTTTATTAAGGGGATTTGTTTTGTGAAGTTTGGATTCAGTCAAAGGGCTGCACAAGTGGCCTTGATGCCACGGGTTCCCCATCCCTATCTCCTCTTTCTTACATATTGCAATATGATTTATTTAAAGCAATGATTTTTAACAGTAACTGCGTGTTCAGAGGAGCTCTGTGCTCTAGTTCTGCCATCAAAGGATCCTAAGGTAAAGTATACACACATCTATCTACATATGCTTTAATTTCCTAATAGTTTTTATGGAAATCAATTTTCCTCCATGAAAATAGTGGTAATTACAAACTAGAAAGTAAATATTTTACTTATTTTCATGACTTCCAAATTCCTGAAATTTTCATGACCTCCAAAAAGATTTTCCTTACTAACCTAAACCCAATAATCAACATCACAATGTTGATGTGCTTGCAAACATTTTATACTTTACTGTCTATAAATTGCTTTTATTTTGGAGCTATTCTTTGTCTTATCGCTCTAAATATAATATAATCTCCTTGAGGTCAAACCCTCAAGGAAACACCCCAGTATCATAAAATCACAGAATGTTAGATCTAAATGGATGTTCAATACAATGCTTAGAAAATGCCCCAGGTTCTGTCCTTCAACACATTTGTCATTTAAAGTCTTTATGTTACTGTTTATTTATCAAGGCATTAGCAGACCCTTACAAGACTATAGCTCCTTAATGAAAGGGCTGTATCTAATCTAAACTTTCGCCGATGCTTTGCACATAACAAGTACTTAACTCAATATTTTTTAAATGCACTCTCTCATTTTACAGATTAAAAAAATTAAGTTAAATAGTGGTGTAGTCCATTGAAAAAAAACACTAGTTTTAAAGTCTAAGGACCAGAGATTAAGTCTTGGCTCTGTTTGCCCACCTGTATAGCCTTTGACAATTCACTTAAAGAGAGGTCCAGAGAAAATTATTTGTAAAACGAGGGTACTGGACCTGGGGTCCAGTGAGGACCTATGAGGTCCTTTCTTGTTCTAAATCCATGACCTTTACATTTATTTTTCTAAAGGTCATAGCTATTAACAACCACATGTATTCCAAGTATATTATTGATAATAATGGCTGACATTTATATAGATCTTTAAGGCTTAGAAAGCACTTTATACACATATATATGTATCTAATTTCATTTGATTTTCAAAACAACTCTAAGAAGTAAGTGCTATTATTATCCTCATTTTACAATGAGGAAACTAAAGCTGGGAGAGGTCACATGACTTGGCCAGCATCACCCTACTATTAAATGTCTTAGGCAGGATTCTAATTCAGGTTTTCCTGCCTCAAAGTCTGACACTCGATCTCCTATGCACCTTGGCTGCCATAAACCTAGCTGGCAAATAGTATTTTCTTACCATATGAATCAATGGATATCTATTTTAAGGCTTTTCTTTTTTTGGAGGGGAGGAGGGGGCTAGGTAAGTGACTTGCCCGGGGTCACAAAGCTAGTAAGTGTCAAGTGTCTGAGGCCAAATTTGAACTCGGGTCTTCCTGACACCAAAGCCAGTGCTCTATCCAATGTGCCACCTAACTGCCCTCTAAGGCGTTCTTTTTAAAGGTCATTTAGTATAATGCGCTGCCAATTAAACACATGGAAATGCTAAAAAGAAAAAAAAATTTAACTTAATTTCACATCAAATTAACATGTTTTATACAAACTAAGGAAATGTAACTTAAAATAAATTATTAAGATGTATCAGAATATTCCCACTGAATTTCTCTGAAGAGAGAAATAAGCACTTGGTGCTATAATACTGCCCACAAGAAACTGTGTGGAACAGAATCACTTCCCTGTTCTAATAAGACTGTTCTAATTTAACAGGCATCTTCCATCTGAAAGGGCAGACTTCAACTCCGTCCATGGGCCCCCTCAGCTTTCTGGTGGGAATTCCCTCACTGGGGCATGCACACACACACACAGACCTCACTTCCCTGTCCTAGAAGAACTTTGGCAATTCAGTCCCCATAGAAAATAACTAACATTTCACTAACTCCTTGTTCAATAAGCGATCTGTAAACGATCTTAACCATTCCACAAGCAAAGATGAAGAGTCTGCTCTGCTCAAGGCGCTAGGGGACCAACAAAAGAATTACACGCAGTCCTTGCTCTGCTGGAGCTAAAATTCAATTGATGGGCACAGTGTAGACAGCCTAAGTAAGTACTAGGACTGGACCTTCTGAGTAGAAAAGGTTGAGACGCCTGGTCAATAGGAAGAGTCACAAAAGGCTGAGCAAGCAGAGAGACATGAGAGGTGCAGAGACAGCAGAAGAGGAAGGACAGGTAGCAGGCACACCGCCCGCTGCCAGGCATGTTCCTGGGTACTCTTCCACCCATGTCGCCCCCTCTGTGCCCTATTCGCTGGTCCCTTCACCCCTTACTCTCTTTTCTTCCCTTTTTTTCTAATACCCCCACAGGCCCTCCTGTCCCTTTAGAAATACACTGTGTTTTAAAGCTCCAAGAATAACAAGAAAGGCCACGGTCCCTCTTGTGGCTTTTACACTGCTCATCAATAGCTATTTATATAAGGACAAATCCTCACACATTTGTGTGCATGACCTTTACCTCAAATTTTTCAGGAACGTGAAGTTTAGGAGAAGGAACACCCACAAGGTAGTCAATGGCAACCATAGTTACTATTGTGAGAAACACAGCAAAATCACTGATGGTCGATCGGACCTAAAGTAAAGGCACCAAGTTAGTGTGTAAATGTAGTGGATACTATGCACTCTTCCCAAATAACTCACAGAAGTCACAAATCATGAAATGGGGGGGTGGTTTGAGTGATGAAAATGTTTGTGAACTAAATCTGTATTTAATTCCCCAAAGAGTAGATATCTAACTCTGTATGTGAATAAAATAGCTTTTCTCACAGATTCTTCTCCTAAGTAAACTCAGAAATGGCCACATACCACGTACACTCGCTATGAAACACAACATTCCTGGGCCTCTTTTAATCTGACACAAAAATGATTAACCTCAATGCAAGACTAGTTTTAATTTAAATATAAATTATTAATTTTTTAAAAAAATCAACATATATTAAACCTCTGAAGTTGTATTCAATTACCTTGGTAGGAAAATAACGCTTGGTCTTAAATTGCTTCAGGAATGATGACAGAAAAAACGTTGTGAAGAATAAGATAACACACCAGAAGAGCACATCAGGAATATAGGGCCCGTGAAGACCACAGGCTGGGCCCAGGAAGACACCATGAAATTGTTTACATTCCTGGAAAAAAAGGGAAGAAATTCTGGCTCTTTTAAAGTCAACTGAAGTCATTATTTGCTCCTGCCTTTTTCCAAACAGTGAAAGGATGACTAAATGACCCATCAAGCACAATCAGCTGGAGCTGAGATGGTTATTACAGAACCATTCTGCATAAATTTGCTTTTTCACTAAAGGCAGGTTTTTCACCAGAGACAGGTATTCAAACGGAATAAAAAAGACAGGTCAAGCCTTAGTTGGCAGGAAGAGGGATGACAAGGAGACATTCCAGAAAGATGTCTTCCAACAGCAGCACTCTCATTAGAGGGCAACTGCTGGCCAGATCACCATTTCTTCTTTCTGCCTGACCACGACCCACGAGAGAATGTGAGCAAGTGAAGAACAATAAAGCAGAGGATTCTGAGCCGCTCAGAAAGGCCAACTACAGAAGGAGTCTCTTATGAATTCTACCCATCTAAAGAGAGAATGGGCTGGCTGGGTTTGTGAAGAAATGATGGCAGAAAGAGATGAGAGCCAAGCAGAAGGTACTGATTCAGCTTCTTCATGTCTCTCATCTGCTGCTCAGGAGAGCAAGCCTACCCTCACTAAGTAGAAATGGTGAGTTGGTATTACTCATTGCTCATTGTCATTCTCTATCAGCTCATGTAAACAGACTTAATTCAATTAAACTCCATTACCTAGTTTTTCATAAGCCAAATATGGCTGTTCTAAAACACTTTGAACTGCTTTCAGTATCAGTAAAGTTGCCCCAACATTAGTAAGAAAGATGTCTGGTATACCTTGCCAGCAAAATTTCTTCCAAAAGTGAATTGCATTGGCTGAAACATTTTTTAAAAGACAATACTAACTCTACTACATTAAAAACTGGCTTTAAAAAATGAAATGTAATTTTAAAAGTAATCATGTCAATAAATAATTAAGGACCAATGCTTCATTCCAATGTAGATGAAATGGACTGCATTTGCCTATACTAGACCACCTGCGTTCTGCCCAAGTTGTATCATAATCCTTTTAATGTCTGTTGTCTCATCCTCCTCTGAGGGACTTTTGACAAAGGCTGATCTCAAGCAAGGATAATGCTCTGGAAAGAACTCACTCCTATGACTATGAGTTTCTATAGCAGGACCTACACCAGAAAAGCCAGAACAGCCTAGAAGAGATGAGAGCTGTGGTGTTCATCCCTGGGAATCTACCCAGTACACATCAGGAAAACAAGTTCCCTAACAAGAGAAGTCCATCAACAAAAAGTAAGCAATGACAGGTGGGGGCTACTGTCATGGTCAAATCCAGTGGAAGCAGATATTTTGGTTAAAAGACAATTTTAATCATTATTACATTCTACTTTTGTGGTGCTTTATAGTTTACAAACTGCTTTCTACACAATATCCCTATGATATAAGTTGTGCAAGTATTATTATCCTGATTTTATACAGGAGGAAACTGAGTCTTAAGGAAAGGTTAAGTGACTTGTCCCAAGTCAAAGGCTGGAACTTGAGCCCAGACCCAAATAGAGAACAGTAAGACAGTCCTCTTTCCACTGCTCTTCAGCCATTCTCTGAGATGTTCAGTCAGCTGAGCTAGAAAGTGAGACCATTCTTTTCGTTGGTAATATTTTAATAAGCCATCTGCCTGAGGCTCATCTCTTGTTACAGCTTTTCCCACCTTTTTACATAAGTGTATAATAACAGGATGATAAATAAGAGAATGAGCCACAGCAGGCTCAGAATCCATTCTAAATCTTATGGCTATGTCTTGAAAGTTTCCTAAAACCATTTCCATACAAATTGGAAAAGCAAATGGAGGTTAATGAGAATAAGCTGTCATGAAGTCAAAACTAACTTGCAAAATGAATAGTATTTTTCAAGGTACTCACTTCAACAGTGAGGTTGCCCCATGAAATCGTCTGTGATGACTGATTCATCGCGATCCATTTCTCGAGCGTTTCATTGCTAGGATTTGGAGGCTCAGTACATAAGCATCTAAGAAACCATTAAAGGAAATGCTTTCGGTTGATGTGTTTAATTTTGAAATTTAATTAAACTAAGAATGCAACATGGTAATTTTCAACATCTTAATATTTTTACCATATAGAAAACTGAGGGTAAAATATATCTTATACTACTATTAAAGGATAACAGAGAACACAGTCTTCATTACATATAATTTAACATAACAAATATCTCCTCAAAAATATATACTTAATAGAGAAAGGATAATTAAGAAAGCCTTTAAAGAGGATTATTTTCTAAAAAGAATACAGAAGATACTGAGACCTAAAGCAGCCTATCTACAAATGCAGCCCAACTATAGAATAAATAAATGCAAAGACGGCCACAGGAGTTAGTGTCAGGAGGAGAGACTGCACCTTAAGGGAAGGGGGGAGGTCAGAAGGGAATGAGTGCCAAGCGCGCAGAATGGTGGCGAGTCCAAAGGCAGGGGAGGGGAGGGCAGGGGAGGGGGCTCAGGGATAAGGGAGGGGACGATCTGAATTTCACCCAGTGGAGCAGGGGAGTGATGCCCAAGAGAGCTGAAAAGATACGTGGAGTTGGATGTGGCTCTAAAAACTAAACAAAGGGATTTTATTTGATCCTAGGGGCAGCAGGGAGACCGTGGAGTTGGCGGAGAAGGAGTGAAAGACTGAACTTAAAGGAAAATTACTTGGACAGTAAGTGTCTGGAGGTGGGGAAAAGACCTGAAGCAGGAAGAACAATGAGGACACTACCGCAATTACATGAGAGGGAAAAGGGGACCTTAACTAAGTGGAGAGGAGTCAGATGCAAGAGATGCTATAGAATGAGAAAAGAAAATCTGGCAACTGATTGTGAATGAGAGAAAGTGAGCAGTCTAAGATAATGCTGAAGTTAAAAACCTGGAAGGCTGGTGTTGCCTTCAACAGAAACCAGGAAACCTGGAAGAGAAGAGGATTGAAGGAGAAAAGCAATGTTGAATTAAAGATGTCTCCAAGAGTTTCGGCCAAGATGGCTACCCGAATGGAGGCCGATCGCCCAATTACCACAAACCTAACTCCAGCAAAAACTTGAAATGTATATTACTGAAAAAACTTGCAAGTGACCACAATTTCTTCCACACTAGAACTGCACAAAAAGTCAGCCATAAGCCCAGGGACAAAAGGAAAGAGAACCACTACAAAGATTATGTGAGCACAGGCAAACATGGCTGCAGCTTCCCAGCATAATCAAAAGCACGTGTAACCTACAAGACTATGTATCTTGAGACTACTGTGGAGGTCCTAAAGTCCTAAGATGGGGGGATCCTGGGAACCTTGAGAGTGGCAGTGACCAGAGTGGCACCAAAGCACTCAGAACTGAGACAGCCCAAACTATAGGATTCCCAAGTTCCCAGCACTCTGCCCTGTGAAAGCATAAAAAGCAATAAAGATCCAGCATGACCAACCTCAAAGACCTAACCGAAAGAAAGGAAACAAAAGATAACAAAAACATGTACAGCTGGACACGGTCACTGTGCAGACTCATTTTCTCTGATCGTGCTTATTTGTTGTAAGGGAAAGGTATTTTGTTGGTGTTGCTGCTGCTGCCATCATTAAATAAGAAGAGGTTATGAGAAAAGATGACAGGCAGCAACAGGGCCACCAGAAAAGGAAATAACTGTACACATATGGGAACATAAAAAAGGCCAGAAGGAAGCACAGACAAGGAGAGATTTCAAGGGAGCACATGGAATCCTACTTCTTTAAAAGAAGATCAAGTAGATATAAAATGGAGACTCATGATTTCAAATATAATTCTCTTATTTAGATTCTGTTGTGGGTAAGGAACTGCTTTCTTTTTTGGCATTTAAAATCCATATAAAATAAACGATAACATTTTAAATTTTAAAATGGGGGAGGGGGCCAGGAGAGAATGTCATCAGGACATCTACTTTGCAATGTCAAGTAGACAAATGGTAATACAGGACTAAAGCTCAGGAAACATATTGAGACTAGATATATATGTCTGGGAGTCCTCTGCACAGAGATGGTAATTAAACCCATGGGAACTGCTCAGGTTACTAAGAAAGAGCATATAGAGGAAAAGAGGGCCTAGACAGGCTCTTGGGGAACACTCACAGTTAGGGAGGAATGATATGGATGACGAGTCAGCAAAGGAGCCATAGAAAAAAATGGTCAGACAAGAGGAGAATGTGCAGGCAGTAACTGTAGAAAGCTTTTGCTAGGAAATGAGAAAGAATTATGCTTAAATGGATGGTAGGGAAGGGTTGTTTCTGTTTTTGTAAAGGACAAAGGATATCTGGGCATGTTTAAAGGCAATGGGGAACCAGCACATAGGAAGAGTCTGAAAACTGGGAGTGGGGTTAGTGAGATTGTAATCACTGGGCATGATTGGGGGCCCGGGGAGGGGGGTTGTGGTAATGATGAAAAGAGGTTCACCTTGTCAGGTGTCACCTCTCACAGACTGGGGGGAAAAGAAGCAAGACGAGAAGATGATATTAAAAGGTTCTGAAATTAAGAGAAGGGGAAAAAAGGGAACTGACTTTGAATGGTCCCGATTTTTTCAGCAAAGTAGGAGTTGAGGTCTGTGTGTTGGGGAAAGTATAGGTTAGATTTGGTTGAACAGACAGAAGAGGGGAAAAGAGCAATTAATGGCAGAAATTTATGATGGGAATTTCAAGCAGCAATGAGGTCGGTGAAAAGCAACAGCCAAGAGAAATGATCACAAAGAAGAAATAAATGAATAGTTAGAACTCCTAGGAGGCAATGAGCCAAAGCATAAGCTGGGTCATATACATGTCAACAATCTTTAAGGGTATCACTGCCAGGACAGAGAAAAGGAAAAACAAATTAGAACATCATTACAGCCTGAAAATAGTTGATATAAGGACAAGTAATCCCTATGTATTTCAATAATTCCTGAAGGCATCACTGTGTTAAAACATGGAAAAATAATTTACGTCAGAATGATGATCTTAAGCCATTAACACAAGTTTAAATTTCATTCAAGATACTGTTGATTAAGGCTGGGAATGATATAAAACACTTTAGGGAAACTTTAAATTTTTGAGTTTCAGTATTTTTTTTAGAAATCTATCAAATTTAACTAATCAAGAAAGCTTAATAATTAGAAAGCCTTTTAATTTTTTTAAATAATACAAAGAAAAGCATCTCTTTCTAGTAATAGACCAGTAGGTTACACAAAATAGAAGTACTGCTTTACCTATGCATAGAACTCAATGTAGTTCAAAGTAACATGATTCTAATTCTAGTGTCTTTTAGTTTAAAACAAAGTAATTTTTCTCCATGAAATATAAAGGTGGTTATTCTCTTTGGTCTAAGAGATAAAAAAGTTAGCTCTTCTGTCATATTCATTGTATCAAGAAGTCTGAATTTCTTCCATTTCACCAATATTCGAGTTTAATTACAAACTCCAAAGGGGATAATGATGCTTTTGCAGTCACAATACACACACTGCAGAGCCAAGACTGATGGAGAATTCAACAAGACAGCAGAAATGCAAGTGAATGCCTGTGTGTTGCTGGACTTTACAGAGGCCTAGCGCTAACTATATATAATGTTTTTGCAATGTTTAGGAAAATACAAAAATAAAGGTAATACTTATATTAAAAATACAGTTTTGCGATGTACTGTATTTAATTATAATAGTTTAGAAAAAGCATAGCTAGCTAACAAAATTCTTACAGATCACAGAAGGTCCAGGAGATCAGTTTGGCAATTAATGATTTTGTCTACATCCCCATTTTGGTATATTACATCTTGTTAGTAGCAAAGCCAGATCTCTTAACTCTGAATTAAAATGAAACATGATATTTAATAAATAATTAAACAAATTAAGAGAAACACTTACGAATAGGATGTCAGTTTGTCTAGGTCATTGTGCATGTTAAAAGCATAGACTTCTCCTAAATGAAAGAGCTTTTCCAATGCTTCATAGATAAATATGATGCAAATAAGAGCTGCGAAGGCCTCTTCGGTAAACCGAGTGATGTAACACACAAGGCTGCTTGCATCTGTTGCTACCAAGACAATGCACAAAAAGGAAGTCCAGAGACCAATGCTGGTCCGTAATGATAGATAGGAAAGACTGTAATCTCTGTTTAAAAAGAAACATGCACATATGCAGCACAAGTCAAAAGCAGCACCTTCCCTCATATTCTTAAAAACATGTGACCAAAAATGCATGACATGAAACTAAACATCCTAAGAGACATTAAATAGGCAACAAATGGAAATAAGGAAATGAAGTCTTTTCTTTACTTTGAGACTATCTTCCTTCCACTAACAAATGTAAGTTTTATTTTTGCATATTTATACAAAAATTGACAAGGAAGATATGTGTAACTGTAGATGCTTCAAAGAATATTGATTTTAAACATTTAACAAATCCTAGTTTTCACAGCTTGAAAATAATCAATGAAATCCATTTCCCCTTAATTTTAGAAAATATTACACAAAGCTAAAAGAACTATCACTTACTTGCAGAATTTAAATAATATTTTTTCAAATACAAGAACTGGTCCTGTACTTCCTAAGATTGTAAGTGGCTGCCCAGAAAACAATGAATAGGCGATCCCAGTTAACGATGCTCCAAAAAGAGACTCTATTGCACTCTGGTTTTGGGGAGAAAAGCCATAAAAACAAATCCATCACAGATATTCCATTAATCTGCTATAAGCATATAGGCATCTAGAAAGAAAGCCTGAATAAAAATGTTAATCAAACAAATGCTACCATCATTTATGGTAGTATAAGCTACACAGTCAATAAGAAAAAAACCTAAAATATTTATTGAACAGAACATACCAGATCAAAAGTAAAAATTGTAAAAAATTGTGGAACATTAACACATGCAGGGAAATATGCCTTTCCTCCTACTTATTACAAGTGATTGTTCTGCCACATACCTGATTTAAAACTTCATATGATGAAATCATTCAAGAGGCTTTAGCAAAAACACTGATTGACTGTTACTAAGGCATTTTTTATCTAATAGACAAACAAGAAACATATATATATACACACACACACACAAAAGACTATTCAGAAACGTTCTCAATGCTGAAACTAAAATCCTAACTATAAACTAGTCAGGGAAAAAGTCAGGGAAAAGAAAATTCTACTAATTTTCTTATACTTTTTCTGGATTTTTTAAAATTTTAAAACAGTAAGTTATCTTTTATTATTAAAGTCTGTAAAAGAGAATAAACCATAAAAAGAAGCCAACCTGCCTCAAAATGAAAGCATGCTAACTTAGGGCCACTATCAAAATATGACTGGGGAAGCAACAAACAACTACTCAATAGGAAAATATAAAAAAAAAAAGAATGGAGTTAATCGCTCACCAACACCCTACCCTTCATTAAATTGGCCTAACAACAGTATAAAAAAATTAGAATAAGGAGGAAAATAACTGTAAGAAAAGTAAAATTTGGGTCAGATAGGATGTTCCACGGTCCCCCTAACTGCAATAAAACCTCTTTCAAAATTTAAAAGTGACCTTACATTATGGAAGCAAAATTAAACCATTAACTTACAACCTGGATTGTGTCCATAGGCAAAATTGTCTGAGGGAGTAAGCATCATACCAACAATAACATGTTTAACTGTACAGTGTGTAAATGTTTCATATTATGAAATAAGACAACATACTTTGAATTTGTCCTTGAGTTACAGATTAATAATGAGCTGTCTTAAACTGCTGAAATGCATATTTGTTAGAACCAATCTATGTTGTAGTCTACGTGACAAAAGATATATAGGTAAAATGGTATCTGAGAAAAGAAAGCCAAAACTATTGCAAAGATAGTACGGTAATGAAGTGACAATACACCAGCAAACAGGAAGAGTCAAGGACCAGTTCCTGAACTCCTCAGCGAGGGTCAATATATAAAACTCCCCATCTACCATTTACGTGAATGTTTCCTCCCTTTGGAATGACTGTATGCATGAATATATCTGCTTATTGTGGCATCTTTCTGCCCACAAATCTCACCTTGCCCTCTGGAGGGCTGGGTTCTCCATTCTCAGACTCAGCCTGCTCCATGTCTTTCTTATGCCACCTGGTTTTCTATTCTCTCTCCCCTAGGTCTCCTACCTACTTCAATTCAAATCAACCCACCACTCCAGATATAGACATCAGCCATGCTCTGGTCAATTATACCCTCATATACACAACACTCATTCCTTATTCCAAGCCAGATCTGTCCTCATTTCTCTCTCCCTACAACCACCTTCCATCTACTACTCTGCAAAACCTACCAGCATTGGAGGCAAAAGTCCCTTTAACCAAGAACTATTGTTTTCATCCTCCTCTCTCTCCTTGACCTAAATGAATCTGGATCTCTGGAAATAATTTATATTCCACTGCCCCTTCCCACTGATGGGGAAATTTTACCCAATCCTCCCAAAGAAAATGGAAATCTGCCCAGAATTATCAACACGCCTTTCAAAATAATAATAAAAAATGACACTCTCTCTTTTCATCATTTCAAGTCCACAACATATTTCTGTCTGTGCTCTTCATATCAAAACTGCCATCATCTGCTGTCTCTTGAATCATTTCCTAACAACTTTTCCAGAAAACTTCAGCATCAAGTCCACATTCTTCCTTTTTCCTTTGTCCACAGTAGTCAGCACTTAAGTGATTTCAATATTCAGCTTAATGAGCCTTAATCTCATGGTTCTTGAACCTCTATGCTTTGTAGACCTCCAAAAGTACTCTGCAACAACTAGTCCAACTCTCTGAACTTCCTCATTATACAAGACTACTTCAATATCTCCAAGTCCTTCAATTCTCCATGCTTATCTATCCTCTCTTCAATCAACCAATCAATAAGCACTATGCTAGATGCAGGAGATAAAAATACAAAGAAAAGAGGAAAGGGTTGGAAAAAACCTACTCTTAAGGATCTAACAGGCAGAACAACAAATATAGATTAGCACAGTGTTTGGCACATAGTAGGTGCTTAATAAATGCTTGTTTATGACCATATATACAGAAAAAATATAAACAGAATGAATAAGAAGTAGGTAAATACAAGGAAGTTTGAGAGGGAGGGTAACAGAGGGAAGGAGAGAACAGGAAATGCTATTTAATACATTTAGAAACATTATTCTGAGAAGGGGCTCACAGGCTTTACCAGACTGATAGAGGGGTCCGTGACACAACATAGGCGGCTCTGAACAATCCTCTCTCCCAACCTTTTTGCCAGATCAATCTTTTTAAAAGCACAAAAATAGCTTATGCTTTTTTGCCTTGGCATCAAGGCATTCATTCACACTATTCCATCTAGAATGAACTCTCCTACCACATCTACCTATCAAAATCCTACCCATCCCCCAAGGCCCAACTCAAATACTATAAAAGTATTCACTATCACAGAAGCCTGAAATTATGTGTCTGTCCTCTGGACTTCTACCAATCATCAAATACTTCCTGTGCTGTGCTTATATGTGTACATGCCTTAAGTCTTTGACTAGATCATAAGATTCTTTAAAACAAAGGACTACATTACTGAATAAGGATGAGAAAAGGAAGCAATGAGGAAGCCCTGCATATTTCAATATAATACTCAAAAGGAAATATATGCATCTTAGTCAACATTTTTATTTCCTCTTTTAGAATGTAAATCCTTTGTGAGTAGAGATTATTTCATTTTATTGCATTTGTATCCCCGACTTCCAGCCCAGTGCCTGGCACAAAACGGAATTTAATAAATCTGTGTTGATTGATTGAATACCAACTATTTGAAAATGTAGCTTTTTTTAAAAAATTAAAGCAAAACAAATGAGACTTTATGATATTCTAAAACAACTTTTGAAAAATTCATATTTCAAAGAAAAAATTATTAGGTTTATTTTCACAATAAGTCTATGTAGTACTACACTTAAATAAAATTACTCATAAAACCATTTTTTTAAATTAAAGAATCAAATTTTTAGGCTTTGTTAGATTTCAGAATTTCATCAAAAATAAGTTTTATACCAATGGTAAATTTAACAGTAGAAGAAAGAATAACTCACAGCACATAATTATGAACCATCACATTCAATCAAGTACCAAAAAAAAAATCAAGATTTCCAAGGCATTAGATATTAGATTAAAAGATACAATTTAATACACAATAACCAGCTATAGTATTAAACAACAAAAGAAAAAACATACACATTTATTTTTGTCATATTAAAAGAAGATTTTAGCAAACCATTCTTCCCTTGTGCTAGCTTTTTTATATTTAGATTAAATAGCAAGAAAGTTAAAGAAAGCACCATTGCAGAACCCAGTGTTTCTACAATTCTGTTTGAGATAGGCCAAGGCCAACTAACCAGGTCAAGCTTATCCTACTTCAGAAGGCCTCAGAAGATGGCATACCACTCCTACTTACATTTCTCCACCCACCTCCCACTGCTCTTTTCCTCCTCCTCCACCCCATCCTCCCCTACCCCACCACCACCCCAAATAAAGACAATATAAGCCCTTTCTCAATTAGTAAAGAAAGCCATTCAACCAGCAAGCTAGGACAAACATTTGTTTTTACCTCCACTGTGCATCTTCTACTGTTCACATGTGTTCCCCACATTTTCCACAGCAATTACCTTTAGGGAAAGTCTGCTTTGGGGCAGGTTAATCAAATGCTGTGGGTAAACTCTTCAAATACAAGTATGAATAGATGAGACAAATGCACAGAGACACTTGCCTCTGAAGATCTAAAAGCCTGGCCACTACCATTCTTTGTACTCACTATTCTGCCTTCTGTAGCTTCTCCAAGGAGCCCTCCAAAAGTGATTACAGGAGACATACAGGCACAGTATAGGAAAAGAATCGAGGCCAGGCACTGCAGGCTTAATGCATCCTTGAAGTCACTCAAGAAAAAAGGTGCTTTCCTTTTGATGTCAAGTATCAAACCACCAAAAAGCCTAAATAGGTGAGATGAAACTCGTCAAACTGTACACTGAAGGATTCTAGCTAGTTTCAACTCATAGTATGGACTACACAAGATGGCCAGTGCCCATTGCTTGTCAATAGACTTTAAAATCATGATACACATGGAAGAAAATACAATAATTTAGTCTAGTTCAAGGATGACAAGGGTTTTTAGAGAGCTGGTTACATTATATTTGACCCCCAAAAAAAAGACAAATGAGAAGTTACAATATCTATTATGGGCTACATACTAAAAAGATTGCAGTCACATCATTTAATAATTGATGAAATCCTAGACACAAACGTATAAGAGAAGTAGATGTACAATGCAAATTTTCAAATCCAGCCACACAACTTAAAGCCAACTTGAATATACAGGACTCACTCCCACCAACTATGTTCTATAAACACACTTTTTTATACACTTAGAAACATTATTCTGAGGAACAGCCTCAGAATTAATCTGAAAGGAATTTTAATCTCATTTCTTTGCATTAAATACACTATATCATTGTGTACACAAGATGCAGCCAGGCATGGCAGATATTGAGCTGTCTTTGAAGCCTGGAAGACCTGGTTTCAAGCTCCACTGACACATTGTGGTGTGTCAAACCTCTCAGTGCTCTGGCCGGGTTCTAACACAAGAACGTGCTGACAAGGTACCTCGCCCTTGAGTGAGGTTCCTCCGCTGGGTGTGAAATCTAGATCAACAAAATCTCAGGTCCAGTGTTTTCCCTATCCCTGTTTATAAAGGTCTACAGTATGTATTCTGCAGTACGTTACAGGGGGTTGAGAAAAGTAATTGAATATTTTAGCCAGTATAATGAAATAATATAAAATTTAAATATATGAAGAAAAACACTGCAGTGTTCCCACATAAAATTCTAAGCATTGAGATTTGTTTAAATAATTCACTCTATTTTCAAAATATTTCCTAATTTCTCTGTATATAATAAAATTAAATAAACATGTAAAAAGATTTCAATTGACAAAAGCAACATTAACATTTATATACCAAAGTCATGTCATTTAAAATGTTTATGTCACTCTTAAGCCTTTAGGAAACACATCTTGATACTGAATAAAATTTTGTGACTAAAGAAGCAAAAATCTGCTAAGTTTACTATGACATTTTAAAAGGATAAGTCATTATTTCAATTATTGATAGTCCTAATAATGAAGGAAAGAACTGCATTAATAAACCAAGTTTTCAGGTATGTATAGTATAGTGTTTTCGTGCCTTACATGATTTCCTCCTCCCCCAGCAATTTCTCCTTTGTTGACTGTCTTTTCCTTAAACTAATACTAATACTGGGTCACAGTCTCTAAGCAAACACTGACCAAATACAAAGGTTATAATCATACAAAGGTAATATACTGAAGTATATTACAAAGTAAACCTGTCAAAGATTAAAATTAACATAGACAGGGCCAAAGTAATTTACATAAAGATAATTTTAAAACTGACTACATCATAAAGTTGGCTAACATAAGGTTCTAAAGCCACTTGGGTCTACGTGTCTGGCCACCACTGTGTCCTCTGTTGCCACTGTCCAAAGAGCCAAAAAAATGTGATATGCCTTGGCCAACTCCTGGAAAAAGGCTCCAAGAACTCTTTGGGGAAAAAAAAACTCCTCCCAAGTTGTAGTGAAAAAGGAATAAATATCTATCTGCCTATCTATCTACCCTTCTAGCTAGCTAGCTATTTACAGGACTTCAGGCCATTTACCAAAATCTCTAACAGCTGCTCAATGGCAAATGCTTTACTAAACAGATTTTGAGGATTCAGAATCTGTGGGCAAAGAAACAACTGTTGTTGAACGCTATCCTAGTAAAATGGAATTAACACATTTATCTCCATCCAAGGAGAATCAGAAAGTATTTTAAAAGTGTCAACTATGTTCCTGCACAGGCTATGTTTCTGTTCTCGGTATGTTTTTTGTTCCAACGATAAAATCTCAAAGTTACCTTCAAATTTCCCAATGACTTATTTCTAATTTTATTCTCATAGGCATTTCAATAAGATTTACTAAGCTGCACCATTATTGTTGCAACAACTATAAATGATGTACTGCAAAATCAGTAGTTATTCAGATTTCCTTTCTGAGTTATAAATAAGTCTTTAGCCGATACTCTTCTTCCTTCCTAAACTTTTATGCTCCTTTGATGGGTATCATTACTATTCTATACTCTCTTCAAGCATAACCTGGGTTTGGACTGAAAGATACATGATAGCATATAATGACAGCATATGATAGCTGGAAAAAATGATAGCAAAAGTCATGCAATGTTTTGAATATCTAGCCCATTGTTATAAGTGCCTATAATTAAGTAAAATAAATTCACATCCATAATATTAAAGCTATTTTAAAATTATAGATAGGGTAAATGTATATTTAAGATGGTGAAATTACTACCATATTTTAAAATGTCAAATATCAAACACTCAAGAGAAACAATATTCAAATACACACACACACACACACACACACACACACACACACACACACACCCTACAAATCTATAAACACATACCATATAACAATCTACATTCAATGAAGCTTTAATATGATCTTTCTGAAATTCACATATGAGCCAGTAAACACACCTGCCAGTCCTCTGCAGTTCTGGTCCGGCATGATGGCCCTCTTCTTTCTGCATCTCACCTGATGAAGGTGTAGATCCATTTGGAAATATGGGGATCTTCCTCTTTTCCTGCATTCAAAAATGCATAACATTATAAGATTTATGTATGTATATATACATGCATGTGTGTACACATCTACATATGTGCATCTGTATCTGCATATATGTATGAACACACATCTACATATATACACATAGGTATATTTTTTTAAAGCAGTTCATATTAAGAATGCTGAATTGGTCTCTTCAAAATAAGTCAGATTAAAATGTTTATCAATTTTGGCACTGATTGTTTCTCATAAAAGTAAAAGGTGCTGGGGAGAGTTTCTACTTTAGCTTTTGTTCAAGCCTTCGTTTTTATCATTCTTTACTAGAGCACTAATATTTCAGTCTTCGTGATCATTCTTTTATGTGTTCTCAAAAACATGACACGAAACATGTTATCTTTAAAAATCCAAGCAGTTTTTAAAAAGACTGAAATCAGTTAATTTTAAAATAAAGCATCCCCAAAAGGGAGATGACACAAATATCTAGGGCAGAAGAAAATACATACATCCTCATTTTCATGAGAAGATAAAATATTCTGTTATTAAATATTGGAGTAGAACTTCTTAAGTGGTGGATGGGTACCACATAAGTCTTCATTAAACTTTGGTTTGTAATAGAGTCAGTCACTTTTCCATTACTATGGGTCAGAGAAGTCCTTTCCTTTTTAAGCAGTCCTCATCATCGCCTCTCTGTAGTAATCAGGCCTAAGTGGGATTCAACAAAAGATCAGACACCCACCCACCCCAAAGGACCACCCCAAAGGAGGGCCACTATGGTTTTGCTTGAAAAACAGATCCATTATTTTATTGATAAAATTGGATTTTAATACAATTGTTTTGGCACATACCACAGATCAATTCCTATTATTACTCACATAAAGATTAAATGAAAACATTTACAATAAACATAAACCAAAAAAATAATCCTAAGGAACCTGACCTGAGAAGGCACACTCTTTGGTGGCTCAATGCGTATAGAAGGGTCCCACTCTCCTGGAGGCAGAACAGTTACTTGGTCTAAAAATTCATCAATTCCAGAAAGGAGGTCATTTCTATCTTTTGCTTTATATGCAACATCATGGAAAATCTTAAGAAGAGAAAAAGTATAATTTCCTATAATGATTTTCTATTTGATAGATTCAGCATATAAAAAATATGTTCTAAAGAATCACAAATAAATCTATATCAACAGTGACAACAAAAGGAGCCATACACCACATCAAGTGCCTCCCTATTGGAATTATTAAAGTACCTTAACTGCAACCACACAACAAAACAGTGGTGCTTCCTTCCAGCCAAGTTGGTAGAGTACTCCTTGAACAATTAGACGATGCTACTGCACTCCACTAGAATAAAGCAAGCTTTTCTTAAAAAATTCATTTGAAGCTATTTGTTAGAAAGACATCAGATTAAAGTGTGTATTTTTAAAATGTGTTTCCACCAGGAATAAATTAAGTTGCTAGCCTCAGGCTTCCTAATAGTATATTGTTATTAAAAAAAAAAAAACCTTCAATGTGTCACATTCTATAGAAAGGAGGGTGAAGAAAAAAGAGAGAGAAGGGAAAAAGAAGGAAGACAGGTAGGAAGGGCAGAGGGATGGGGATGGGGGGAGAGAGAGAGAAGAAAGATAAAAGAAAGATAGGTAAGAATGAAAGAGGGGAGACAGAAAATGACTTTACAATCTTTTCCTTCTAAATTATCAAAATATTGAATGCAAATCTTATCTATGTCTGATATATCTGCCCAATGTTGAATTGTGGAGAGATGGTTAAGAAAAAAAATATGTCTGCAATACATGATTGACTTTAAAGCAAGACATCTGAATTGTGGTGCTATGGATAACTAAAGAAATTTTTATGAGTACTATTTTCCCCAAAATAGACCTGAATGAAACAGACTGTAAAGAAGACAACAGAATAAAAACGTTCCATTTCCTAGACACTTTAAACATTCAACATACTAAGAACAAAAGAAAACGCAATTAGTGATTGAAGTGCTAGACACACCTAAGACCATAGCTTCAGAGGAAAAGGAAGGTAGAAAAATGATAGAGCCTAAAGCCTTGGTGTTCTGCCATCAGGGTCCCTCAGTGTCACTTGATCATAGAGAGCGAAGGGACCTTGGAGGCCTGAGGCATCAAATCCAACCATTCATTTTACAGGCGAGAAAGTTGAAGCCCATGAAGGTTAAATGACCTGCCCAGGGTCACACAGATATTAAGTGGCAGGACAAGGATTTGAACTTGTGTTCTTTAAATGCAGGATTCTGCCCAGTGAGTCACTATGCTATGACACAGAAGTACACTGGGACTTCAGTAATATTCAACCAACTTATCATGATTTGTTTCTTTGCTTGCACTATACAGTGCTTATTCATCAAAACTTCAGCATGTTTTCCCTTACCTCATCTGTCATGAGGGTAGCTATTGATCTCCCAATTTCATGGTACTGTGGAGCCTTGCCTGCAGGGCCCAGTAATAGAAACAAAAACCTAGAAAAGATTTAAGATAGAGAGAGAGAGAATTCAAGGTAAGCCAAAATGTAGGAACAACCTTTTAAAAATAATTCTAAGCAATTAAACACAGCCATTAGCAAAATGAGAAGGCAAAGAACTTCATGGAGAGAAGGACTGGCTGCACGGGAGGGCCATCAATTCTTGCTGATCTGCACAAATCAAGGGATACCTAGCATAAATAACCAACAAATACTTTATTTAATTTTTGTGTTTTACATCTAGATGTGAAGGTAGCTACTAGTCTTAGAAATCCTCATCCAGCATCTATATGATGAGCACACAATGGAGAGGTAGTCACCTCACCACAGCCTAGTGCTATAAATAATCACCAGGTGCCTTCCCTCCTCATCACCCCACAAGGTTACAGATGAGCTGGGACGAGGCAAGGGGCTCCTCCAGGCAATGGACGAGACGGAATCTGAATTCGCCGTTTTTGACTCCGAGTCCAGTGCTCTATGCCACACTGCCTCTCACATCTTTCATTGGAGACTCTGGACATGAAGCTTCCTTCACATTTAAAATTAAGATTCATATAATGCTTTAAGGTTGGCAAAACATTTTCTTCACAATTATCATTCCCCCACCCTCACACCTTGTCCTTTTGGCTCACAAAAGTGACATTACTTGCCCAAACTCCCACAGCTGGGAAAACCAAAGAACCTTAAGAATGGGAAAAGACTGCCTCCCCTTTCTCCCCCTCCTTTTTCCCTTCTCTCTTTTCCTCCTCTCCCTCTTCTTCATCCCCTCCCCTTCCTCCCTCCCTTCTCCCCTTCCTCCTCCCCTTTTTCACCCTTCCCTTCCCCTACCTCCTCCTCATCTCTCCTCTTCTTCCCTCCCCAAAGTGTTCAAATCCACCATGCTTCCTGACAAATAAGACCATCTGCACCACCACTGACGAGGAGTCAGGGGGCCACCAAGTCTCTGCTTGCAGAATCCCAGTGACACTAACCCACCAAGCTGTCCGTTCCATGGCTAAAGAGCTCCAATTGTTGGAAAGTCTGTCCAACTATAATCTCCCTTCCTTTGTGGAGCTTTACTCTCCAGACAACTCCTACCTCTCTTGCACATGCTAATGATGACAACTGAAAATACTACCTCAGTTAACTGATGGATTTAGTGCTATGCCAGAGAAACTGCAGAGGAGGTAAGTTTTGAGAATCAGAACAAATAAATAAAAAAGGCCTACCACTGTAAAGGAAAGAATGAGAAGCATGAATGAGGGGGCAGGCTAACTGGCATAAAATATACCTCCTCATTTACAGCACAGATTGGAAAGACTACCCAAGACAAAACAGTATATATGTACTCAGATACAGCCATGTCTTTGCTTAATTGCCTCTCTCTGTCACAAAGCGGTAGATAGGAAATAATTGGGATGGAGAGATAAAAGACATCAACAAAACCTTTTAAACAGGCTGACTAAAAGTAAATTAATTTTTTTCCAGCCACAAAAACTTAAAGAGATACATTCTACTAAGGCATGAAGAGGGTGCTACCAGCAGAGTCAGAAGGAGTTCTCACCCTGTTCAAAACACAGATCCTTGGAAGTACTGAAGAAGGATGCAGAAAATGGAACCATTTGTAAGAATTAGTTTTTCTCAAAAATCTCCTTCTCCTTCGAATCTCACATAGCATTTTTTTTGTTTGCATCTCTCTCATGGATATATTGGGTAGTATTACAATACATAATTAATTTGTGTTTTAACCTTTTACTAGACTGTGAGCTCCATGAGGACAGGACTAAGATTTTATTTATAAATTCTGTATTTCTACAGTGTTGAGCACAGTCTCTGCACACAGTAGACATTTGGATGAATGAACGAATGAATGAACTGAAACACTGGGTATCAGTGGGAATGCACTGGGAATCTGGGATTGCCAGAACTTATCAGATGTTAGCCATGATACAATTTAATGCTATAGTACTATTTACAAGGACCCAGAAGGAAACATAAAGTGTTATACATAATTAGGAGTGAATATACTGAAAAGATATAAAAATTAAAATATTAAAAGAGTGACAACCTGATTATTTTCCACATAAGATGTCAAACACATTTCATCCAGTGTAAAGTGTCAACAACATAGAGAAGCTTCTAAAAGGCATTTTCTCTCAGGTGCTGATTTTTTTTCAGAGGGGGGAAGGGAAATGGGTTAAATGGAAGAGAAGGCTACTCCTTCCAGCCATGTCACTGCTACAGGAACCTTGTGCAAGGTCACAGAGCCTGTCTGAAGCAAGGGCAGGATTTGAACTCAGTTCTTCCAGACTCTAAAGCCTCTTTTCCACCTCAGAATGCTTACAAGGGGCAGAAAGTATTCACTCCACAATGTTTTCCTGCACAAGATGACTGAAATATTTACATTCATTAACTTTAATACATGCTGAATTTTGGGAACCATCACAATAACTGATTCTTTACCTGGTGGGCACCGGAACCTCAGTGAGGCCAGAAAGGAGGACGGCTGGGGACAGCCTCACAAATGCAATGATAGGCCTTTCCAAAAAATCCACTTCTCCCACCAAAACATTGGATGCTTCAGCTCCTGTGGGAATTTTCCTCATGAAATTCATGTCAACCTATTAGAAAACAGACAAATAACAATCAAACCCCAGGGGGTATTTTCATACCAATGCTAGAGACAATGGTAGGGAAGAGATGGGGAAAAAAGAAATAAAAATAATCTTTCATGAAAGACTACTGAGAATGATTTGATGGAAACATAAATCAAGAGCAAATTTTTCACACATCTACAAAACTAAAAAGACAAAATATGATAATATAAACAAGATGCCTGCTAAGCAACACTTTTAATGGTTTAATTACGCTCTAGTTTTTATTACTTCTAAACCTAAATTATTGTGCATTTTCACTAGAGAAAATTTTCAATGAATATAGTAACATTCATTCAAAACTCTAAGGACAAATACTTTTTCACAAACAACTAAGAGTTCATGAAATTACACACAGTTCTAGAAGTCATTTATTTATCATGACTGAATAAAGAATTAGTTACCACTCAAGTAAAATTAGTGTTCTTGCTTTTTAAAAGTTCAAAAGCTGATGCGGGCTCATCATGCAGGAAGAGTCACACCTTTCATTCTCATGACTATTATATTCTATAATCTAATGAAATACAGTCACTGTGTATAATTCCAAAGAACAGTTACGAAATGATAGCGCACTAGGTGAACGTCTTCATGTCTCTAACTCACAAGAGGCACTACACACCACTCACTAGCTACAAACAACAAAGCAAACACTTACAGCGGGCCTCTTGAGTCCCACACCCAGTGTGCCACAACTACAGTGCCAGGAGGCTGACTCCTGCCCAACAGGAGACAAGGAAGTGTACACAACATCAGGCCAAAGAAAAAAAATTAAAACTGACAAAGGATCAAAGAGAATCAGTGGCATCTGCCAAACCTGGAGGACCACTACCACAGGGGTCAACCTGCAGTCCTTCCAGCTGTTTATTTAACAAGGGCAGCCTGCAGTCCGGTTAGTAACCACTTTTCCCTTAGAACTACTCACAGAACTAAATCCTAAATAACTAGATAGGAAGAGTCACATTGACGAAACCGAGGCAGTTACAAGGAGCAGAGCTGGCAGCCTCACAAGCGCCACTGGGCCAGAGCTCTCTACCGTCTCAGTGGAGCAAGAACAGCAATATAAAATCCTGTTCAAGCTTTCTTTTTGTAGGAACATAGTTTTAGGGCAAATTTCATCAACAGAAAACCGTCAAAAGTCACATTTAAAATTTAAGAAATATTATCTTTAAACTATATTATGTAATACTATAAAAGCTTATAGTAAAAATGCTATTTAAAAAGCCAATCAGAATCAACTTTTCAAAAGTAATATGTAAAGTGAGCTCCATTACTCTGGTATTTAGCAATAGCTTTTAACCCTGTTACGCAGGAATTTTACCCCAAGCAACATAATTAGTTCTGATTTGAAATGGTTATTTTGAGATCTATGCTTTTCTCTTCTCTACCAGTGGTGGAAGAGCTGATATGCTACCTGGTGTCTAGTATGGACCCCACAAGATTACAGCCAGATTCAAAAGGTTAATTCACCAGGGCTGCCTCATCATTCTAGCATTGATCTTTCTAGTTCTAGTAGCGTTCAAATGTATCACTGACATCCAAAAGGTACTAAAGAGGCATGGGATCAATGGACAGGTATCACTGGAAATGCTGAAAAGTGTCCCAGGTTATCCAAACCCTCTCATACAGCTATTGTACATGTTAGCTAACCACCTTTTCTTAGATTTTCATGGTAAGATAATCACATGCTCAATAAAGTTTAGAATAACCCTTCTGTTAAAAATATGACTGTTAGAACCGTGGATTGGAGCATAAGTGTGAGACTGTGGACAATTACCTTCAAAGACAGAATTACCTTGCTGAAGTCAACAGTACTATTCTCTCTGCTTCCTCCAGCTCCATTACCTTTAGCTTCTCCACTTTTGCTACTGTCCAAGTTTCCAGGTGCTGACTGTGGAGATGCCAAAACGCCTATATTTTAAAAATGCACAAATCCAAAATAAATATATAAAAAAAATAGATTGTATAATGTAACATTGCTCTTAACTCTGACAGTGATGGTCTGCCAAAAGCAAATGTGCAAGTAAGCCAATGTGCAGCGTATTAGTACTTTACATAAAAGCAAATCAGTAGCTTGCCTCCCAAATGTAAATGGTGCCATTAGAAGTTGCCTCAATGATGGCCCCTCCCTCCAAAAAAGGAAGAATGACTTAGTGAAGAAAGAAGGAAGAAGACTAAAATAACACATTCAAATTGATTCCAACCACAAATATTTTGGAACTGAGCCCTCAAAAATTTGATATACATATGAACTTTATGGCCCATGATGACACAAAGTATAGAAACCAACCTGTACTTCATATGCTCAAACCAGGAGAAATTAAAACAACTTTCCCTGGGAACAAACTCTGCACAAAATAAGCTAGATACTAACTAAAAATACTTACTGCCTTAGCCTCTCATGGTCATCCCAACAAGCACTTAAGAGGATCACAGAACTAGGGCTAGAATAAACCTTAGCAGTCACCTAAGCCAGCCCTCTCATTTTACCAATGAGGAAACTGAAGCCCAGAAAGGCAAAAAGACACAGACACAGCAGCAAAGAGGAATTTTCCTTGATACCAGCCTATCAATGAACAGGCTATAAAAATGTAAGGAAAGCTCCTCACTCCCTGGTAGACTAAGAAACCAAAACACTAACAAGCAGAAGAAATACAAAAGCACTTGACTATATCCATGATCCTGTTTCATGGCACAAATGAGAACATTTTAATGTTCTTAAACATTTCTTGGAATAGTACTGTCATGGCACAAATTCAAACTAGAAGCTTTTTATGATAATAAACCCTCAATGAAAACAAACCAGTGGTTTATCCATACTAGCCAACACTCAATGGAAAAAAAATAGGCAACTCTAAAATAATGATTTCTCAAAATCTTCAGTTACCCTTTCACAATTTTTTGAGATGAAGCAGTTTAGCTCGAGACACTCAGTCCTCAGAATTTCTTTCCTTTGACCTTTGTACTCTAAAATAAATACATGTTAAGGACATCAGTTAAGTTACTTTTAATAAAGAATCTATTTTGTTTAGTCCTCTTGTCAAAAAAAATGCCTCTTAAGAATATTCTGCATTAGGTTTACAAATATGGTGGGCTAATTTCAGATCTTGACCATAAAGTGAAGCAAAGAGCTGATACCATGGATAAAAGAAAGCAAGAACAATGCATACATTAACCTCAACCACTATGACATAGAACTGTTTGGGAGATAAGAGAACCAAGGATGCTATATTGTCTCCCCTCCCACTCTTTGTCCTTATCTTCATGTTCAATTGTTTTCCAAGGCACAAAAGCTATTTTCTTTTCCTAAGGCTATATCAAGGAAGTAGACAGATTTAAGACATTTTCTTCACACTATAACCTTAATTCAAATATAGTTTAGTGAAAAGAGCACAGGAATCTTGGCTCTGCTGCTTACTACAGGAGTGAATTTGAGCAAGTCATTTGAAATCTCTGGGTCTTAGTTTGCTCATCTATGAGGGCATTAGACTACATGATCTAGGTTACCATCAAGCTCCAAAACTATGGTCCTATGGATATACAATTCATGCAAAAATATTATGATAGTGAATGTTAGTAATATTCTATAAATTTAGTCAAACGAGTCAAATAATTTCCCCTATTTTTTTCCTTTCATGATCACACTAAACTGTAAAATCTTTGAGAGCAGGGACCTAGTACATGAGTAGATATGTAATAAGTGTTTGTTGAATTGACCTGCATTTGTGCATCCCTCAACATTTAGCATAATGTTTTGTGGAATAATAACTTAACAAATGTTTGTTGAATTAACTATAACCCAGAAGTCTTTGATGTGACTCTTACAGTCAATGTGAAAGAGAGCCTTGAGGTAACTTCTCTATAAGCATAATGTTAAAATTCCACAGTTAACATTAGGTTTTCAAAGAACTGTATAGACCAAAGCGATACATACAGCTTATTTTTAAAAGGCAGGACTACTCCTAGTTGTCCCCATATTTCCTTTCCAAAGCTACACAATTTCACAGACAAGGCGTTTCTGAAAGAGAAATTAAACAAGGATCTTCCCAAAGTCAAAAGTATTTTCTTTCATCTTTGTAAGCAGTCTTTCTGGCTACCACTGCAAAGTGTATTCTACTCTCAGAAAAGCAGTTTTAATGAGATTAATATTGATAAATATTAAAATGTCACTCTTCTACAATATGCATAAGAAATAGCTGTAATTTTTTCCCCTGGGGAGGAAGGAAGGTATTCCCATTACAGCATCTTACTTTTACTTGACATACAAAATACAACTACATAAGGTGTTCTGGGCTTCCTGTGTGAAGTCTTTTCTTGGTATAATTTCCACAGAAAATGATATAGCAAGAGATTTTTACGGCAGCTGACAAATGGGATGCACCCAGAAAAGTCATGCATTAAGAATTCAAGGGAAAACATTAGTGAACCTCAATGAAATACACTATCATTATTTAAAAAAAAAGTAAGAATTGAGATGGTACTGTTTGACTATCATTTCTTGATTATCAGTAGCTGTAAGTTATTATATAAAGGATTATTCCTTACCTAAATACCATTATCATTAACATGACTATATTCTTTTCTAACAAATCAAAATTAAATTTGCTACTTAGGAAGTTTCCTATATTCTGATATACTAAACCCATTAAAATGGAGAATAAACAACATCTTGATGTTATCACATTTCTCTCTATATTTGTAACTGTTAATTTATACTAAGAGGCAACAAGGCAGGGTAGGTAAAGAGCCAGCCTTGAAGGTCAGAAGCTTGGAGTTCAAGGACTCCTGCCTCTGACATACATTGGCCATAGGGCCCTGGGTGCTCCAGGTCCTTGTCTCAGACTAGTCAATATTGGCCTACGTCAGCAGAAGGAGGGTTCCTCTAGGAATGAAGTCCCAGGACTTAATTTATATGATTATATAACTAGTAAGTCTTAGTGATGTCATAAACGAAGACCTGAAAAATGGGCAAAAACACACACTTTCAGAAAAGCACACCTTTTTTCTCTCTATTTTTAATTCTATAGAAGAAATGTATATGTAAATAATTTTCCAGAGTAATTCTAACTCACCATAATCTAAACACTGTGTCCCATACCAAAGACAAAGAAATACGTTCCATCGAAATTTCTAATTTATATGCATAGCCATAACTTTGGCAAGAACTAAACAAGCTTTAGTCCGTCAAATTTTAATATAAATTTGTCTTAAAGAAAACAATCAGGCTCAAATGCAGAATACCCAGTCTGTATTCTAGGCTCTAACACTTTCCCATCATAAATGTTGATCAGCCATGATATAAATGTCACAAATTCCTTGGATAAAATCAGGGCAAAGTAATTCAATCTGGGCTTCCCAGAGAAGACAAAATGATTACTATAAATTATGGATAAAATGTTCTCATTAAGTAGACTGGATTTTGAATTAATCCTCAAAATATTAATCCTCAAAAAATTTTTACATCACAATAATATATTCACCTGAAGACAGAAAAATTGTTTCTAACAAGTCCTCTTAAATCATTTAAGTGCTCTACTAGTTAAAAAAGCTCCATTGCCAATTCAAAAGGTGACCTTAAATGGGCTTTTATTTTAAAAACTACAAAGTTTTTTAATAACACACTACAATTACTGCAGAAGAAAAAACATGCACCAGTCAAAATAAATGGTAAGCACTACTCATATACTGCTCAAGCTATGTGCCAAAAAAAGCATTCCGATGCAAGTGAGGCAGATCCAGAAAGCACCACACAGAGCTGTGGATAGTTGCCTGGGCTTAGGTCAATATTTTCCTCCTTCTTCTGCTCCTGGCACTGCAGTGCTTCTAATTCTTCCTCAGGTGGATGAATTACTACTGTGGGGATATCATCACTGGCAGATGAAATCAGAAATTCTGGGACCTGAAGCTGACTCTGCTGAGAACTTCTGGAATCCAGTCGACTGACTTTAGGACTGGAGGGTGGACTGTTTTGAGGGGTGGGTGTTGGGGTTGTACACCTGGAGGCTGCCGGAGTCCCAGCTCGTGAAGAAGGAAGAAGATGACTGAGAAGGGACAAAGGTGATTCTCCTCTCAGTGAAAGATTTGAAGCAGATAGGCCTGTTCGTAAAGAGTGGCGGGAGGCTGAAAGGCCTTCCCCTGAGATAAAAAAATAAATGAAAAATTATGACGTTCACAGCAGGAATGCAAAAAAGAGGCACAAAAATGTATCATTTCTGACATAAATCACAAGCTTTCAAGAGTCAAAAATTCAATTTCATGCAGGTGTGGAGTAAGCATAGCAATCAGGCTTCACAGGTATTAGAAAACTGGTACAGACTCTACTGATCAGTTAGTTCACTCAAGAAACCACAAGAAAAAAGAATGTTAATGAGGAGAGATGAAAAAAACCAGTCAGCATTTAATATAAAATGAAAGGACAATTATACCCCTTGGTTCCCTAGCTTTTTGAAAAGCAACAAACCAGAATCAAATTGTCATTTAAATAAGACAGGACACCTAACTTATAGCATCTTGCACTTATTACCATGCAAAGAGAGTCTCAACCAATGAGGCCGAGCAGCAACTTACCAGCATGTCAGAGACTCACTGTACCTCTGTTCCTACAAAGAAGAGATCTACCACTTCTCCCATAGTCTCTATCACTGCTTCCTTGTAAGAGTGTTGAACTAGAACAAGACATTAGTATACTCTGCCTAATGGAGATGTTCTCCAAGCAGAACTACTGAGCATAATTTAAAAGTACTCAACTAGAGAAAAACTGTATCAAGGTCATTGAGAGGCCTCAAAATATTCAAAAACATTTAACAATAAAGATGATGAAACTGGGTTCTACTAACAAAGAGAAGGAAAAAAACTACATAGCATTAACTGAAAACTCATGTCTGCCTCCACTCCACGAAAACAACTAGAAGCTCATGATTAAAAGGAAGCCACTTTATAATATTTCGAAGGGTTAACGTGTGCTCAGATGTCAAACAGAGGAAAAGCTCATACTCTCAACTACAAATGGTAGGAAAAAATCCAACGGTTCATGCTGCAGGGCTTCAGAGCCGCTTCCCAGGAGTACCCACCACCCCAGAAACATTCATGGTCCCTGTTTTAGGCCATCTAGTCCAGTGAACTCATTTTCTTGGTGAGGAGACCCAGGCCAAGAAAAGCACCTTGCCTAAAGTCACAGGACCAGTGAGCAGCTGAGCAGCCTCTGAAGCCCAAGCCCCAGGATTCTTTCGACCATGTCTTGTGGTAATTCCTTTTTTTTACGGTATTCTAGTACCCTCCATTAAATTCCATTTATCACAAAGATAATAAGTGTAAACTTATTTACACTTATAAAAGTATAAACTTAAACTTATTTTATACTTATTAAAAAGACTATGAAAATTATTAAAATAGGTACAATAAGTATTTTAGAGTACCTTATGATTAAAAATGAACTCTGCATATATTACCCTCAATCGATTCTCACAAAAACCCTGTTAGGCAGGCAGTGTCAATACAATACGTGGCACACAGCAGGCATTTAATAAATGCCTGTTTCCCTCCATCCCCACCCCCTTTTACGGATGAGGACACTGAGGGTCGGAAAGACTGAGTAACTCTCCTTCCTCTCAAGATCAGACAATCGCCAAGTGGCAGAGACAGGATGTAAAACCAAGCCTCCCAACTCCACATTCAATGTTCTTTCTACAATCTCACAGCTGCCCCAACAAAAAAGCCAATCAGAACTACAAAGCATCAATAATGGAATTACTGTGAACCACTCAGTGCAAATTAGCATTTTTAAAAGTGTGTGTTCTATAAATAACACATAGAATGTGTCCTGGAATAATCTGAAACCTTATCTTTTTTTTTTTTTTTAACAATGAACACAGATTTTTAAAGGATTCTTATATTCAACTAACTTATCAATTATTGTTTTCAGCGCTCCTAAGCAATATTTTTGCTTTCCTGTCATTTTTAGATTTCCAAGAGTATTTGCCAATAGATTGAAATAGGTTTTAATGGCCCATAAAGGTTTTAAGTACCTATTTACAGTTGGTTCTGATGGATGGACTAATTACTAAATACAATAAATGATTGGCATGAATGCTTTCTAAAAATTTATTTAAAAGAAAAAGAAAAAAAACCAGTTTTTGAAAATCTAACTGTATTTGTCCATTTTAGATGTTTAGGAGAGACCTTACTTGAGACCACTTAAAGAAGATCTGGTGGCAGCTAGGTGGCACAGTGGATAGAGTACTGGCCCTGGAGTTAGGAGGACCTGAGTTCAAATCCAGCTTCAAACAGAACACTCACTTAGCTGTGTGACTCTTGGCAAGTCACTTAACCCCAACCGCCTCCCAAAAAAAAAAAAAAAAAAAAGATCTGAAGATGTTTTCATTCTTTCAGCATTCTATAACACCAAATGGTTAAAAGAGAGCTAATTATCACAACCCTGTCCTTTACTCTACCTCTGCAAAAGAATAAAGGAAATGACTATGCTTACCAGCTTTCTCAACCCTACAACCTCATCAGCACTGAGAAGACCTAAAACCACTGCCATAGGTGCTCAATGCCAATGGCTTTCCCTACTCCAACCTTTGCAGAGAGAGGGAAGTGATTGCCGGGGAAGAATCCATGTTGAGCAATCACCAGGAGGAAGATTGACAGAAGTTAGAGAGATGGAAGAGCCCTTGGAGATCATCCACCCAAATCCCACCCTGGATTTCAAGTATCACTAGCCTTCCTCTTTCAGGCCGGGTCCTCATCTTACATTTCTTTTAAAAGGAAAAGAAAAAAATTAACAGTTTTTGAAAATCTAACTAATTTCAATCAGCTAGGATAGTTCAGTAACCAGTAAGAGAAAAAGTCATTAAATAATTGACACTTTATTCTACATCTCAATATTTTTAATAAGGGAGTAATTTAAAGCTGCAATATGAATGAAGAATCGCCATTAGCTACTTATGTCACTTCAGAGCCATGACAGTGGAAACTGCAGCCTTTTCACCTTTGTAGTGATCAAAATTCCCGACAAAGTATAACTGAAACATCCGAATTATTTTTAAGTTTCAGTCAACAGCAGACTGCTGAAATGAAAACTAAATTCAAAACATCAATTCTTCCACGCTACTGAGAATGAACACTAAGTTTTAAACAATATACCACAAATATAAAAGTTAATCTTAATTATTCACTCATAACTAACAAAGTCAGTCTCTAAAAATAGGAATGTGCTTCCTACAAAAATTTTAAAAGCTGTCTACAAGCTTTGTTGCCTACATTTCTAAAGTCCCAATTTCTCTCAATATTCTGCCTCTTAAAAAACTGTACACTGACAGTATTTTGTAGTCATTTGAAAAATCTGATTCAACAAAGATTCTGAATTAAATCAAGACTCACCCCTCCTAATCTGGCTCCAATCTATTTGTTTCAACAGAGCTCCTAGATGACGTTCTATCACGGGCCTCCAAACCTTAACTCAGGTTTGTCCTCAGCTCTTTAAAGAAGCCTTTCCTTATTTTCCTAAATAGCAGAACTCTCCCCGGCACTACTCTCCCCTCACCAAATTACTTCACATGTATCTTGTATATATGTTATATCTAGTTGTATTTATGTGTTGTTCCTTAGGGGCAGGTACTGTTTTATTTATCTTTTAGTTTCACACTGCCTAACATATAACCTGGCTCACAGAAGATAATTTCTACATGTTCACTTAACTTAACTGGAGAATAATTACTTCCCATCTCAAAATTCTTATTCTGGAGTTGAAAGTGACAAGAATGCTGGATCTCCAATGCAGCATCCCAGCAATCTCATTGCTTAGATTCCCAAGCAATCCCTTAGGGACAGCAAATACTGCCACATGGCCCTCAGGGAGGGGAACAGCACCCAGCTCAGACTCCTTAGGTACTCCAGAAAAGTAAACCTGTCCTCCAGACAGGCTGGTTGTTGCACTTCCTGTTTGAGAATGTGACCAGCTGTGTTTTACAACATAAGAGACACATTAAGAGGAAAAAACAGCATAATAACTTAATAGAAAAAAGGGACGGAGTTGTAGAACCCTCAAATAATTACATACTGATGATTTCTTCTTTACAGAAATTTCACTCTTTAATATGCTGGTGTGCTGTTAGTATAAACATGTTAGGAAAAACTGGATGCTATAACTTATCTCACCATTCCGTTCAAGCAAGTGAGGATCAGAATGTTTCTTGCCTATATCTGCAAAAGACCGCACAAGCGGAATCCGGCTCGTGAACCTTTTCTCATTTTGATGATGATGTCTCTTCAAAAGAGCCTCCCTGACATTCTCTCTTATTGAATCATCCAACTGGCCAGAGGCAATCATGTTGTCCAGCACCATATCTATTGCATGAAAAGAAAAGGCAACAGGAATTATCTCTGAACAAATAAATAACAACAACTCTTCAGACATTAACATCATATATCTAGAGCTGGAAAGCCCCTCATTGTACAGATAAGGAAAATGAGACCAAGGGAAGCTAAGTGACTTGCCCAAAGTCACACAGCTAGTAAATGCCAGAGGTGGAATTAGAACCCGGGGCCTCTGCCTCCAGAATCAGTAATCTCTCTTGGCCCCACACCTTAGCTCCAATAAAGTCACCATGAAAATCTAGCATCATCTCACAAAGATCCCTTAAGTTAGAGTTAGAATTGCATTTTCATCAATTACATAATAAATTTCATTTTTACATAAAGCCATTATTTACCCTGTCCAAAAACACATACTAATAGTTGTTTGTTTTTTCCTGGAATAGTTCCGAGTTCTGTTAACCAAAAGAACTAATATTTTGGTCTTCCTAAGACAGGAGAATATTTCATTGTTTCACACAACTTTTAGAATCCCACCCTATCAAAAGACTGCAAAATGAGAAAATTAAGATAAACATATTTCTCCTGATCTTATTAAAATAAAGTCTACAACCTCAAAACAATAAACTGAAGTTTTTCTGAAGTCATATGTAAATAAACTATGGTTGACGAGATTCACCGTAAGTAAAAAGATAATAAAAAGGTTGTGGTTTGAGGTTTTATTTCTTTATAAATGTTTTCTAAAGCTCCAGTTTCAAATGTGGTTTTCATATTATTAATCTGAAGGGAAATTTTATTATCATCATCATCGATTATCAACAATAATTAAATAACAGCTAGCACTTTAAGGTTTGCAAAGCACTTTACAAATACAATCTCACTTGATCAACACAACAGCCCTGGGATGTGTTATTAATATCCACATGTACAGATGAAGAAAATGATGCAGACAGAGGTTACATGATTTGCCCAGTATTACCCAGCTACTAAGTATCTGAATCTGGATTTGAACAGGGCTGGCTTCCTGACTCCAGGCTCAGTGGTCTATCCAATTAGCCATCTAGCGACCTCTGTCACATAAAATAAATAGTATTTTACATACTATTATGTAAATTAAAGGGTTTTGAAAATTCAAAAAATTAAATGAGAATTTGAACCCAGTAATGAAAAGGAAAACAGAATGTTTGATTTGGGATTTTTCCACATTAATTTTTTATATTAAACTCTCAGAATTTAATCTCATGTTTTCTAAAGTTAGTCAAACGAATACACACATATATTATTCAATAAAAAATTATTAATTACATATCATGTGCAAATAATCATACTAGAAGCTGAAGAAGATGCAAAATTTAGATAAACCAGTTCCTACTCTCAAAGAGGTTATAGTCTAGGAGGAGAAAAAGTCACCAATAAAAACAGCTTCAATACTGTTACAGAAATGCCTTGCTGCTCTGAAGGGAAAGGTCCTATTCTAACCTAACACGTCAATCAAAAGGATCAGGTAAAAAGCTTCCTTGAAGAAGTGTCATTTAAGGCCTGGTCTGTCAAATAAGGGTAGCCATCAACACAGGCAAAGCTCCCTAGGCATGCAGGCCTAGGAAACAGCTCTCGCAGCAGCACAGAGAGAGAGTACAGAGCACATTCTTGATGCAACTAACCTGGTGAGTGTGCCAGACAAAAGGAGTCTAAAGGAGGCAGCAGAAGCCACTTAGCTAGCACTTTTAAGCAGAAGAGAAGCAAGACCAGAGCATGCTTCAAACAAAATGTTAGGAAGAATGGACTGGAGAAGGGAGAATGTGTAGGTGGAAATTCTAATAACAATTAATCTAAGCAGAGTGATACTGGAAGCCTATGCCAAGGTCGTATTGCTGGAACTAGGAAGAGATATAGCTAGACACTTATTTACTTTGGGTAAAATGAACTAGATCTAAAATGTATATATTTCCTTTCAAGAGCTTCTGATTCTATTACTCAAAAAATCTCAGTGATTTTCAAAAGATCCCAGTATCTTTTTATAGAAACCATTATCTTCTCCAGATAAGATGAAGACATTAGTCTTACAGCTCACTGCAAATAGGGATGTCTATCTTGGCTAAATAATAATGTAATAGGATGCTACTTCCATTTCTGAAGAGTAAAGAAAAAACGCACATAATAATGTTTATGTTTTTTATACTGTTGTTGTTAATTAGTCTGATATCTACTGTCAGAAGGGCTGTTTCGTACATTTGGGGCCATTACATTCTCACTATCAGTAGTTTAGACTATTAGCTATTAGAGAGGAAAAAAGGACTCTCTTTTTTATATTTTCTTTGTAATGCACATTTGAAAATGAGTGTTCCACTGAAGCTGCCTAAAACAGGGTCATGTGACCCTGGAATACTATAACAACAACAATAATAATAATAATAGCTACCATTTATGTATCACTTAAAGGTTTGCAAAGCACCTAATAATAAGTATTATCTCATTTTATCCTCACACCTCTAGGACACAGGTACTGTTATTATCCCCATTTTACAGGAGGAAAATGAGGCATTTTGAGGTCAAATGAATCGCTCAGGGTCACACAACTAGTAAAAATACTGCATACTTTTCATGAATTAAATCATGTATACACAACATTCCTTGATGGGATAATAGCAAAAATGAAATGGAGCTTAGTCTCTACATTTCCCATTCAACAGCCTAATTTATACTGGTTATATTCCAGGCCATAGGCAAAGCATACATATGAGACAATAAAGTCATGATTTTTTTTCAAGTTACCTGATACAAAGAGTTGGGAATTCAAAGCAACTAGTATTTTTAAAGTAAATGGTCAAGTCTATCAATCTGTTGACATAAACAGCAGTGAAAAATTTATTTTTGCTCCAAAGATTCCAACACATTTCTGGCCCTCTAAGATTCAACACTAATTTGAATAATATCCATGGATCATCTGGTCACAAAGGAAAATTTTGCAAAGGCTACATTTCTATCAGATCCATTATGACAACTAATTAAGGGAATTTTCATTTGACTTTATTTTATTTTATTTTATTTTATTTTATTTTTTGCTGAGGCAATTGGGGTTAAGTGACTTGCCCAGAGTCACGCAGCTAGTGAGTGTTATGTGTCTGAGGCTGGATGTGAATTCAGGTACTCCTGACTCCAGAGTCAGTGCTTTATCCACTGCGCCATCTAGCTGCCCTGGCTTTATTTTTTAATAGCTACAAATCTCCTTGCCATAAAATCAAAACCGAATTTACAAATACACACACATATGCTACAAAATTTACTTTTGCATAATATAAATGACACAACTGCTTCCAACATAATTCACCCTGAACAACCACACATGCTCTACAACCTGCTATTTCATCCAGAGTGCTTGCTCTCATATCCAGCATAACCGTTCCGTTCAGGATGCAGCTCCTCAGCTCAAACAGACTGTGCAAAGATAAGGTCGCCACGTAAGGCTTGCTCCATCGATCCCCACCATCTTCAACATCCTCTTCAAATTTCAGCCACCTGAAAAGCAGCATGTACACTATGATCCTGAGCACTGTCTTTTACAAAGAAAGATGATAAATACCAAAGTAAGCTATGCCTTTCCACTCAGAAATAATAAACTAAAGCAGGCTTCACATCCATCCATTATTTCTCTATGCTAGCAAAATATCTATCATATAAATAGGGTCTACATGAACATTCAAGCATGCAGGTCAATATATGTCCAAAATAAAGAAGTGAGCCCACAAAATGATCATGGTAGTTCATATTTATATAGTATTTTTAAGATTTACAAAGTACTTTCCATATAGTAGCTCAGTAATTAGTATGCTTTACTTTCTCAGATCCATTTTGCTAAAACATAAAATTTTAGGAATGCAACAATGAATTCTATAAATCTGGTCATGTTCTATTGGTGTATGGCACCGTAGAGGCATAAAAACAAAGATCAGAAAGAATCTAAAGTTAAAAAAAAATTACCAGAGATAAGAGTTAATGCCCTGCTCAGGAGCCAAAAGGAGAATGACAAGAGAACTGTTTGAGTAGAATTACCTAGCAGTTTCCTTCCACTCATATTCTTCACCATCCCTATAACAAAGTTCATCCATTTCAGTGAAGAGATCATGGGGAATGTGCTCTTCATCATCATCTTCAGTACCAAGAATAAACTGGACACGCTGGGATGGTGTGTCTGAACATAAGACAATTTGAAAACAGGAAAGAAAAACTTTCTCCAAATTGTTGAAAGATATATTACTTCAAAAGTTCTTAGTTTTTTTAATAGATACATTCCATTTTTAACTTATTTTAAATTACTGTACATTTTTAAGCAAATGTTAGAGAAGAATCCTAGAGAGAAAAAAATAACATTAAATGAAAAAAAAACCAAATCATAAGGCATATTCCTATTTTTAAAAAGAGAAACTTTAAGGGTTTTTTTTTTCCTTCAGTAAGTCAAAGGGAGCTTAAAAGCTACTACCTGTAAAAGAAATGAGAGGATCTGAAGGGGCTGGCTCAGTTTTTTCTCTTGGTCTCTGCTCACAAAGGGGGCCTGACTTACAGAGACACACCACAGATAGTTTCTGGAACCCTGCTGTTTATTCTGAACCCTCCACCCAGCAGTCACGCACCACCACTATAAAGAAGTTAGAAGTAATGGTGCTAAAAGTCAAGGTAAGTCAAAGAAAATGGCTTCTCCCCCAAAGGAGACAGAAGACAGTGAGGATGAGACCATGTCAGTTAGAAAAAAGGCTGTGGTTCTTCAGAAGACAAGCAAGATGGCTGTGGCTGCACCAGCAAAGAAGGTTCCACCAGCCAAAAAAGCTACTGTTGCTACCACACCTGCCAAGAAAGCAGTCATGACTCCCAGCAAGAAGCCAGTTTGCCCTGCGAAGAAAACGGTTTCCCCAGCCAAAGCTGTCATCACACCAAACAAGAAGAGGGCCACTCCTGCCTCCTTGGCTGCAAGAAGTAGCACCCTTGGGAATAAATGAGTAAAATGCCAAGAACAGGCCAAGAAATCTAACAATGGCAACAGAGATAAGGATGGTGAAGTACCTGAGCCACCCAAAGGGTTCAAAAATGAAAGCAAATATGGGCAAACAAGACTCTGAGGACAGTGAGATGGAAAAAGAGAAGGAAGATACCTCTAAAGAGAAAGCTATTGATAACAACTTGCCAAAGGAGAGAATGCTCCTGCAAAACTAAGCTATCCAAGTACCACAATGAGAAGGAGTAAAGAGGCAGTGCCTGTCGAAGAAACACTTGGAAAGGGGAAAAAGACAACAGGCCAACAGAAAGCCACCAAAGCCAAGAAAAAGAAATTGGAAGTGATAAATTTGAACTTCAAAAAAACTGCTTCTGAACTAAAAACTGGTATCACTGACTTTTCAAAAACAATCTTGCAATTGTGGAGCTACTACTAGAAAGTTGAGTTATATGGAATTTGAATCTGCTAAATACATGAGAAAAACTCTTGAACTCAAGGGCTCAAATGTCGCTCACTCTGAAATGAAACTGGAAAGAGCAAAGAAAAACAAGTCAAATACAGTTGTACAGACACTCTTCGTGAAGAACCTGCCTTATCCAGTGACTCAGGAGGAATGTGAGGGTTTGAAGATGCTACTGAGAGTAGATTGGTCTGCATCCAGGATGGGATCCCTAGAGGAACTGCCTAAATCGAATTTAAATCAGGCTGAAGTGGACAAGGCCTTACGAGAGAGAGAGAGAGAGACTGATGGTCAGGCTCTTATTCTGAATCACAAAAGAAGGAAGAAAAGTTATGGGCAAGAGAATTCTAAAGGTGAAAAAAATAATTCCTGAAGTAAGAGTGACAAGTCAGCAAAGTCAAAGACTCAAAGATCCTTGTACTGAAAAACCTAGCCTAGGATGTCCACAGTCTGAGAAGACATGCCTCTCCCAGTGCCTCAGACAACTACAGAAGACCTGAAGGGTCTGCATGCCTCAGACGCTCCTCCACTCAAGAAGTAAAAGCAGCTTTGGATTTTAACAACATGGAAACAGAGGATAGAGCAACTGGGATACAGGTAGAGGAATATAGATCAACTAATTCGTAGCCATCCATACCAAACTTTGTCAAAGGCCTGTGCAAAGATACCACAGAACAAGCACTGTAACGTTATTTTATAGTCTACTGGTACAAGGAACAGAGAAGCGAGGTCACCTAAAGGGCTTGGCTATGGAAGAAGATACTAAAAGCTGGCAAAGAAGTCATGGCAAATAGGGAGATTGGTGGAAAATCGGACAGGTGCTTTGCAGACCAGATGGAGAGATTCGTGGAAAATCAGACAGGTGCTTTGGAGCCCATGATGGTAGTAGTCAAGGAGAATTTCATGGCAAAGGAAGCAGCCAAGGAGGGAGGAAAAGAAGCCTCAGGAGCCTTGGTGGCCAAGGCTAAGGAAACTTTGAACACTGGAGTAATCTTCTGAAGAGGTTTCCAAGGGGGCAGAGAAGAAAGAGACCACAAGTCAAAGTGAAGGAAAATTAAGTCTGAATAGTTTCCCCATCCATTTTCTTTTCCCCAGATATTGCAATGGATTCTGGAGGTTTTATCTAATTCTCCCTAATTGTTTACAGTGTCTTCTCATGTCACTCCAAGACAAACATAGTTCATAGGTCATTCTTTGATATTTTCTGTCTCTTAACAACATCAAATAAAAACATCAAGCACCATTAAGAATTGTACCAGCCTCTGTCTAATATTTCTACTCAAACCTATTCGAGGAAACCCTTCCTCCTTCCACTTGTCCCTAATAAATTCATCCAGTCTATATCTCAATAACCAAGGCATAAATTCCTTCATTCTCCTATTCCAGCCCCTACCTCCACCTCTATCTATCTTAAAACTAACTCTCCTCAAGTGTTTTCCCACCCTTCTTACCATAAGAAGGAGACTCACGGCCATCTTCTTTATCTGATTCTTTGTCTTTTCTTCTTCGATGATGATGCTTGTGACCACGATGTCTATGACGTCGGCGACTTTCTTTACTAAATGGGACATGTACACCAATATACACAGCTCGATGGCCTGTTTTTAAAAAGCACCAAAAACATATTAAAGGTTTCATAACAGTAAATACATACAATGATATAATAGAATTTGTTCCAAATGCAAACTATTCAGTTGCCACAAAATATAAACCAAAGTGCAAAAAAGCCTGCTTCATTTACTCCCTTTTTCTCTGTGGTTCAAATACAATGATATTCTTAATGAAAACAAAGTCACTAAAAAAGAAAGCAAAGGGCTACAACTATTAATTTGCAAGCTTAATAAAAAAAAGACAGAGCGGCTGGCTCACTCAGTCTGCCCCTATCTTCTCTGCCAAAGAGAAAAATCTTTAGACCCATCAACACTCATGGATCAAGTGCCTACTATGTGTCAGACGTGCTGGTAAGCCCTGAAGATACAAAGACAAAAGTGAAAGTCACTGCCTTCTAGGAATCTTCATTCAAAGAGTGAAGACAATGCGCACATATTGAAGTATAAAGGAAACAAAATAAGAACAAGGTGATATGGTTTGGGCAGACACTAGCAGCTTAGGAAATCAGCAAAGGTCTCATGTGGAAGGTGACACTTGACTTAAGTAATGAAGGAAACGAGGGATTCCAAGAGAGGGAAAAGAGGCGAGAGGGACCTCCAGGACAAGGTGTAGAGACGGAAGAAGAAACATCACTCATGAGGCCAGCAAGAAGGCCAGTTTGGCTAGATGCAAAGGGTGAAAAAGGGAGTAATGTGTAACAGGACTGACAAGGCAGGCTGGTCCAGATTATAAAGGGCTTTACGAGCCAAACACGAGTTTGTATTTGAACCTCAAGGCAATGGGGAGTAACTGGAGTTTATTGGTAGCACCTGTGCTTTTGGACAATTCTATGGAAGACAGATTGAAGGAAAGGACTTGAGGCGAGTCAGACAAATAAGGAAGCTATTTTGAAACGACAAATTAGAGATGATAAGGGCCTGAACTATTTAAACAGACAGAAGGGGATGGACACAAGAGTAGCTGTGGAAGCAGAAGTGACAAATTTTAGCATCTGACTGAACTGCTGAGGAAGCAGGAGGAGTCCAGGATAACGTCGAGGTTGTGAACCTAGATGCCTGGAAGGATGGTGGTGCCCTCTTCAGAAAGAGAAAAGTTTGGAAGAAGGTGGAGTTTGGTTTGGGACACGTTTATTTTGAGATGCCCATCCAGATACATAGATATGAAAGTTATCTACGTAGAAAGAAGTAAACCCACGGGAATCAAAGAGTTCACCAAGGGAGAAAACACAGGGAGAGAAGAAAAAAGGGCCCAGGAAAGAGCCTTGCGGTAGTCCCATAGTCAGGGGTATTATGTGAAGAACCAGGAAAAGAGAATGACAAAGAGCAATTATGCAGGTAGGAGGACCAAGAAGCAATGCATGAAAACCCAAAGAGAAGAGAGTATCCAGGAAAACACCTACTAAGTTCCAGGGACTGTGCTGGATGCTGAGGATTCAAATACAAAAAAGGAAACAATCCCTGTGACTCAGATGTCTTCCCCTATGCTGCTTTCTTTGTTTCTATCTCTGATGAAGTTTTCCTGCCAACGCAAACCCTTCAACATACATGTACCTTTGATGCCGTCTTCTCCCATCTTTTCCAACAGAATGTCCATACTCTTCAATCTTTCCCTATTCAGTGGCTTCTTCTCCCCTGACTATAAATATGCCCATCCTTTAAAAAAAATCTTAAGTTAACTGAACGTTTCCTTTCTCCCACTATCATCAAAACGAAAAGCATGACATCGCTGCTAAAGTGGTAATGAATCACTGGTGCTGACAAGCATTAATACAGTTTCCCTTGTTTTTCAATTTTATAAAAAATTATCATTTCAGAAAATTAAATTCTTTCACAGACAAAATGTACTAAGCTGGTCTGAGAAGAGTGGCATGATCAGACAAGTGCATTAAGAAAACGAAGTGAAAATCAATAGTATACAGCATTGTTGGTTATTTTATTTACGCTAATTTTGCAGCAAGATTCATTTTGTGTAAATTTACCATAGTGCTCCAAAGAATTCCTCAATTCAATGCAATGTTCTTTAGGTTGATCTTATAATCAGACGAACTCCAATGCTCAAAGTCATGATTGATAGAAATCATTTCCTTGAATTTTTGTGAATCACATCCACTTTAATAAACATGATTTACTTAGCATATGCTATGTTTGCACCATTAGGGAACTACTGATGAATTCAGATAGAGTGCTTGCCCTTAAACTCACAATCCAGAAGGAGAGAGTAGTGGGGAGTACAGGAGAAAACAAGGCCATGCCAGACACAAGGGTCAGGGTGAAAGGCAGAGAGGACAACGAATAGTTCACTTTGGTTAGAATAAGGCCAGAAAGGTAAACTACAGCAAGACAGAAACGAACCTTTAAGCAGACAGGGGATTTATGTAAGAGGCAACCTCATCTAGTAGATAAGTCATATGCTAGGACTCAGGAAGACCAGGCTTTGAATCCTGTCTCTGAGGCTTACAAGCTATGCAGACTCACCTTCCCTATCTCAGTTTCATCATCTGTAAAACTGTTACATCATCTGTTATATTATGTAGATAAATTGTTATGTATGTAAACGTATAGTAAGCATTTAATTATCTGTTCTATTATGTACATAAAAAGCTTTGCAAACCTTAAAGCCCCCTCTAACCATGGCCTGATCCTCCTGTTACCACCCCCATCGCTTTTATCTAGTAAGCAAGGGTGAAATACTTTAGATTTCCAAGTAAGAGACAAGCATGATCAGACAGAGGCCTTAGGAAAATTAAGTGAAATGTCAATGGGAAGGGAAAATTAGACGTGGGAGACTGGAACCAAGAAGACCAGTTAATAGACCATTACAATACTCCAGAAAGGTGGTGAGGGGAGCCTGAACTGGAATGGCTTCAGCAAAAAAACAAAGGCAAATCAAAGTAGAATTTCAAGAGATGTTTCTAGAGTACAATTAGCAGGATTTGACTACTGATTAAATTGTTAGGATAAGGACAAAGAAAGCCAAATATAACATTAAGATTATATGACCAGGAGAAAAAGAAGTTTGGGAGGGAAAATGACAAACTCGGTTTTGATAAAATTGAGTTGGAGGTACAGGAAGGAGTGGTAGGCAGAGAGAGTAAATGGATATCAAGAAATGTAAAACTGGTACTTGAGACACTGATTTGGAATCATACACACAGAAGTGATATGTCAATAAGGATTCATGAAAATCACCTAAGACAGGAGCGTCAAGAGAACAAATTGCCAAGGACAGATAGAGCCCTCAGGATGAGCACCTTTAAGGAGTAGGAAGAAAAAGAGAAATCAGTAAAGGTGACAGAGAAGCAGCTGTCAGGAAGATATGTTTTTATCCAAGTCATCAAAAAATATAGAACAAAGGGGAAGTACAGATTTCTAAGTTACTCCAAGCTTTTAATGACCTAATATTCTCTTACTTTTTTTAAAAGCCCATCTTTTTTTCTTCTTATTTAACTTTAAGTTACAAATTGTCTTCCTCTCTCTCCACCCCACACTAAAGGTGAAGGCCACCATGTGACACAAATCATATGTTAATATGTATATGTGTATATATATACGTGTGTGCACACATATGTATATATGTATTTGTTATGCATACTTCTATTTATCAGTTCTTTCTCTGGAGGTGGATAATACCTTCCTTCATAGGTCCTCTATAGTTGATTTGAGTATTTATAATATTCAGAATAATTCAGTAGTTCTGTTGTTTTTCGAACAATATTGCTGTTACTATATACAACATTCCCTTGGTTCTGCTCATTTTACTTTTCATTATTTTGTGCAAGTCTTTTCCATATTTTTCTAAAACCAACCTGCTCATAATTTATCACAGCACAGTAGTATTACATCACAATCAAATACCACAACTTGTATAGTCATTCTCTAGTTGATGGGCATCCCCTCAATTTCCAGTTCTTTGCCATCACAAAAAGCTGCTATAAATATTTTAGAACATAAGTTCTTTTCCTTTTTCTTTAATCATCTTGGGAAACAGATCTAATAGTGATTGCTGGGTCAAACAGTATAATTAGTTTTTTTAACTCTTTGGGCATAATTCCAGATTGCTCTCCAAAATGGCTGGATCAGTTCCACCAACGGTATATTAGTGTCCCAATTTTTCCACATTTTCCTGATATTCCACATCTCCAACATTTGTCATTTCATTTCTATCATTTTAGCCAATCTGATAGGTATGAGATGATATCTCAAAGTTGTTACAGCCAGCCCCAGCAGGAAAACTGCAAGAAGACAGGGTGCCTTGCTGAGCCCAACAGAAAATTTGAATTTGGAACTTGGTAAGATGATGCTATAAAGAACTGGGCGAAGTTGTGAACATAAATCCCCTCTCCTCCCCAGTAACTTAGACTACATGGGGAATTCTTCCCTCCCCACCCCCCTGTTACTGGGAGAAATGTTTGCATATTTGTTCTTGCTAAAGCTTTGGAATAAATATTCCTTTGTGGAAAAAAAAAAAGCTAACTGACTGTTGAGTGGTTAAATGAAAAGGGGCCCCTAAAACTGAGAGAAACGCCATTGGTGGAAGGCTGAAGCCAGGGGGAGAGAGCCTAAACACCCTCCCAGCCCTCTTCAGAATAGCAGAAAACCCTGGGAGAGGGATGAAATGGTACATACTGGGAGGCCTGGCACAGGAGGCCAGAGTAGACCCTGTTCTCTTTGTATATATCTATATTATTTACCCCAATAAAATGTAAGCTATTTAAGGGCAAAAATGGTTTCATTTTTGTCATTTTATTCCCAGTGCCTTGCACATAATTGGTACCTAATAAATACTTGCAGAATAATTGAACTGGGTCCAGAATAAGAAATTTCCTTCTTTGCCTCCTCTGACTTTTGAAGCATGAAATTATCATTAAGTCAAGAAATGATTAACTGCTCTGCTCTGGGCAGAAAGACTGCATTAGCAAACCGCCAGGTAACTGAAGGCCCTGTCATTACCGACATTGTTCCTCTGAAGCTCGCCTTCCATTTCCTCTTCCTGTCCAGGCAGTCAACAGTTTACTCCAATGGCAACATGCTTTTTGTTCTGCCACAACTTTTATGTCTCTAAGAGGTCTTGCAGTCGCAGTTTTCAACTTTTTTGGTCTCAAGACCCCTTTACACTCTTAAAAATTACTGACAATTCCCCAGAGAGCTTTGGCTTATGTGTGTCATAGCTATCAATATTTACAGTATTAGAAATCAAAACATCCTCATATGATCATGAAAATGATTTTTATTTTGAAGACTCCCTTAGAGGGTCTTGGGGACCCCAATAAGTGCTCATTCACACTCTCAACTGCTCTACCAAACCTCTCCTCCATCTTGTTCCTCAATTTCTTCACAAGTGCTTTTCTGAATTTAAACGCTACCTATGTCCCTCCCTCCTCTTTTTTATACCTAGTATTTTAATAAGGCCTGGACTGCCAAGGCCATATTTCACATCCCACCAAAGCTCAGGGAAATCTAGGGGTCACATTCACCTCTGTGGCTTGGTTTCTCTCATTCACCCAAACTTACTCCCGATACTTTGTAAACTTGCTGTTCGGCACAGACACTTTACTTCTGGCTCATTGCTTCAATTCTGTCTCAGAATCCGGCTCTTCTCCTCTCCCTGTTGCAGTATCTAGCTTAGAGGATCTATGTCAGCAGCTTTCTCCCTCCCACTTCCCATTAGGTTTAAAGTCCTCCTGATAGATCTGAGGCGACATCAGGCAAATGCATCGCCATTCCTTGTTAGGCACGGACCATCACTCTCTTTTTAAATCAAATGCCATCCTCTAGCTCTTTTCTTTCCAGATCTGCCATCTAATGCCCATCACCTCCACCATTAGCAATATTAAAACACCATCTGATTATCTAATGGCTTCATTTTCTAGCCCAAAACTTGTAACAACACTCTCTGGGCACCTTCTGGCAGGGCTTTGGTGTTTCAACATATGTTCTAATGGTTTCAATATTTATAAATCTAAAGCACTATGATTAAAGGAAACCATGTGAGTTTATCATCAACAAAAATTGAAGAACAGAAAGCCAACTACTGAAAATTCATCATTTTTCCCTGACTTCTTTTCTTTGTTTTTCAACCCAAGAGAAATTATTATTAATAACCAATGACTTAGGGAGATCTAGAGTTTCCTGTTTTTCTAAAGTCCTGATTTCAAAAGCTCATTCTCTTAAAGGATGCTGCTGATAATGAGAATGGATTAACTTTCTTAACAATCTTGTTCAGACCCCACCCAGGTGGGGAAGCCATTGTACTCTACTCAGATTTGGGTGAGGATAAATTCTTTGAATAGAATGCCCAAGGGTGGGGGGTGGTCTGAGTACAGGGACAGTCTCTCTTGGACACGATGTCACTCCAAGACCCTCACTGTAAAATAGCCCAGCCTCTCATTCTAATATTCATGTTCTCATTAATTTTTAACCAATCAGAGTTGACTGCCACCCTCAGAACACTTACTCTTCCAAGAGCATATAAACTGCGAGCCACCACCATAAGGGGTCTCTGGGCTAAGAGAGAGATGGCCAAATGACCATCCTTTTATTAATAAACATATTGGTATTATTAATAAAATGATGAGATTACCCAGAATTATGGCTCTAGAACTTTTTTAAAAGATCACAAACCACAGGACCAAAGAGTTTAAAAGTGAAAGAGATCTCAGAGATCATACAGTGCAAACCTTTTATTTCACAGATGAGAAACTGAGCCCAGAGAAGATGACTGACCCCGGGTCTTATCTGCAACAGAGGAGATTCAAACCCAGATTATTTTAATCCACTTGTCATGGCTGTTCTTTTGTTTCTGCTCTTGAGTCTTCCCCCCACTTTACTTCACCTTTCAAATGCAGCACCTTGTTCAATCTGACCAACGAAGACTTGCAAAGCTAAAGAACCACCAAGTACCAAGGGCAGTCAAGAAAGGAGGACCCCAATTTCTGTTCCTGTCCTTCCCTAACAAGTAAATCTCTTTTTAAAAGTGACTACACAAGCCTACACCAGATGGTGAAAGAAAAATCGTTATGGAGTAAAGAAAGTAAAATATATTATCGTTATGAAAACTAAAATTCTAACCAAGAAAATTTAGTTTCTATGACTTTGGGGATTTAGGACCTAAACTAAAACACATACTTCTGGGATGTAGGTAAGGTTCATAACAGTCACTCAAATATGCCAACAATTTTTTGAGCTAATGATGAGGATCATAATAATAATAATAACAAAAGCTGACATGTATGTAGCACCTACTATGTAGCAGGCACTGTGCTAAGCACTTTACAATTATTTCATTTGATCCTCATAACAACCCTGGGATATAGGTGCTATCATTATCCCTGTTTCATAGTGGAGGAAACTAAGGCAGAGACAGGTTCAATGACTTGCCTGGGGTCACAGAGCTACTAAGTATCTAATGCAGGGATTTGAACTCTGGTCTTCCTGACTCCAGGCCCAGCTCTCTATTCACCACACCCACCTAGCTATTCATTTACAATGGGATCCGTGGCAACCCAGCTATCAAAGAAAGAAAGAAAGGTTTTTTTTCTTACAATCCCTCCACTTTCTCACATTTCTGAGAACTAAACAATTAAGAAACCTTCAGCACACAAGGAGCAAAGAGCTGGGTCTTTACAAAGAGAAAGAGTGGTTCATTTCGGGTATTCTTGAGGGGCTCTAGAAAGGACTCCTACAGTTCCTTTGGCATACAAACCCACAAACAACCATATGACAAGGGTGAAAGAGAATCCCAATGTTCAAATCCTGAAGGTCAGAATGCAACTACACCACACAGAAACCTTAAACAAAAGAACTAGCCCAGAAGAAGGCAAAAAAAAAAAAACCCAGCAGCATGAAGAAATAAGTTTCTTTTTGCCAAAGGATATTTTCAGTATTTGCAGCAAGAGGAACAGATAAGACATTATCTAGTGAGTTCCAGTAAAAAAAAAAAAAAAAAGTTTTTTTTAAATCTCAGGAAAGAGGTCATGGTTTCAAATTCTTGCTCTGTCCACTGGTCTTGAGTAAATCACTTAGCCTATCTGGGTCTCAGTTTCTTTATCTGTAAAGTGAAGGCAATGGATTAGATCACTTCTCATGCCCCTCCTAGCTCTGAATCTATGATCCTTACATTACTAAAGAATGTGAAGGATAATATCGCTGTAAGTTGATTGCTTAATAACTTGCCACTTTACATAGTATGTTAATCTGATCCTAGGCCCCTAAATTATAGCTAACTTCTTCATAAACCCCTAGTCCTATTTTAGAACACAAGTGACACTGGCTTCTTGAAGGTCATACGAAGCAGAAAATGCTTTAAGTACAACTTCCATCCATGGCTGTTAATGAGTTCAAACAGGCTCACCGCTGCAGGACCGACCATCTGTCTAAGACATGTTTTTAGCCACAGCAACAAAGGCTACTAAGACCCAGAAGCAGCTGCAGCCTTCGCTGGCAAAGAGCATACCCATGCTAAGGAAACCACGAATCTCTGGAGTGAAGCACAACTATTTCGTTTGGGTGAAATCTATTGATAAGGAACCTAACAGGCAGGCTTCAGTTGCCTGATCTGTACACTGAGCGGGATGGACTGGACAACCTCTGCGGAGCTCCATTCAGGCTCTAAATCTATGATCCTATTTTTATCAGGAGTAAAAAATGGGAAAAGTGCCTGTTCCTGACTTTCTACCTTGATTTTAAGCTCAGCCCCCAAATTTTATAATTCCAAGACTCTAAAACTGCTATATGTCTGTGACATCTGAAAGATATCCTGAAATCTGTTCAGTCATCAATATTTTAAAATGGGATTTTACGCAGAGAAGTGAGAATATTGACGGATAGGCCATATCCTTCAATAAATATACAAATTCAAAAAGTCATACTTATTAGGAGTAATCAGACGCATTACAGACTTAATTATGTTCAAGTACTTACTTTCCAGTTCTTCCTTTTCAAATTTGGTATTGATGGTTGAACTGGTTTTTCCAAGATCCACAACTGCTTCTTCATCAGGACCCTAAAAACAAAAAGCAAATTATAGTCATGCATTGATCTGTCAGGAGTGGGAGGGGGGAGCAGGAGAGGGGAGAAGAAGCGTGGGTGTGTGGGTGGGTAGGTGGAGAGAAGTAGTAAGGAGGGAGTATACCAATGTCCAAGGAACTGGAAATGCTGGGTTACTTAATTAAAATAGGGGATGGGATTCTCTTCATTGCCAATCACATGAAAAATTAGGTACTAAACACATATGGCATGCAATTCTGAAAATCTACAGTAGAAAGCTATTTCTTTCACTAAAAGATTCTCCAAAGCTAAGCCAGTGAAATAAAAACTCCTTGGTCCTACTAAGGTGAAAAACTTCCAGGATAGGCCTCAGTCAACCACAGCTAAGTTCTGTTCCAAGGTGCTCATCATCAGAAGGTTGGTTGCCAGGTATTTTTTTGGAGGGTTCAAGAGTTATATTCACTTACGAAACCACTAAGACACAGAGCAGTTCAACCATGATCTCCATGGACAGAAAAAGGATCTAAACAATCAATACCACACAGCCAAAGGAAAGCATTAGGACAAAATCATTCACTTTTGCAGAGGAGCTAGGTCTTAAGGTAACAGTATGGGAAAGTGGATCTAACCCAATGTTAACTGGGGGGAAAAGGTACAACTCGATTGAGAAGGGAAGAGAACTAGGAAAATACAGTAAAGGGAGACAGCTGGGGTGGATATGTTCATGGGTAATTGGGCCTGCTCACAAGAAAATAGGTTATAAAAGTGGAGGCAGGGGAGCAGAAGTCGCCGATGAGAGGGCATGTACAAGTATTTGTGAGAGATGCCTGATTGTGATATTCCCACCCGTACCAAAAAAGGTGATGTTCCTTATAGCATTTTGACCTCCTCCTTTAATAACCCAAACACCAAAGTGGAGACATTAGCCAAACTAAATGCTTGAACAAGGAGAAAGTGACAAAGGCTTCCAGTACATTGGGTAGGCCCCCACGGCAAATTTACGGAAGGCAGACATGGATGGTGAACAACCTCTACCACTGAAGGGACTTTAAACCAATGAGATCACAGATCCATGTGATGTAATCAAATGTTTGGATCATGAAGTCATGCTGCAATCATAGGCCACAACTACAGGAGTAGACAAGATTTTAAAATGTACCAGTTCTCTTGCTCAAATTCTTTTTTTTTTTCCCAACTTCTATTAAAACAGCCACACACTAAGAAATCACATTACCATGACTCAATATCTAATGCAGTTAATTAACCCAAAAGAAAATACATTTAGAATTTGCAAAAAAAAAAAAAAAAAAAAAACTGCTTTCTGGAAAGAAAGTTTTCTTCTACTATAAAAAAATTAACCAAATCAAAAAGAAGCAATTACATTTCTTAGGCTCTGGTGTTCAGTTTTAAAAGAGGCAGTGTAGCTCCGTGGGGAAAGCACTGGATTTGGAATAAAAGGGTCTAAGCTCAAAGTGAAGTTCTTCTCTAAATTCAAGGCTATACCAAAAGTAAAAGATTTATTAAATAAAAGGGAAGGCTACTCAGCATACTAGGAGTATTCACTTTCTTAGAAAACAAAAAGGTTTCTACCAGAATTTAGTATATTAAAATCAAAGGTGAGGTGGGAGAAGTAGAGGAGCAATGTAAGCTATCAAATTCTTTATTTTTCTTTCTGGTCACTTAAATCTTCTCACCTGTACTAGATTGTGGTTAGAGAGCGAGTACTTAAGTTGTCAAAAATAAGGCTTCGAAGTTAATACTTAAATATTCAAATATCTGTGGGGATCAATATGGAGATATTGGCAAGAAATCTGTGTTTCTATAAGTCTCGTTAAGCTGGCAACCTGAAACAATCACATAGAAGTGAAAGTCACATTTGCAAACAAACACTGGGGGACAAGACAAACCAAACCCTGTCAAAATTAATTAATATATTTCTATGTTTCATTAATAGAGAACAGCAAAGATAAAAGAATAAGGATTTTAGCTTTCTTCATCTGCTTGGTTTTCCCTGTCTGGTGAGTTATGCAGAACTCTTCAGTAATTGTGGATTTTATCTGGGAGGCTATGAAATAGTTAAGGGCTCGCTAAAATCCACATCAGTCAACTGTAAATCGTATCTGCTGAGCCTCCTACTGTGAGGCTCTAAAATGACACTAAATTAATTTTATCTTCCTTTAGTAATTGAGAAAACACTTCCATTTTTTTATGGTACTCTACAGTCATCATTATAACCAATTATAATTGTTACAATCCATACACACAAGTAACTAGTGTAAAGAGAGGGGGTCCAGACCTTAGATCATGCTCGGACTTGTCACTGCTGGTGGATTATACAGAGCGTGCCAGGTGTTTACCCTTCCTGGTTCCCACCCAACAAATACATGGAGGCCTGGTGAGCCTAGTCAGGTCACAAGTCCCCAGGGGGTTGCGGCTGCATGGTAGAAGACAAGTTTTCTGTTTGGCTGAGGAATCAAATGGAGCTCACATATGAAAAGATCCACACCTTCCACCCTAAGCTCTTTAGCACTTTTCTTCCCTGACAATTCTTGGGCAAGGATATCTATAAACTTTCCCAATGCCTCCAACTCAAAGTGCTTTCTCCCCAAATCAATTCCATAAATGTTCTTGAGCACCTCACAAGTCACTGTGCCACAGAAGGGTATTCTTCTAACAGTCCTAGAGCACGTCTGGATCTTTCCTTTGCCACATCCACTTCCCGCAAGTGTCAAGTCCTGGCTAGAGAGTAATTCACCTGAAAAAAAGATCTTCAGGGCTTTAGTTGACTTTCAACTCCAAAGGAGTGAACAGATTGACACTAAAACCAAAAGAATTAGTTAACCTGGCCGTAGGCTAAATTAGGAGAAGCAGCCGGTTCTAGGAGTAGGAAGGTGCTGCTTCCCCCAGCCCCACAGCTGTACCCTGGTCAAACATCTGGAGTATAGCTCTCATACATGTTCTCCCTGGCCCCAGAGGGCAAAACTACAAACAATTTATCAAAGTTAGAAAGAGGCAACTGCAGGCTTTCTGCCTTACCATCGGAGCTACCCACAAAGAGAAGGAGCCCGCAGAAGGGTGCTTCTAGGGGTGATTAGCTGAAGACTGGCTTATTGCTCAGGAATGGGGATTAGATGGATTTTGAGGGACCTTTAGTGGTGTCTTGTACACTAGGAAGTACATTATTACTTGTCACCCTTGGCTTCCACTCCCAAGGTCCAGCAAAAAAGATACTTAAGGGGAAGGAATCTTTTGTCTTTATATCCCCAAAACCTAGGACTATCCTACACAAAGTGTTTAATAAATGGTTGCTTAATTGAACTGTATATACACTTTTTTAACCTTTTTTAAAAATCATTTTATTAAATATTTCCCCATTACATGTAAAATAATTTTAACATTTTTAAAATTTTGAGTTCAAAATTCTCTCCTTCCCTCCTCTTCCTCCTCGAGAAGGCAATTTGATATTGATTATACATGTGAAGCCATTCGAAACATATTTCCATATTAACCATGTTGCACAAGAAAACAACCAAAAGAAAATAAAAATAAAGAGAATTTTTAAAAAGTATGCTTCAATCTGCTTTCAGAGTTCATCACTTTTTCTCTGGAGGTGGGTAACATTTTTCATCATGAGTCCTCTGGAACTATCTTGGATATTTAGCTTTCTCAGAGGAGCTAAGTCTTTCACACTTGGCTTATCCTTAAAATATTGCTGTTACTATGGACAATATTCTAGTTCTGCTCACTTCACTTTGCATCATTTCATGTAAGAATTTTCAGGTTTCTCTGAAAGCATCCTGTTTGTCATTTCTTACAGTACAATAGTATTCCGTTATAATTATATATCACCATATATATTTTATGTGTGTATATATATATATATATATATCTCACAACTTCTTCGTTTATTCTCCAGTTGATGAGCATCCCCTCAATTTCCAATTCTTTACCAGCACAAAAAGAGTTTCTACAAATATTTTTGTACATACAGATCCTTTTCCCTTTTCTTTGATCTCTTTGAGATACCAACCTAGGAAATGGTACTGATGAGTCAAAGGGTGTGCACAATTTTATAACCCTTTGGGCATAGTTCCAAATTTTTCTCCAGGATGGTTAGACTAGTTCACATACAGTGCATTAGTGTCAAAATTTTTCCAAATCTTCAGCATTTGCCATTTTTCTGTCATGATAGTCAATCCAATAGTTATAAGGTGGTATCCCAGAATTGTTTAAATTTGCATTTCGCTAATCAGTAGTGACTGAAAGCATCTTTTTATGTGACTATTGATAGCTTTGATTTCCTCTTCTGAAAACTGCCTGTTCACATCCTCTGACCATTTATCAACTGGGGAATGGCTATTACAATTTTATAAATTTGGCTCGATTCCATATATATCTGAGAACTGAGACCTTTATCAAAGGAACTTGCTGTTGAATTTTTTTTCCTTATTTTCTGTTTTCCTTCTAATTTCGGCTGCATTAATTTTATTTGTACAAAAGCTTTTTAATTTCACATAATCAAAAGCATCTATTTTACGCTCCCTATCTCGTTTGGTTATAAACTATTCCCTTATCCATAGATTTGAAGGTAAAATACTGCATGCTCCCCTAACTGCTTATGGTATCACCCTGTACATCTAAAATCATGTACCCATTTTGACTTTATCTTGGTACGTGTAAGATGTTGTTCTAATTTCTGCCGAATTTCTGTCAAACTGCTTTCCAGCTTTCCCAGCAATTTTTGTCAATTCTGAATTCTTACCCAAAAGCTTGAACCTTTAGGTTAAACATTAGATTACTATGGTAATTTACTATTGTGTATTGTGTACTTAAACAATTCCATTGATCCACAGCCCTATTTCTTAGCTTGTACCACATTGTCTTGATGATTACCGCTTTGTAATGTAGTTTGAAATATGGAACTGCTAAGCCACCTTCCTTCACACTTTTTTTTTCATTGATTCTCTTGATATTTTTGACTTTTTGCTCTTCCAAAAGAATTCTCTATTTTTTCTACTTCTATAAAATAATTCTGTGGTAGTTTAATTGATATTCATATACTTCTATTCATGAGAGGAGGTACTTTTCTACGTCCCCTTTGGTTCGTTCTTTGAATTGAAAAATAAAGGTCAGTTATCTGGAGGCAATAAATGGTGATACAGAGATCTCTGATCCAGAGATCCCAGGTACGGGCTGAGGTGTTTTTAATATGAGGGTACAAATTCAGGCATGCTCATCTTCACTAAACAATTTAGTGAATGCATTTAAAAACATTATTCTGAGAAGAGGCCCATGACACAAAAGAGGTTAGGATCCCCTGCTTTAGAAGGACAATCATTAAACAATTTAGTCCTACCAAAGGGGAAAAAAACACACCAGAATTTGGTTTTAGATTTGCTTACCAATATTCTACAGTAAGAAATCAATTTTTTCTAGAACCAGCTCTTCTCATTTATTCATACATGAAAAGATTTTAGCACAGCAAAATGACTAGAAGATTATTTTTCAACAGTGAAATAAACAAAAAGTTAATGACTGATAGCTAGATTGGTGAAGTGATTGTTGGGTCAAACAGTTGGATATTACATTAATTATCAGGGCAAAGCTCAACTGTTAAGTGACGGCCAACTTCTTCCAAGGAGGAAAAAAAAACCCCTGCAGAGTATAAATTTTCAAATACAGCTCCTTCCTAACAGAAATAACATCACACTAATATTAGCTGCTATAGGTTTACTTTTATAAAAGCTAAATCAAATGCCTCATATTTGGATATTTGGCAATTTTTTAAGTTCCCCAGATGCTAAGTGAAATATAATCCATGGTGCTGAAAGTCCCAGGTGAACAAGCCACAAATATCTTTCTCCTTCCTTGAAGCCCTGCAGATCATTACTGGCACATTTGTTAAACAGGTGTGAATGAGTTAAGCTGATATATCACCTTCCAAACAGGAACAGTGCCAACTTCAGGAATAGGCATGAATACACATTAGGCACAGGGCTATAAATAAATAACTGAATGTTCTAACGGCTAAAGGCTTAGCAAAGAATTCCAAAATGGCTTCTTTTCAAGCACATTCATCCAAATAAAAGCTATAGTATCTTGTACCCTATCATTAACAAAAGCATCCAGGAGATATGGCGAAGAAATAAACCTTTAAAAGATAACTGCCCAATGGTGGGTAACAAAAGACTAAAATGACAGCAACTAATCCTACCTCCTTCCTCATCCCTTGGTAAGTAATATCTGCATAGACAGACCTAAAACTACTTAGAGGCAAAAAAAATAATAATGCAAAGCAATATACAATATCACACAAGTCCAGATAAAATAATGAATGAGGGAGCAAAGAGACTGTGCTTCCACAATTTAGCAAAGGACTGAATGCCATAGACTTCACTGGCTTCTAATGCTTTATTAAATGCTTTATTAAAATTGCCTAAATCATTTAATCACTTAGTATCATTGTCCTTATTATTCTGACCCTACCATGCACTTATCTGTCAGCACATTAACTACATGGCATTTCCAGCAGGGACCTAAAACACTGGCCAAGCAGTTATTAAGAGGAAGGGGAGAAAGAGAGTAATAGACTAGGCATTTGAGGCTAATTCATGAGATTAGTCATTCTTAAAGCTAGTCCCCAAACCTGAAATAATATACTTCAATATTAGACATAAGTACTCCCTTCAGAATGGTATAAATTACCTTGGATATTTGAAATAAAAAGAGGATAAATTGTTGCCCTCAAAAGCATTCTATGATGAAGTGGCAGAATGTGTTACTACTTTTGTCTTTAGAAAGGAGGTCTTCGGGGCAGCTAGGTGGCCCAGTGGATAGAGCACCAGCCCTAAAGTCAGGAGGACCTGAGTTCAAATCCAGCCTCAGATCAAACACTTGACACTTACTAGCTATGTGACCCTGGGCAAGTCACTTAACCCCAATTGCCTAAAAATAATAAAAGAAAAAAAATAGAAAAGAGGTTTTTATTCTGGGGTCTACAGATTTTTAAAATACTTTGATAACTGTATTTCAATACAATTGATTTCTCTTGTAATCCTATGTATTTTATTTTATGCATTTAAAAACATTATTCTGAGAAGAGGCCCATGACACAAAAAAGGTTAGGATCCCGTGCTTTAGAAGGACAATCTTTAACATTTTCATTATAACCGTTTTAATTTCACCGCATTGTGCTCCCAGCATGCCCTTTAATCTATATTTGCTTTATTTTATTAAAAGGAAATGCAAAGCAGACATATAGAATAATAATTTGTGTGGCTTTTTATAAATGATAACTGTCTTTGTTATCTTAATCCAATTCTAGCAATGTGTTTACAAACAAGATACTGAATTTCTAATTGTATACAAAGGTATGGTACTCAGAAATAAAGTAGCCTTATCAAAGACAAATTCTACTCATACATTCAAATTTATCATTCTACCACTTACTGAAAAAAAAACACACATGGAACTCAAATTACAGTGAAAATAAATATAAAAAATAGTGATTCAAGATCAGAGCACTGTCAACTTAGGAATTCTGAATCGCATTCCTATCATTTTATATCTACCTATCTATGTTATATATATATATATATATATATATATTATGCATATATATGTGTGTGTGTGTGTGTGTGTGTATATATGTGTATTTATATCACCAATTTTTTTAAAACCTGGAAGAAATCTGATAATCTTAGTAGTTAAACCTCCAGGTCTGAGGCACCAACTTCTGCCCCATAGCACAAGAGAAAATAGTACAAAATAAAAGACTCAGCCCTCTTTGATTTCTCAGGTTCCCCAGGCAGGTGAGTGGGGTGTGTGGGAGTAGGGAGGGCCCCAGCATTATATATTTCCCCAAGGAAATCATGTATTATGAAAGAACAAGCTCTTTCTTAAGAAAAGGGTCAATAACAGCCAAATGTTGTTCACAACTGATCTAGTCTACTAAATAAATGGAAAAACATGGCACTTATCAAAAAATTATAAATATAGACTTTTATCAGCACAGAAAAAGATACATGCTCATCAACTCTGCAGATGAAAGTTGAGAGACAGAGAGAGCACTACCACACTGGAAAGCAAAGTCAGAGCATTCAATAAAATCTTGTGTGACCCTGGGCAAATCACTTAACCCTGTTTGCCTCAGTTTCTTTATCAGTAAAATGAGCGGGAGAATGAAATGGCAAACCACTCCAGGATCTTTACCAAGAAAACCCAAATGGGCTCACAAAGAGTCACACACGACTGAAACAACTAAACAACAACAAAAATTAAGATGAAATTCAATAGGCACAACAAGTCTTACACTTAGATACAAAAATTACCTTCTTTACAAGTACATGCCTGGGGGGACAGGAATAGACAACAGTGCTTCTGAACAAAAACATGGGGTTTTTAATGAACTGCAAACTCAACTGAGTGAGCAGTGTTAGAACATCCAAAAAAACCAATGGGATTTTGAGCTGTGTTATGAGGGTCATAACTTTCCAGAAAGGGCAAAGCGAGAACCCCACTATACCCTGCGCTCTCATCAGGCCGACTGTGGAGAACTGTGTTCAGTCAATTCTGAGTACCACTGTCTAAGAAAGCTATTGACAACCTACAGAATGGCCAGAAGAGGCAATCAGGAAGAGAAAGAACTAAGGATGTCTACCTTAAAGGAGGGGTGGGCTGGGAGTGGATTCAGGAGACATCCAGTTGTTTCCTTCAAGTACTTGAAGGGCTGTCATGTGGAGGAGGGTTTCAACTTGCTCTGCTGGGGTCTAAAGGGCAGAACCAGAGGAGTAAGAAGCTGCAAAAATGCAAATTTAGACTGGACGTTAGGAAAAGCTTGCTAACAAATATAGCAACCCAATGGGCTGCCTCAAAGGGTGTTGGTACATTCCCTTCCCCAAAGATCTTCAAGAAGAGGGTGAATGATCATCTGTGGGTTGAGTGATATGGTGAATCCTTCCATGGATGGGTTGGTCAAGATGGCAGCTGAAGTCCTCTCTAATTCCCAAATAGGTAAGGGTGGAGGTCAACTGATTAGCTTCATCCCCTTAAAAGTAACTACTTTTCTCCAAAAGACTCACGATGGAAATTGCTATCCACGTCCAGAGAAAGAACTATGGAGTCTGAATGCAGATGGAAGCGTACTATTGGCTCTCCTTTTCCTTTGCTGCTTTGTTTTATTGCTTCATTCTCATGGTTCCTCCCATTAGTTCTAATTGTTCTTTATATCATGACTAATGATATAATGGGAAAATATGCTTACTATGAATGTATAAGTAGAGCCCATATCAGATTGTATGCCATCTTGAGGAGAGAGAGGAGAAGGGGAGAAAATTTAAAACTTAAAATCTTATATAAGTGAATGTTGAAAACTAAAAACAAATTATTTTTTTAAAAAGTAACTACTCTTGTTATATGAGAATGCTTCTTGATTGAATCCATCAGAACCAAGCGGAATATGGTTCTACTCCTCCCTGAATTAATATGTACTCATCACATCCCAAAGAATCTGTATAAAAATGTGGAGCCATCTTAGAGTACTATACAGATGGGAGTCAAGAACCAGCCGCTCACAGAAAGAAAAAGAGAGGGTAATACAGAGGTAGAGGAAGGACATCAACTCCAGAAGCACCTCAGAGCAGAAAGCTGAGACAGCAGTGTAGTCACCTACCTAAAAACTGAGGAAGTGCCAAGAAAAAAGTATGTTGTTTCCTCAACTTTCCTTTCCAGTGCACCTCTATCCACTGACTATAACATAATCTGCTGTTTCATCAGCAAACATTTCCAGTAAATTTGAATTTTGCCTCAACAAAGAGGCCAGGGAATAACTAGAGATGAACAGAAACATAAATTTAGACATAGAATACAACCTCCGGCTAAACGTTAGTATTTTTCCTAACTGGTACAGTGTCTGAACACGTAACCTATCTAAAATTAACTCCCTAAAGCTAAAGAAAAAAAAAGTGGATTTCAAGGGCCATTATAATACCTCTAGGATTAAAATAAGCCTAATTATTTTAACAGTGTCATATATAGTCCTAATCTTAAGAAAGCATCTAAGAAAAGCATGACCTTTCTGAGAAAAAGAGATTGGAATCAGATCACAGTTTCTGAATGCTAGATAAGGAGTCTAGATTTTACTCTGCAAAGGAAAAGAGAGTTATTGAAAACTTTTAGGCAAGGCAGTTAAGGCGAGCAGTGCTAATCAGAATGGTGCTTTAGGAAGATTAATCTGGTAGCAGTGTGTGTAAGACAGTCTATATTTATTAATCTACTATGTGCACTGCTAAGAGCTAGGTGTACAAAAAAGACAAAAAAAAGCCCCCTCCTCCACCCCAATAAAAGCAGTTTCTTCTTTCTTCTCTTAAGGAGTTCTCAGTCAGTCTAACAGAGGAGACATGAACACAACTATATACTGGATAAATTAGAGATAATTAAGAGAAGAAAGGTGTGGGTGGTAAGAAGGATTAGGAAATGCTGCTTGTAGAAGACAGGATTTTAGCTGGAACTCGAGGGAAGTCCAAGAGGCCAGGGCACAGGCATGGAAAACACACAGTGACAGCACACAGAGTCAAGAGACTAAGCGTCTTGTAAGAGAACAGCTAAAAGGCCAGATCACTGGGTCACAGAGTACTTACGGGTAAGCTATGTGAAGCCTGGAAAGATAGGAAGGAGCCAGGTTAGGAAGGGCTTTGAAGCCAAACAGGATTTTGTATTTGATCCTAGAGGTGATGGAGTCTCAGCCCCCCACCCCAATGTAAATCTATACTACAACTTACAATCCTTCCAAAGCCTATAGCAAAGACTGTGCTATATTACTAATAATAGGAGAAATTCACATTAAAACAACTGAGACCTCAATCTATTGCCAGCAAATTCACAAAACAAGTCAGAAATATGCTATAAGCTCTGTCGGAAGTCAAGAATACTAATAATACTGTTGATAGTGGTATAAATTGCTCCAACTAATTCCGGAAAACAAGTTGGAATTATGAGTGACCTAACTGTTCAGATCTTTTGACCCCAAGATGCTACTACTGGGCATAAACCTACAAGGAGCTCAAACACAGGTGAGGCCCTGTAGATACCACAACATTCACAGCAGCATTTTTTGTGGTAACGAGAGAGAGAGAGAGAGAGAGAGAGAGAGAGAGAGGGAGAGAGAGAGAAAATAAAAAGAAAAAAAAAGAATTTTTGCATTGCCACTTGTATTCAATATGATATCAATCTAATGCTATACCATTTCTTCTGATCTCTCAAGAGGCCACTATATGGCAGAGAGGTTAAAGTACTGGCCTTGAGATCAGAAAGATCTAAATTTGGATCCTGCTTCAAATACTACCTTAGCTGTGTGACCCTAGGCAAGTGACCTAACCTTTTCCAGACCAGTTTCCTGATCTGTGAAATGGGAATAATAATAGTATCTACCTCTCAGGATAGCTGGGAGAATCCAATAAGATAACATGGAAAGCATTTCTATATAAATGATAGCTACTAAAGAAATTGAGAGCAGGAAAAATCAGTGCCTTTACAATAGCTGCAAAATACTATCTGCAAATATCAATCTCACATCTATTTCAGGGCTTTCTGATTTACCCTTATAAATATTTTGGGTGAAAAAATAACCATTTACCTAACCCCCCAATTTCTACCAAAATAGTTCTAATTTGGGATTTCTTATCTCATAGGATTTCTTTGTAAATTTAAAAGTATCACATTACCTATTTAAAAGTCACCCCTACAATTCAACGCAGCTAAAATGCAAAGGTTTTTTCAACAGGCCACTGATTCTTCCTGAACTAATAATAGCCAAGATAATATGATAAACTTTCAGCTCTTGTTTTTGAGTTAGCCAACCAACTGCCTTAAGAAGGCCTCCCATTAAGACAAGCGTTAGGCAGAGGCAAAATGATCGCTTGTTAGGTACACTGTAGAGCAGTGGTGCCAAACAAATACAAACAGATTCCTGGTGACTTAGAAGACCACAAATTAACATTATCTACACTGTATTTTTATTCTGTTAAAAAAACATTTCCCAGCGGCACTTTAATCAGGTTCTGACACTCTGGAATTTTGCCATCATGGACCCTGAACCCAAGTTGTCAAACTCAAATAGAAAAGGGACCACCAAACCCTCTGGCCACACACTGACTTAGAAAACCACATATTATCTGTATTCGATTGTATTTTTATTTTGTTCCACATGTCTGACACTCCTGCTGTAGAGGATTTTACTCTGTATTTCCAAATTTCTAAGTTGCCTACCAATTCAACACTCTATAACTCCTTCAAAACTAGCTAACAACGGCTAGCTTTTATCTGATATAAAGGATAGTGTGCAAAAAGTTAATGAAAGAGAAACTACATCCAACTTCTCCCCCCCTCAGATCCCATCTCTCACACAACTGCAAAAATAATCTTCCTAAGGCACATATAGGACATCATTCCCTCGTTGAAAAATCTCCACTGATATTCTATTGCATCTAATCCAGGGTTCTTAACCTCTTTAGGGTCACAGAACCATTTGGTAATCTACCTAGGCCTATGGACTCCTTAGATTAATTTTTAATTCATAATTGAAAGAAATGTTAAAATCCAATTAGATATTCATAAAAGTAAAGATGCAAATTTATTTCTCATCCTAGTTCCTAATTCCCCTTTAATCTATGCACCCTTGGGAGTCCCTGGACCCCAGATTAAGACCTGCTGATACAAACTCGCAAACCTGGCTTTAAAGCTCTCTAGAACACAGACCCCAGCTATACTTCTCCGCCTTTCCCTCTTCATGCACTCCGTGCTCCAGCCAAAGGGACCTGCTCTCGGCTCTTTGTCCAATTTGGCCTTCCATCTCCATTTCTTCAGACAGGCTGTTCTCCAACCCACTCAATGTTTCCATCCAAAGCTTAAGATCTCCATCTCTACTCAAGGCTCAGTTCACGTACCCTCCCCTACATGGAAGTCTGTCCTGATTCTTCCAGTTGTTAGGGTTCTCTTCCTTCTCACATTACCTGTTGATCTGTTTTTCAAATCTGTATCCATGTTTTGGAATATATACTTTAAGAAAGTCACTGCTTTGCTTGGGTCTCTGTGATCCCAACACCCATCTTTATGCCTTAGTACATAATAGATGCATAGTATCTGTTAGATTTAAATTTGAGGAAAACAAATCTCATCTCAAAAAACGAAAACCTTCCTGAAAATTAGAGCTATTAACACAACCTGAGCCCTCATTTTCACCTCCAAGGAGGTGCCAAGAGCCCAAACTCTAAACGTAATGCCATCCTTCTTCCAAGAGAAATCTTCAACAGCTTCTTTTCACCTAACGGATAAAATATAGATACCTCCGCCTGGCCTGGGAAGGGTTCCCAACAGGGATCCTGCCTGCCTCCCTTCCTTTCACATACTGCTTCACTCCCCCTGGCTTGAGCTGCTCCCTGAGGGCAAGATTTTATCTAAATTCATACCTCTGGGGCAGGTGGCTCAATGTCTGGAATGTTGCCCCTCCTCACTTCTACCCTATAAAATCCCCAGCCTCCTTCAGGTGTCATTTCTGGCATGCAGCAGGCACTGTACAAGGCATTTTCTGACACCTGCTTCCCCTAATTGTTAGAACCTTTCTTGAAATTACTTAGATCTATTAGATAACTTGTGTGTATATTGGCATACAGTTTATTTATTTATCCATAACCATGTTTTTTGAGAGCCACTGCGGTGTAGTGGATATAGAGCCAACCTCTGAATCAGGAAGCTCTGGGTTCAATAACTACTTCTGACACAGAAGCAGATGAAATGACCCAACAACCCCAAGCACATCACTTAGGTTCCAAGTTCTAGAGCAGGTGCAGCTTTCTTTTATAGTCATTTCTGCATTGAGTTCCTGATAACACTCCTCCCCTCAAAAAAAATGTTTTCCCCCATAAGAACTATGTCATATAGCCTGGAAAAACACTGAATTTATATACTTAAAAGAAAAAGGAAGCTGTATATATTTAAGATTCATGGTTTCATGTACAATTCTCTTTTTCTCTTATATTTTATATATCAATTTATTTGGTAACTTTGGAATAAAAAATAAAATGTTTTAATAACTATCATAATCGAGAAATGCATTTCTAAATGAGGACTTGACCTTAAACCAGTTTTTTAAAATTTCACAAATATAAATACAGCACTTACGAACTATAAAAATAATTTTAAATTATGCAAATCCTTGCAAATGGGCAAAAATATACTGTACATTGACTATCCATTAGCTTAATGTACTATAAAGTGTACATAAAATTATATCAACATCACAGCATAATGGAAAGAACATTGAACTTGGGAATTATTAGATCTGGCTTCTTGCCCAAATTTTACTGGTCAATGTAATCCTAGACAAGTCAAAAATCTCTTTTATCTGATTTCTTCCAGTAAGTGTCTTGAAGGTAGACAGGTTTTTTTTTTTATCTATATCCTCAATGCCTAACACAAGACTTGGGACACAGCAGGTACAGCATAAAAAGACATGAGAGAAACGCACAACTAGGAAAAAAAATAGGTCAATCATGCAGTGAACTAGACAGCCTATATCCCCCATTGGTTGTAAGAAAGCAAGGAGGACCCCCTGCACCAAATTTATGAGAAGATATAGATAAGTTACACAGGATGGGCAGGCAAAGCTGGGATGCAATACCCCCACAATGATATTAATAATAGTGAGCAGTTACACGGGCAACTAGGTAACACAGTGGATAGAGCACTGGGCCTGGAATCAAGAAGATTCATCTTCCCAAGTTCAAATCCGGCCTCAGACACTTACTAGCTATGTGACTCTGACCAAGTGACTTAACCCCATTTGCCTCAGTTTCCTCATCTGTAAAATGAGCTGGAGAAGGAAATGAAAAACCACTATAGTATCTCTGCCAAGAAAAACCCAAATGGGGTCACAGAGAGTCAGACAGGACTGAAAAACAACTGAACAGCACTTATACAGTGATTTAAGGTTTGCAAATGATTGATATGATATCTCGTTTGATCCTCACAAGAACCGGAGAGAAAGAAACTGAGACACAGAGGCTGAGTCCTGCCAAGCATCACACAACTAAAAAGTATCTGAGGCAGGATTTGTATTCAAGTCTTCAAGACTTCCAAGTCCAGCACTCTTAACCAGAGCAACACTTGGCTATACTTCAGCTCCACTGGAGTATTAGAATATAAAAATAAAGCAATAACCATACGTGACTGAAGCATTAAGACACATGGCTATATTATAAAACATTTGACTTAAAATGGAAAAGAATGAAGGAACGTGAGTAAAGGAAATTACTTTGTATTCCTAGTTCTACCAAAAAGAAATCTATGTCCTTTACTTAATTACAATGTATCAATTTCTCTTAAAAAAACTCATATAGAAACAATACAGGTATAGTTCATGGCCTTGAATTTTAAACTGCATTACTTATTTAAGGGTAAGTTCACATTTCAATTTGTTAACAGTATGTTATGGTTATTTTTAAACTTGGAACTAGAGAAGGTGCTTTTCTTTTTCATTCTTATAGCACTAGGCACATAAACAGAATACTAAAAATAGCTAGAAGAAATCTCCATACCTGACAGCTAAACACTTTTGTGGTTAACCTCAGACAAGTAACCAATAGGGCAGTATGAGACTAATTAAAATGAGAAAAACAGCAAGGCTCTAAAGCATATGCCCTACTTTAAAAAATAAAATTCTAGAGTTATTATTTTCACCAAAATAAGTTGATTAAGGTTAATATACCAAATCCTGCACTGTCAGCATCTTAAAGATCACAAAACTCAGCTTAACAAAATAGTTCAAGAAATCACCCATATCACAAATTCATTTTTTGAATTACATGAAACTAGCAAGTGAAGTCTACAGTCACAAAAAAATTGAACTTTGGGGCCCCTAAATGCCCCTGATGGCTAAAACCATGTGGGTCACATGGCTTGGCAAAGACCAAATTATTTTCAAAACCTAAAATCTTACAATTATCTTTTCTGTACCATTTTGGTCAAAGAAATAAGAACAATTGTTATATAAGTTGCAATTATTCATTATTAATTTTACAGTCTAATAAAGATACTACAAACATTGCTCACTAGATACAAGATTTATTCATTTTTTTGGAGATTACTTGCACAGCCAAGGACACAAAGCATGATAGCCTTGGCTTTTTCTTCACTTTTTACTACTAAACATTCAAAGATATGTTTAGGAAAGAGAAGAAAAAAAAGAAGAAAATCAAGATCTCCTACTCTCTCTCTCTTTCTCTTTCTCTCTCTCTCTCTTTCTCCCCTTCCATCCCTTCCTCCCTCACCACCCCACTCCCCAAGCTATGTACATACAGGTGGTTCCTTCTTTTCCAGGTATACTCTCTCCATAGTAAGATATAAGGACTGTTCTTGTTTTCAATACAGTAATGTAGTGAATCTCCTGAATATCCCAGGGCCTCCAAGTACATGTCTGATTGAGGTCACTGGGCTTTACAGAGATGAACACTACTAAGCTGCTCTTTATTCTACAGCCAATCACTTTCTTCTAAGGCTCCTTAATCTTCCAAGCCAATAACTACAACACAGACAGGGTCAGAGAACAGCAGATAGGGGAAACACTTGCCTTTCTTCAATTCCAACTCAAAATACCAAAAAAGGACAATGACAATGCAGTTTCTGCCTAAACCTTTCTAAAATATTAGCAGAAAACTGAATTATAAGATTAAATAATTATAAGGAAATAGTTTTCTATATCAAGTCAGTGTAGTTTAGCTTTTCCTCTTCTAAAAATGAACCAAATGTATTTATGCTATTTCAACACCAGGGTCAATAGCGTGAAAAACTGACTGTGTTTTTATTTGAACAGTTTGTTTATGCTAATGCAATTTGTTAAACTTCCATTATCAATCACTGCAGTATTAAGAATTATCTTTCTATTCCAGGACCTTGCAATAGCAACTGAGTATACTTCAAGTCTTCAGAAGTATTGCTCTAACAATTTGTTCAAAAGTAGGCAAAAATAAACATCAAACATTATTCACAGAAAATGTAAATACTAAAGCAAGCTACAAGAAGCAGATTTTTTTGGATAAATTCCTACTGTTAATATCACATCCTTACGGAAACTACAAAACACTGCTCTCTTTATTTTTTAATAAAGCAAATAATTTTTTTGAATTCCACCAATTAACTACTTCTTGTTCCTAGTTAATTTTCTAGTAATACTCACCAATGAAATGCATTCAGTGAAGAAAAACAGAAATGCTGCTTTAAAGTGAATTTTAATTGGCACAAAGTAGAATTTGCTGTTTATTTTAGCTTTCAGTACTCTACTTACAACCCTGACAACTTTGGCAAGAGACAAATATCCACGACCTTCATGCACGAATCATAAACATCTACAGCTTCAACTTCTCCAAGAACCAAAGAGCCTAAAAGTATCCTTTTTTTTTCCATTTTTAAACTGATCTTTATTATCTTCAATCCTTCCACAGTCTGCACTTTGAAAACGGCACGTGCTGCAATCATGACAGACTTTTCTTGACTGAATGTGAAGCACTGGAGACTTGAAGTCCAGAATCTAGATTCACACGACGGTGGCTGCAACTGTACAAATCGACTGAAATACCAACTTCTATCATAGCCTGACATAAGTCCTCAGAAAACTTTTCCAAGTGCCTCTCTCAGGCAATGATTTCACATCTCCCTTTGCACAACGCACATGAGCTTGGGAAGCCCAAGGAGGCCTTCATGTGGGCTCTTTGATGGCTTGTAGGAGTTTTTTCCATAGAAACTCCACATGAACTTGTGAATGCTTACAAATAAGTCCTATGAATTGTATCCTGTGGTTGAGAGGATTAAAAAATAAATATGATAAGCTGACTAAAAATAAAAAGAAACTTAAATACCAATTACCTTCCACTTAAATATCATTTGATTCACTGTAAAAAAAAAAACCTATTACCATTACATTTTAATAGCACAGAAAAAATGTCTAAGAACATGTATTTATATCATTAATATTTTATAACTACATATCTTCCACCAATGAAAGATAAATATAAATTATCTGTTTAAACACAATGAAACCAATACTTGAACAATAAAGTAGCCCAAGGATTCACTAATTTATACCAAAGATGGTTTTGAAGCACCACAATATATTACAGTAAAGAACTTATAATAGGTTTTTAATGAAAAATCACAATAGTGACAAAACAGGGGAAAAAACAACTTAAGGCATGCAAGAGTTAACCCAACTACCAATGTCATCCAAGACAGTTGTTTTATTGCCTGTGATGATTGTTCTGCCTATTATGGAAACGTTTTGCATAACTCCACATATACAACCTATATCGAACTGCTTGCCTTCTCAACAAGGGGGTGGGGAGGGAGGAAGGAGAGAATTTGAAACTCAAAGCTTTAAAAATGAATGTTAAAAATTGTTTTTACATGTAACTTGGGAAAGATAAAATACTAAATTAAAAAATCTAAATATAATAGTAATAACAAAGAAAAACGATTGTTCATCCCCTAACTAGTACTCATCTACAAAATCCCTTTAAAATAGCTTCAGAGGGTAAGGGACTTGATTCTTAAGGTTAGTCCTTAAACTTTAGGCTAAAAAGCCTACAATTATTTTTAATAAATCATTACATACATATTACAAATCATTGTTTAACATCCTCAAATTTCATAAACAAATATTTTCCATACTTATATTTTGCCAAGATGTAATTTTTAATTGTTTAAAATAAACTCATTTACACTTTCAGTTGTGTAAAGTACAACTACGAAAAAAACCAACTGGTTAGGCTTAAACAAACAGCATTCTTCATACGATATGGGAACACCTCTTAACCTGGAATACAATTTTTAAATAAAGGCTTTCATTCCAGTATAAGGATAACACTATTAATTCTTTTTTTATTTTTAAGTTCCAAATTTTTCCCCTCCCTCCAGCCCCCCCCATCTATTAAGAAGGCAAGCAATATGATACCACTCATTATATTGTGAAATGACACAAAACATTTCCATACTAGCCATGACACTATTGATTCTTGATTGGAATGGCATGCTTTTTTAACTCCTTCCTAAATGCTCTCCCAAAAATTATGGTGATAGAACACACTGAAACAACTATATATCCTTACTTAGGCACCTCACCAGATCCACTTACCTCGTGATCCACAGGAATGTACTATAAGATAGTCAGTCAGAGAAAAAGATATAGCATATGGTCATGAAGTTGAAAGCTAAGCACTCCTATATGGAGAGAACACTTGGATTCTCAGTACCCCCCACTCAACTGAGCTAACAACACATCCTGAATTACCAAATTTAAAAATTAGCAAGCACTTCCTATATGCCATATAGTGTGTTAAGAACACCAATACAAAAAGGGAGACAGACAGTCCGTGCACTCCATCAGCTTACACTCTGAGAGAAGGAAGCAACCCAGAAGTGCTGTGAGGATGGAGAGTCACAGGGACACAGTTAACAAACCCTTTCCTAAAGCAGCAGCATGAACTGATCTGATGACTGTATCCAGAAGAATAGCTACAAAGTGAGGGAGGAGATAACATGGGATGGCCTGGGTGCATGGCTAGATGGGAAGAACTGTTTGGTCTAGAGTCAGTTAGATCTAAGTGGACTAGCCACTGACACTCAAGAAATCCTCATCTGCAGAGATGCTTCTCCTCAGGAAGAGAGCTCCAAAGATGAGCAGATGAACTTTCCCAGGAATTAAGGTTGTGAATTCTAAAAGTCTAGGATGGCAGGTTCTGGTCCAGGTGGGGAAAAACAAAGCAGAAGTGCTAACAAGGCAAGCTGGCCTGGGTGGATGGTTGACTACGTGAACTTGCCTTTTTCTTCAAAATGAACTAGAAGTTCCTATAGGCATCTAAACTCAACAGGTCCAAAGGAGCCCATTATTTTTTCCCTAACCTTAGCCTCTTACATTCCTTTCTCAACACGCTCTGAATTCCTTGCACTCGCCACATTTCCAATCTGTAGCAAAGCCTTATCATGTCTACCATTTCTACATCCCTGTCTCTCACTGACAGTCGCCCTCCCCTAGTGCAATCCCTTAATCACCTCAAACCTAGACTATTTTGACAGTCTTCTGATAGGTCTCCCTGCCTCCAGTCTCTCTCCCTTCAAACTCAGCTTCCAAAGTGACTTTTCTCAAGAGTAGGTCTGACTATGCCACCCCCCCTTATCCCATAAACTCCAGTAACTCCCTGTTACCTCTAGGATCAAATATAAGATGCTCTCTTGGCATTTAAAGGCCTCCACAACCTGGCCTTTCTTTCCTACTTTTCCAGTTTCTTATACTTCAGTCCCCTCTACATTCTCAACCTCAAACAACACCAGCTTCCTTGCATATGAAACTTTATCTCAAGACTCCTAGTATTTCCACTAGCTGTAGCCTGAAATGCTCTCCCTTCTCATCTTCACTAAAGTCAAGAAACATTTATTAAGTGCCTACCATGTGCCAGGCACTGTGCTAAGAGCTCCCTCATGGCTTCCTTCAAGACTCAGCTAAAATTCCACCTTCTGGAATTTGAATCTTTCCTGGTCCTTCTTACTGCTAATGCCTTCACTTTATTGGCACAATGCATATACCCCGAACCTACAATTATTAGCAAGTTGTCCCCCCATTAGAATGGGAGCTTCTTGAGAGCAAGGACTGTTTTTGTCTTTCTCTGTATCCCCAACTCTTCTCAAAGTGGCTGGCTTGCAGCACGAGCTTAAAATGCTTGCTGACCACTCAGAAAAGATAACAAGACCAGATGTGGTCTGACCAGTTGTTCTGGAGAATAGAAATATTAATTCAGGCTAAATTTTGTACTACTTTTTTGGTTAGCCACATCATATTACTGATTTATAATCAAATTAAGAATAAACTTAAACAGTCATCCTCATATGAATTGCTAGTAAGCCAGGTTTCTTCTATCCTGTACCTATGCTGTTGATGGTCTGAAACTAAGTACAGGATTTTCTATTTATTCCTCTTAGTTTTCATTTGCTTAGTTTTGGCTGACTTAAAAGATGAACTAATATCTTGAATCTTTATTCTGTCACCCTATTTCTCCATCTTGTTCACAAGGTAATTTCAAATGCTTCCTTAAAATCCAAATTTCCTCATCATCTTGCAACATCCCATCAACACCCTATAACCTTCTGATTGCAGAGCGGGTCCAAAAGTCCAAAACCTCCATTTAAGGAAGGAGCCCAGGTCAGACTTTTCCATCATGCTCCCATGTTGCACCCTCCCTCCTTCCACCTGCTTTTCAGTTTCTTTTGCATGCTGTCTTCCCACATTAGGTTGTAAGATTCTTGAAAGCAATAATTGTCTTTTTCCTTCTTTTTTTTTTAAATATTTGTGTTGCCAAGTCTTAGCACATTACCTACAACACAGTAGGTACTTAATAAATGTTTACTACTTATGACATTCTCCTTGCATCTACAATCTAATAACCCAAGCAAAAAAATTAAGTTAGTATAGGATGATGTATCTTTAATAAACCCACAATGGCTCCCAGTGATAACTACTTTCCTTTCTAATCATACACAAAAAGAAATTCTGTGTTTTACAATTTTCCAGGATATCAACATCCAACTCAGTCTATAGTTTCTAGGATTTTCCTCTTATTTAAAATCAAATCTTTGACCATTTCCCATCTTTGAAGCTCCTCTTTTCTCCAGGATTTATCAAACAGTGGCAGTGGCTCTATACTATCTCACATTCATAAATTCATTGAATATTATGAAAAATATTTAATTTAAATCCTAGAGCATTTCGGCAAATTTAAGAGACTTAAGTAATCTCAAACTAATTCTTCTGCTATCACTTCCTATGAGGATCTCATTTAAGACTTTATTTCCCTTTTAACTACACAAATTCTAACTTTGCATTTTGGGATAAAAAAAAATCACTCTCCTGGACTGAAAATCCTCTTTTTACTTTCCTCTTTGCTATAATATATGGTTTACGAGGTTTTTTTAAATACTCTCCCACACAACTTTGTTGGGTATACATTTACGTAAAACATACATACATAGAGTAAAATGAACTATTTCTTCACAAAACAAACATTTTCACGACAACCTAAAAACTGTGCCAAACTGAATTCTAGGCAGGAAAGCGAAGGGGGAAAAAAAAATCACAGTGAGTCATTTTTCTAGCTTGGGAAGACAGAAAAAGAGGTCTGCAGACACTGGGGTGGGAGCCAGCCAGGGGCAGCCCAGATCCCAAAGTCTATAAGGTAACTGAAAACCTGGTCAAAAAAAAAAGATCCCAAGGAACCCTTGTACTATCATTGGGCACCAAATCAGGTGCCATATGACAAATGTGTCACCCACTACCCAATTCCAGGTCAGAGTACCAGGGCAGAGAGGACAGGTTGCATTCACAAGGGAGAAGGAACAATACTTGTGTAAGGACCAGAACACAGAACAGGAAGGCAGTGACCAGACCTCTCCTCTCTCCAGATTATATCACTAAGGAAGCACCAAAAACTTAAAGGCACTCACTGGGCCATGGAAACAGCAAACGGACATAAGAGACAGAATCTGGACATTCCCCCAACCCCCAGAGATGAATAGAGCTCAACTCTAATATAAACTCCAAGGTCAAGAAATAGGCTAGAAAAATGAGCAAACAAAAAAGACTCTGACCATAAAAAGCTACTGTGGTGACAAGAAAGCGCAAGACAGAAACTCAGAAAACACTGACTTTAAAACATCTACAAGCAAAACCTCAAAGAAAAATACAGATTGGACACAAAACCAAGAACTCCTTGAAGAGCTAAAGAAAGATTTTTTTTAGAAGAACAAATAAATTATTTTAAAAATCAAATAAGAGGGGGAGAAGAAAAAACTGGGAAAAGAAATGAGGTCAACGTGAGAAAATAATGAAAAGAGAACCAACAGATGGTAAAAGAAGCACAAAAAATACTGAAGAAAATAACACCTTAAAAATTAGGTAGGAAGTGAAAACTAATGACTCCATGAGACATCAAGAAACAATAACACAAAGTCAAAAGACAGAAAAATCAGAAGAAAATAAAATCTTACAGGAAAAACAACTGACCTGGAAAACAGATCAAGGAAAGATAATTTAAGAATAACTGGACTACTTGAAAGTCATGATAAAAATAAGATCCTAAACAACATTATTTCAAGAAATTATAAAGGAAAACTGCCCCAATATCTTAGAACCAAAAGATAAAGTAGAAATTGAAAAAAAAATCCACTAGTCACTTCCAGAAAGAAATCTCAAAATGAAAACTCCCAAAAATATACCCAAATTTCAGATCTCCCAGGTCAAGGAGAAAAAACTACAGGCAGCCAGAAATACTTCAAATACCAGGAAGCCACAGTCAGAAACACACAAGATTTAGCGGCTACCACTGTATAAAGGAGCAGAGGGCTTGGAATATAATATTCCAAAAGGCAAAGGAGCTAGGATTACAACTAAAAATAATCTACTCAGCAAAAGTGAGTATAACCCTACAAGAGATAAAAAAATGAAAATTTAATGAGCTGAAGATCAGAGTTGAATATAAAATTTGACATTCAAACACAAGACTCAAGAGAAGTATAAGAAAAGAAACATGAGTGAGACATCATAAGGGAATTTAAAAGGTTAAACTGTTTATATCCTTATATGGGAGGATGACGCATACAAACACCTCAGAATTTTATCATAACTACAGCTGTTAGAAGGCATCTACTTAAACAGAGGGCATGGGTATGAGTCTAATATGTTGGGATGATCTCAGACGAGGAATGGAAAAATGAGAAAGAAGGATGCATTGGAAGAAGGGGGATGGGAGAAAAAGAATGGAGAAAATCATCTCATGTGAGGCTAAGAGAGAGTTTATACAACAGAAGAGAAAATGGACAGCCAGCAGAACCTCACTCTCACCTGAACTGGGGTTCAAGGAAAAAAGAATACATACAACACATAACCAGGTACAGTAATCCATTTCACCCAATAGAGAAGTAGAAGGGAAAAGGGCTGTGGGAAAAGGGTGAGGAGGGAGGATAAGAGGGAAGGTAGATTAAGGGAGGTGTTGGTGGTCAGGAGCAAAACAGACTCTTCAGAAGTGGACAGGGTAACAAAAAAAAAGGATAAATAGAAGAGAATAGAATGGAGGGAAATACACAGTTGGCAATCATAAGTGAATGTGAATGGGATAAACTCACCCATAAAAATGGAAGAAGATAGCAGAATGGGTTAGAAACTGAAATCCAACATACATGAAAAAGATATACATAATGTTTAAAAAAAGGGGGGGGGGAACAGAGCAGAATCTAAAATAAAAAAGACAGGAGTAACAATTATGATCTCAAAACAAAAACAAACATAAACCTAACTAAAAGAAAAAAATTAGGGAAAGCTACATTGTGCTAAAAGGTATTATGAATTAATATCGATATTGAAGATATATGCACCAAATGGCATAGCTCCAAATTCTTGAATGAGAAGTTAAATAAGTTACAGGAGGAAATAGACAATAAAACTATACTAGTGAGGGACCTCAAATTACCCCTCTCAGACCCAGACAAAGCTAACCATAAAATAGATAAGAAAAACATTTAAAAAATAAATATAATTTTAGAAAAGTTATATATGATGGCCCTCAAGAGAATATTAAATGGGAACAAACAGGAAACATGCTTAATCTCCATTATGCATGGCACCTTCACAAAAATTGACTATGTATTAGGTTATAAAAATATTTCCAATATTTCTGCAGAAAAACAAAAGTATCAAATACATCTTTTTCTGACCATAATGCAATAAAAATTATATTCAATAAGAGACATTGTTAAAATTAATTGGATAATAAATAATCTAATACTAAAGAATAAGCAGGTTTAGAAACAATCAATAATGTTACTAGAGATGACAACAATGAGACAACATACCAAAATTTGTGGGATACAACCAAAGCAGTACTTGGGCGGGGGGAAGGAAATATCTCTCTACATGTTCACATGAATAAAAGAAAGAATAAATCAACAAATTGGGCATGCAATTTAAAAAAAAACCTAGAAAAAGAACAAATTAAAAACCCCAGTTAAACACAAAAAAAACAGAAATCCTAAAAATTAAAGGAAAGCTTAATAAAACTGAAAGTAAAAAAAAAAATTAATAAATAAAACTAGGAGCTGGTTTCATGAAAAAAATTAAAATAAAATAAACTACAAACCACTGGCTAATTTGGTTTTTATAAAAGAACACCAAACTACCAGTATCATAAATGAAAAGTGTGAATATACAATCAATAAAATCAAAACAATTATTAGGAGTTAGTCAGTCCAACTATATGCCAACAAAACTGACAATCTAAATGAAAAGGTGAATTTACAAAAATAGTAATTGCCCAAATTAAAAGAAAAGGAAACAAAATGCTTAAATAACTCTATCTTAGAAAAAGATAATAAGTCATAAATAAGCTTCCTAAGAAAAAATCCCTAGGACCATATGGATTAATAAGCAAATTCTATCAAACATTCAAAGAATAATTAATGTCAGTACTAGAGAAACTATCTGAAAAAATTAGGTAAGGAAGGAGTCCTACCAGATTCCTTTTATGGAACAAATATGGTTTTGATACTTAAACACAGGAAAACAAAAGCAGAGAAGAAAAACTGTAGACTAAGTTCACTACTGAATAATGGTGCAAAATTTTTCAATAAAATATTAGAAAGGAGATTACAACAATATATCACAAAAATGATACACTATAACCTGGCTGGATTTATACTAGGAATGTAAAACTGGTTCAATATTGGGAAAATTATAAACATGATTGATCATCATCAAATAACAAAAACAGTATTATTTCAATAGATGCAGAAAAAGCTTATGACAAAATACGACACCCATTCCTATTAAAAACACTAGAAAACGTAGGAATAAATGGAGTTTTTCTTAAAAGGATAAGTAGCAAGCATGTGTAACAGGAATAAATTAGAAGCCTTTCCAATAAGATCAAAGGTGAAGCAAAGATGTCCACTTTTACTATTATCATTAAAAATTGTACTAAAAATGCTAGCTGTAACAATAACACAAGAAAAAGAAATTGAAGGAATAAACATAGGCAATAAGGAAACAAAACTATCACTCTTTGCAAATATGATATATTTAGAGAACCCTTCTAGACAGTCAACTGGGCAGCTAGGTGGTGCTACAGTGGATACAGCTGGGCCTGGAAGTCAGGAGGACCTGAGTTCAAATCCAGCCTCAGACACTCATTAGCTGTGTGACCCTGGGTAAGTCACTTAGCCCTGTTTGACTCAGTTTCCTCATCTGTAAAATGAGCTGGACAAGGAAATGGCAAACCACCACAGTATCTTTGCCAAGAAAATCCCAAATGGGGTCACTGAAGTGAACAACAAAAGAGAGTCAACTAAAATACTACTTCAAACAATTAACAACTTCAGCAAAGCTGCAGATATAAAATAAGCCCACAAATCATTAGTATTTCTATATATTACCAATAAAACCCAGAAGGAAGAGATAGAGAAATTCCATTTAAAATAGCTTCAAGCAATATAAAATACTTGGTAATCTATTTTCCAAGACACACACACAGGAACTCCATGAATACAATTACAAAACACTCTTCACACAAATAAAGACAAATCTTAATAATTAGAGAAATATTAATTGCTCCTGGACAGGCCAAGCCAATATAATTCAAATGACAATACAACCTAAAAGAATTTACTTATTCAATGCCATACCAAAATACCAAAGAATTACTTAATAGAGCCAGAAAAAAAATACAACAAAATTCATCTGGAGGAATAAAACATCAAGAACATCAAGGAAATCAGTGGGGAAAAACATGAAAAGGAAGGGGGTCTAACAATACTAGATCTCAAACTATACTACAAAGTGGTAATCATCAAAACAATCTTGTGCTGGATAAAAAATAGAGTGGTGGATCAATGAAACACATAAGGTACACAATAATCAGAAGCAAATAAGCACACCAATCTAGTGTTTGATAAGCCCAAAGATCCCAGTTACTGTGGCAAGAATACACTGACAAAAACTAGTGGAAAAACTGGAAAGCAATCTGGCAGAAACTAGGCATAAACATCTCCTACCATATAACAAGATAAGCTCAAAATGGGTACATGATTTAAACGTAAGAGGTGATATAAGCAAATCAAAGAAACATGGAAAAAATTACCTATCAGATCTATTGATGGAAAGAGTTCATGACGAAACAAGACACAGAGAGGTTCACAGGACAGAAAATGGATATTTTTTATTACATAAAATTAAAACTTTTTTCATAGATAAAACCAATGTAGCTAAATTAAAGAAGCAGTTAACTGGGGGTAGGGAGAGAATTTGCAGCAAATTTCCCTGATAAAGTTCTCATTTCTCAAATATATAGGGAACCATGTTAAATTTATAAAAAATAAAAGCCTTTCCCAGTTGATAAATGGTCAAAGGACATGAATAGGCAGTTTTCAGAAGCAGGACATGACTAATTAAAAATATGTTTTCTATGACTTATGTATAATGGATATTGTAGACCTTATCAGTGATTAGGGGAGGGAGTTAAGGGAGGAAGAGAATTTGAAAGTGAAAATAAAAATAAAACTGAATTTTTAAAAAAGTTAACTACTTGAAAAATAAGAGGTGATAAGTTACTCTGTGCCTTTGTCAGACCACATCTGGACTACTGTGTTAAGTTCTGGGTACCACAGTTCAAAAAAGAACATTGATATGGTGTAGAACAGCAGAAGGCAACCTAGATGGTGAAAGGTTTTGAGTATATACTATAAAGACCAGATGAATTATGAATTATTATAAACCAGATTATTTTTACCATATAGAAGCAAAGATTCAGAGGGAACTCAATCTGACTCAGCAATATGATATAATAGCCAAAAAAACTAAAGCAGTCTTAAGACGGATTAATTAAGCCCCTAGGACTAAGGAGGCAACAGTGCCTCTATATTCTGCCATCATCAGACCTCAAATGGAGTACTGTGTTCGATTCTGGACACCTCAGTTTCAGGAGGTCATTGTTAAACTAGAGACTATCCAGAGAAGGCATGAAGACACTGGAGATGTTCTCAACTTGAAGAAAACTATTGAGAGACATAATAGCCATCGTCAAGTATGTGAACGGTTGTCACACAGAAAAGAAACTAAACATACTCTACTTGGCCAAAGAACAGAACCAGGATCAACAGGCAGAAGTTATAACGAGGGAAATTGAGGCTTAATGTCAATTAAAATTTCCTAATAACCAATGGCATGGATCAACTAGGAAGTGGTGAGTTCCCCTTCACTGGAGGTTTTTAAGCAGAGTCTAGGGTAACTCCTTGTTAAATATGCTATAGTGGAGACTCCTCTTCAAGTATGAGTTGAAATAAATGATACCTGAGGTTCACTGCAACTCTAAATTCCATTATTTCTTGAGCAAGCATTAGAGAAAGCTTGATAAAATCCCAGGGCTAGTAGCTTGAGCACAGCACCACCTGGTGGACAAATTACATCTTACCTTGCCCACCGCTCTGCCCCATTTAATAAGGTACTATTTTGTAAGGTTTTTTTTTAAACATTCCATATTTTCTTATTTGTAAATATGCTGTATGCCTCCAGTAGAATGTATAATCCTAGGACAGTCTTATTTTTGCATTTTTATCACCAGAACTTAAAACACCATGCAGGGCTAATAGTAGACACCCTGCCCACTATAAGCTTAAGGAAGGTGTCGATGTGGATTTCTTGCACTACAGCAGTGTTAAGTATCATACAGGATACCTATAAGGTGTCACACGAAGCCTATACTTGCATCACATTTATACCCCCTGCACCTAACATTTTGAACACTGGGATAGAGACTGGAATCCCCAGACAAGAAAAATCCTTCTACCAAATTCAGCTGGATGCCTTTTCTGCAATATATAAACTTTCAGACTAGTGCCTAATGCACTAAGACTTACCCAGGATGGTCACAAAGCCAGCATGTATCAAGGCCGAAACTTGAATGCAGGTCTCTCTAACTCCAAGGCCAATTAGCTACAACATGCTGCGTCTGCACAGAGCAGTTACTTAATATAATGTTTGATTCAGAACAAAAATGAATCTTTAGTCTCATTGATATGATATATACTAACATCTAAACTAACGCATAATCAAAATTACAAATTTAGTCAAGAAACACAATTAAGTGTCCTATAATAAACTGCATAATAGCAAAGTGATAACAACAAATGTAATCTGGAGGGTAAGCATCTGCTTATCAATTAATCTAACAAATCAGCAAAGTCTTATATAACTAAATAAGATAATTCCAATGAAATAAATAGTTACAGATTCCAAGAGTAGAATTCTATATCCTTAGCAGAGGTGCAACATGGAGAGGGAACAGTGAAATGTGGGGAGGACATCTAGCCAAGATAGCTGCTGGAACATCCAGGCGCCCAGCTCCCACACATCTACTCAAGTAAAAACCTAAAAATAGCACCAAACAATCCAATGAGAAACTACAATTAAGTTACTTCATCCGCTCCAGAAACTACACAACAAAACAGACCTTACTGCTCGTGGGCAACGAGGGAAAGGAGCCAGCTAAAAAGGCCAATACAAGCAAATAAGACGGAAAGAAGTCTCCCAGTATGCCAAACATGAGACACCTGTAACCTACAAGGCTCTGTTTCCAGAGGCAGCAAGCCCAGAATGCTCCCTCAAGAAATCCCCAGGATGGGGAAACCTCAGAATGGACCTCAGAATCACGGGAAGAAACAGGGCTCAGACTAAGAAAGCTCAGACCCGGGGGTTTACATTTCCCTGTACTTTGTCCTGAGACACCAGTGAATACCCCGAGATCTAGTGCTCTGAACCTCAAAGACCCTGTGGGTATGAGTCGAAACTTGGGGCAGAGCCTGACCCTGGCACAAAGCCCCAATTCATGAACTAAGGCTAAAGTTAGGATACCACCCAGATAAAGAATTACTACAGATCCAGAGAAACCCAAAAATCTAAACTGCAAGAAGAAAATAACTCCACAAGTATAGAGTCAAAGGAAAAAGATTTTTGGTTTCCATTCCACTGAAATGAATGAATTAAAAAGAAATTTTAACAATGAAATAAAAGTTCTGAATAAAAGAAATGGAAATATAATAGCTTAACACAGAAAATGGCAAACCAACCTTTCCCAAGTAACAGACTCCCTGAAAATTCTAATAGACCAAACAAAAACCAATGAGTTCATGAAACAAATTTTAAAACATATTTGAAAGATTTTTTCAAAAATCAAACAAAATTAGAAAAGAAGCAGAAAACTGGGGGGGAGGGGAATCATTGCAGCAAATTTCTCTATTAACAGTCTCTTTTTTTTTCTTTTTTTTGGGGGGTTAGGCAATGGGGTTAAGTGACTTGCCCAGGATCACACAGCTAGTGTTATATGTCTGAGGCCAAATTTGAAATCAGGTCCTCCTGAATCCAGGGCCGGTGCTCTATCCACTGCGCCACTAGCTGCCCCTAACAGTCTCATTTCTAAGACATGTAGGAAACTGAGCCCATCAATTGGGGAATGGTTGAACAATTTAAAGCAATATGAACATGAGGGACTAACTGCTATCACGCTATAAGAAATAATGAAAATGGCTTCAGAAAAACCTAGAAAGATTTATATGAACTGATGCAGAGTGAAGTGAGCATAACCAAAAGAATAATTTGTACAATAAAATTCCACCATCTACAGGAAGCCCTTCCCTGGTGTATACTTGTATACCTTGTTTACACTGAGTTATGTAGAATCTTATGCTGACAGTTACTACAATTCAATCATACACTCCACCTATTCTCAAATCTTTTCCCCCTATGTCCTAACTCTGCTCATGCCTTACCAAACCTTAAACCTTAGCTACCCTCAGTTCCTACATATTAATGCTGCTATTGGAAGCCATAAGTCACACACCAGTGCCAGTTGAGTCCAATGTAAATACAGGTTAACCTAATCACAGTGGGCCTTCACCCCTCCAGAGCAATCCTGACTATTTCTTATTTGACTCTGCTGCACTCCTTACAGTCACTGTTCCAGATCTCTTTACCTTGGTTCACCTTACCACCCTCTCCCTATGAACAAAGAACCTCACTTCTTACTTGAGAGGAAAAATAGAGGTCATTTTCCAAATTCCCTCTTCTTCCCTATTCAGTTCCTCAAAACCCATCCATCATCCCTTCTCTCCTCCAAGCCCAAGCTCTCTACTTAAACCCTTGATCTTCTTCCCTGTTACTTTCTCTCCAAGCTTACCACCTTATACCCCCCTTCTCAGGAACCTCTCCTACTGCCAACCAACATGCCCGCATCATGCTAATTCAGATTTTTTACTCAACACACATAAAAAAAAAATTTCATTTGACCCTATCTCCTCAAACTATCCTCCTTAACATTTCCTCCTTTCACATCCAAACTCCTAGGGCATACTATCTATACTCTGTGCCTTCCCCTTTCTCATATCCAACTCACTGCAATCCCTTACAATCTGGCTACCAACAACCCACTTCATCCTTTTGGATCTCACTGAAGCATGGGGATACATACCCTCAACAGAAATAAGGCAATTTGGAGAAATGTATTCAGAAGCAAAGCAATGAGGTTGAGTTTGAAAAGGCTATATGGCATCCAGATGGAGATGCCCACCAGGCAGTGGGTAATATGAGTCTGAAGCTTAGGAAGAAAGCCAGGGCTTCCAGATTTATGAATCTGAGTGCAAACAAAAGATGTTTATCTTCCCTCTCTGAGCCTTTACCTTGGCTGATTCCCCCACCTACAATGTCTCTCCCCCTCATGACCACCTCTTAGAATCCCTGGCTTCCTTTCAAACTTAGTTCAAATACCAGTTTCTGAGGGTCTTTCCCAATCTCTCCAACCATAAGAACCCTCCTCTCTAAGGTTTACTTTCCATCAACTCAGTACCTATTTATATATCTGTAGTCTCCCCAATTAGAAATAGAAAGCAAGCTCCTAGAGAACAAGGGCTGTTTTGGGCTCTTTGTCTATATGTTAAGTGCTTAATAAATGCTTGCTAATTGACCACTCTCTCCTCCTTTGTCTTCTTTAGAACATTGCTTTCTCCCAGTTCTCCTCTAACTAAACTGACCATTTCCCTTCTTTAACTCCTTGGCTAGATCATCAGACATGACTCAACCCCCTAACTAGGAGGGTCAAATAATCAAAAAATATTTATTAAGTTTTTACTAGGCAGTGTGGTAAGTGCTGGGGATGTAAAAAGTTTAAAAAAAAAAAAGGTCTTGCCCTCAAGGAGGTCATACCCACCCCCCCAACCCTGACCTGGACCTCTTCTCTTCTCTATTTTTTCCGGTGACCTCATTTATCTCTATACTGTTTACTCTCAGAGGTATAAACTCAGAAGCCCTAGCTTTCTTCCTAAGCTTCAGACCCACGTTACCAACTGCCTGGTGGACATCTCCACCTGGATGTCATTTAGGCATCTCAAACTTAACCTGACCAAAAGAAAATTCATCGCTTCCTCCTGGATCCAGTCCTCCTCCCAAATGCCTTCTTTCTGTTGAGGGTATCACCATCATTTCACGTAAATGGAACCTTGAAGTCCTCCTCTTCTTGCCTGTGCCTTTTCACCCTCCAAATCGAATAGGCTTCACCTTCACTTGATTCTATTACCACAGCATCTCTCACAGTCACTACTTTAGTTCAAGGCCTTCTTTACCAAATTCTTACCATAGCTTCCTCATTAGACTCCTGGTTTCCAGACTCTGTCCTCTCCCACTGATCTTCCAAAGGGCCAACTCTAACCATGTCCTCATCCTGCTCCAGAAACTTCAAGAGCTCCCTATTTCTGGGACAAAATACAAACTCCTCTGCCCAGCATCAAAATGGTACAGCTCCGGCCAGCCTTCCGAGACTCATTTCACAACACTCTCCTTCACATACTCTAAGCTGTAACAAAACCAGCCCACCCAATAAAACATAAGGGTCAAACTTGATTGCTGAACCAACTTCTTACTCCTGACAAAAGACAGACCAATTAGTCCAAAGACTCAGAGATCATAACTAAGCCCTGTCCTAACATTCAATCAAGAGTACCATGAGGGAAAAAGAAGAATGTTCTTGGTGGTCATACTATGGACAAAAAGCAAAAAAAAAAAAAAAAAAAAAAAAGAATTCACAGGGAAACGAATGACCGTGCATTGTTGCACTGGTCAGTAACAAGACCTGCCTACTTCTTCATGGAGGGAGAAGAGAAGATAAGGAAGTAAAAAAGGCCCTACACTACTGAATCAAAGCTTTGAAAGTCATTTCATACCCAGGGATGAATCCTCATCCAACAGCAGGCCCTATCAACAAGCAGCCAGTCCTCCATGAAGAACAAATCCTCCATTTCTGAAGGAAGTCTCCGCAACTTTTGGACTGCTAAAACGGTTAGTTTTTTCCAGACATCAAGCCTGAATACTTCCAGTTACTGCTCCTATCCTGGATCAGTCCTCTGGGTCCAAAAAGAACAAGCCGAAGTCATCCCTCTACTACATTACAATCCTTGAAACACAACTATCATGTGCTCCCCTCTCCCCAGTCTTCTCTTCTCCAAGCTAAACATATCTTGTTCTCTTCAACCAATCTTCATATTTTTTGAAGTATGAAGATACAAATATTAAAACCACAAAAATAAAAATGTATGAGCAGGAAACCATACCAAAAATCTAATACCTAATTACTTTTTAATTTCTTCAAAAAAAAAAAAAAGGAAATAGCACCATCTATTGGACACAAATGTCTCATTTATACTATAATGATTACATACATAAAATGTAAGACATTTTCCAATTCTTGTCATTTTCACTTATTCTGTCATGATATTTAAGAAACTCTCTCACAACACTGAGTTTCAGGAGGTGAATATTACACAAATGTTAAAATTCAATAATTACACACATTGTTACATTAATTAATCCTCATACATCTGAAATGCAAAAAAATAAAGACAATCCAATCAATATACTCCTCCAATAAAGAAACCACACCCAGTGAGGAAGGGGCCTAGCAGCCCTGGAGACACCAGACAACTGAGGGGTGACACTGCTGTCAAGCCAGAAGAAAGCCAGCCCTAAATGGGGGAAGCTGGGGCATATAGAACAACAGCTCCAGGGAGCCCAACTGAGCAACCTGCCAAGCAAATCCATTTTGCTGAGGGGAGCATCATGAAGCCAGACGGGAGGAAAAAAGACAGTGTATACAGCCATAGGTGAGAAAGTCTCATGTTTGCTGTGGAAAATTTTTTGGAGCTATGGTTCTAACAATGACATCTTAGTAAATGCCTTAGTTTTAAGCTAAGAACAGAACAAGAAAGGCAAATGAGATAATCCAGGCACCTTTTAATTCTGTATAATGTTAGCTATTGTTACCTTTTCTCAACATTCAGATGTTAAGTGTGGTGGCCCATCAACCCCAATACCCGAATCAATAAAAATGCCCCTTGTATTTCACTAGTGTCTGCCCCAGCCACCAACACAGGGAGCCAGAATTACCCAGGCCAGGACCTATTACCACCCCCACGCTCCCCAGCAATGCTGGAAAGAAAGCAGCCCCCAGGACTGACAGAGGCAAAACTCTCGGTCACAGGAGAGGATTGGGGAGCCTTCTTGAAAAGAAGGAAGCAAAGGCTAAACAAATGTATAAGGACAATAAAACAGGTTATACCGCAAAAGTACAATAATGTTTAAAATGTTTACTTCTATAACTAAGCCTTCTGATTCACTTTTACGCAAATATTTCTTAATCTAGGGGAAAAAAATTTCACATATTTATATTTCAGGATCTCTGATAAATTTTTTAAAGGCAAATGAAAGTTCAGATGTTAAAAATCAATAAAATAAGCACCTGTTTCCAAATCCTGAAATATTCATAAATATCATCCTCAATCTCCCCCCCAATACTCCCTTACTCTAATACCCCACCAGCCTAAAACCCCTGAATAGAAAGTGACTCAAAACAAGAGGTAGGTCAGCACATTGGTAATCTGCAAACTCATAATTTCCAAAGGTCGAATGCACTCAAAGCTCCAAGTTAAGCACATTATGTGATTCAGAAGTTCACTCTACTGATACATGTGTATCAGCAACTTTTGTCTTGATGTGGTGCCTTTATGACATAACAGATTAGTAGGAGATTCGAACGTATCAGAGTATCTTTCAATAGCCATCTGTGCTAATCACCCCTGAAATACCAACCAAATATTAACAGTTTGCCTGTCACTGAATAGAAGATGGAGCATTTTCTTGACAAATTTTCTAACTTTTAAATTATTAAAATTAAGCAAATCCCACCAGTGAATCTGAGCATTATACTAGAAGAAAAAAAGATTCCATACTGCTAACAGCTCATGTGCCAGATCAATAAATCATTCTTTCAGGGTCTTTAACATCACACAACATGCATCATTCATTAGAACCACCAGGAATACCAACCAGTTTCATAAAGTTAACTTTCTGCCCTAGTGCTTTCTATGTGTCACAAAGTTTAAAGGAAGAAAAAGAAAAATCACTACAACCTAAACAAAGAGTAATAACCATGACTTTTAATCTTCAAGCAAACTGCAAAGACAAAGTAACCACTTTTTAACAAAAAATACCTTGTAATTACACAGTGGCATCTTAAAAAAAAAAAAAAAAGCATCATCATTTCAAATGTAAGATATGGCCAGGAAAACAGTTCCAAAGCATTAGTAGAGAGCTGGTAAGAAAGACAAACTGCTATCAAGGAGAACAAAATTCAACAAATAACGTAATGATTCCATTAGAAATAGTGGAAATGCAATTATGGGGACTCTACCGACTTTTATATACATTATAAGAACTGACATAAGAGGCATCAAATATATAAACAAAAAAGGTCAACCATATAGCTACAGTAAAAGGGGGAGAGAGAAGGCCTTCGTGTTACATTGGTACTCAAAATTATTTTTTAAAAAGAAAGAAGAAAGATTCCAGTATACTGGGTAGATCTTGTTAGGGAGATTGACAGAAAAGACATGGTCAAGAATCACATGGGATGAGAAGGCATGAAGAGTTAACTTAGCAGTTAACTAGGATACAAAGAGTCCCTACACCAGTAGATCAAGGATTCAGAATATCCCTTATTCAAATTCAACAAACATCTATTAAGTGCCTACCCCAGTACTGAACCTCCCATCCCTCAAAGGCCCTTCCCTCACAGAACTTACTAAAATTAGACTAATTTTGTAATATTTCTCACTTACAGAATGAATGATGCAGACAATTAAATTCATCTTATAAGATAAAAAACAATGAATTCAAAATAAAACACAACCCACCTCAGATAAAATCAACTAGGGAGCAATTATTTCCAGCATACCTCTATGTGAACAAAAGGAGAGAAGAGCAAGGTTCTTGGAGCTGTAAGTGTAGATCAGGAGACCATCAAACATGGGAGAAATTCTTATGGTCTGAGGTTGAAAAGGGCTGCATTAGAAGGAGAGGAGAACTCAAAACCAAGGAAGTAACACAAAGTGCTTTAAAAAAAAAAAAAGGAAATGTTAAGTGAATAATAGCAGGATCCAGACAGCTGACAACTCCCCATCATCAACATGTTACTTCTATAATATACCATTGAGACTATGGATCTAAAATGAAATCCCTTTGAGAGGAGAAAGATATACACAGGTATACACTGAAAAAAACACCGTATGTGTAAATTACACACAAGGACAGGCTTAGACAAAGAGTGCAGCCTACACTGCAGACTATACAAAGTTTAGAACAAAGAAATTTTAAAACTCTTCACCAAAATTTTTTAATTAAAAACCCAATCCACAAGCATTAATTAAGTGCCTACTATGTGTGAGACAATGGAGACACAGAGACAAAAGGGGGCAGTTGGTTTTTAATGAAACACTTTTCTATTGTTCGCATGAAGACAATCTCCTTTATATATAAATTCTCTTTGCTACCGACTTTTTGGAGGAATGTACCGTTTCCACAAAGTAGAAATTCTTAGATATCATCTAGTCATTTTTCCTCAACTTAAAAATGTTTAGAACAAATCATGATCTAATAAAAGTATGTCATTATATCTTTCTTACTAGGTCCAATGGCATAAAGCATAAAGATAATTACTTCAAAGCGAATAACCAGAGAAAACATACTATTAATTTTTCTTTTCTTTATATTCTTATAGAAAGCAGTCCAAAACACAAGTGTAAAGCTGAAGAAAATGTGCACCTCTCACAAATATGAATGAATTTTCAAAAATATTTTCATTTTTCAAAGACCTCATGCAGAGATTCAATCCCATCTAAAAGTCTAGATCACTTGATCTTAGAAGAGATCACCTGCCTTACTAGACCATAAACTCCTTGAGAAGAGCAACAGTGCTCTTTTTTTTTTCAAACTTTGCATTCCAATTCTTGTATATGGTAGGCACTGAATGTTTGAATTGAAATATGACAGGAGAATTAATGAACAATGGCATTCCTGGAATCAAATAAAAAAAAACAGAGAGAGGGGAGAAAAAAAATCACAACTCAGAGCTTGGAACCTAAAGAAATTTAGGAATAACTAGTCCATAAGGCTCATGAAGAAGACCAATAATTCTTAAAAATGAAAGGAAGTAATGGTTTATATAATTCTCAAAAATTAAAGGAAATAGTTTATTTTGTTAAAAAAGACTTGGTAAATTGATTAATTTTCCAGGAATATCTGCTGTCACTTTCCAGATTTGGATTTCACACTTACTTCCCTTTGATACTTTTGAAAAAAGACTTCTAAAAGGAGTGACTGCAGAATCAAGAATATCAAGTTAGTCATGGGTCTAGATTAACAACTTTGTCAAGAAAAGGGATTAACATCTTCAATCTAGAAGGCAGGGTAATTATAATCAATCTACTAAAACCCAAACTCTAACCTAAAGAACAGAATGCAGAGTTATCTTTGCTGGAGAAAATGGTAATCTGTTTTGTAAAATGTCCAAGTGAGGGCCTGACTACACCACCACACCAGCTTAGATTCAAGACTAACCTGGGTTGCAACTTAACAATGAAAGTACCAAAAACGTCGGCTTCCTGGGAAATGAACTATGAGTGCACAGTGTGATGGTTCTGGCCTGCTCTAATCGTGGCTCTTCCTTTAAAGTTCACATTCCCCTTTTTCTTCATTTTCTTCATGACCATCTGCTAGTAAGAATAAAAGCTTGAAACAGTAAGTAGAATTCCAAACACAGCCTCATACTAAGGCCCCAATAGGTCTTTTTAAAAAAAGGGTGTGATACAGTCAATACACTCCTAAAATATCTCCCCAAATCGTAAACCTCAAGTAATCCTTCAATGAAATAAAATCACTGACTGCACAAAAACAGGTGAAAATTTTACTGTTACCTTCCTTTATGTAGGAAAATACTCCTACTTTATCCCAAGATTAAAAAAAACTCATTCAAAAAGTGAACTACTTGTCCTTGTACAGACTTATAAAGCTCTATCTTTGCTCCTTATGAAAATTAAAGTACCCCCCCAAAACTAGCAGATTCATTTAACTGCATCTTTTGTATAAGTAAAAAAGACATTAAATCAGAAGTCACTTTCTGCTAAAGGAAACAACAGTAACTCTGAAACACCTGGTTTTCTTTTTATTTTGCCAGTTGTATGTCCTATTTAATTTAAATATCATATTTGTGGCAAAACATAAGACAGGAGGCAGGAAAGAGGAAGCATGCCACCTCATTACAGGATGTTGACAAACACATCTGTGGCTAAGCAGCCTGACTAGTACTAGAATACTCTTCCTCCTAACAGCCCTAAGACGTAGGTAACACTCTATACTACTTATTCCCCTTTTACAGATGAGGACATTAATGTTAAGAAGGTTTGAATAACATTTTCATCAGCTAATAAAAGGAGGCTGGGACCTGAATCCTCTTTCCACCATGCAACAAAATTCTCCAAAAATCACAGAATTTTAACAAACTATAATAATATGAAACAATACACCTGAATTTTCATAAACTACCCCTTCTCAAAAGAAAATCCCCATATACTAATAAACATTTCTACCACACCAATCAGTTCTTCAATCCAAACAATCTTTTTCCACCTCCATCTGGATAGAAGATTCTTTTTCTCTCCCTTTATTGTATATAGCCTACAAAGACAAGCAAGGATAAGCATAATTAGCAGAGGTAACTACAATCCTGCTATATTTGTCTTGCCATACTACTTATATAACCATTTGTGAAACAATAGAAAGCTTTTTTTTAAAGATCAAGAAGAAGTCAATTCATTTTCAGCAACGCACCATCCAATACAAAGAAAAAAATTTTTGATTTAAGGATCCCTACTCTGAATTCCTACAGCCAATACTTTCTGCATAATTAATCTAGCAACGAATCATATACTGCCCTGACATCTTTTCTATAGATGTGTTTTGCTATTTAATTTTGTACATACATATACTTTGTCTCTATGGGAAGATTGTCAATTCCCTGGGGACAGGAACTGTCTTTTATTCTTCTGTACCCCTAGTAGTTTTGTGGACATAGCAGGTGTCCAAAAAAGTTAGCTTGATTTAGTCGGTTAAAAAAAAAGGATTAATAAAATATTCATTTAAAAATTCATAAAAATAAAATTCATAATTTTTCTCTTACTCTTACTATCATTTCTGAAAATATAAACAGCAGCATCTGTTTTCCACCCATCAGGCAAATCTATGTAAAACTTCAATTTTTTTTGTTGTTCTACTGGCAATTGTTTTTGCATCAAACATTTACCTGAAATAAATCAGTCACAGCATTCAGTCTAAGACTCCTTTTTTTGTTGTTGTTGTTGTTGTTCTACAGAGTTTTTGTGATACAGGCTTTAAACAGCACCAGAGAAGACTGAGAGTTTGTTATCTGACTACAATGACTCCTTTTTGGTACTTAAGCAGAACAAGTTATATTCCTAAGATAAATGACTCCTACACGCCAATGATCAGCTAGAATCATAGCATGTTGGAAGAGATCAAATTATGGTATGAAACTGAGAGCTCAGATTACTGACCAATAGATTACAATATTGTACACAGTGATTTTTTTTCCATATTAGATGACAACTGCCGGCATGCAGAGAACATCAAAGCGTGCTGCTATTTTTATACCACTTCTTTGCCTTATTCTGCTAAGTCAAAGAGCAACATCAGTGAGGACTGATGAATACCTTCACAGAAATCAGCCATCTCTTCGGGTGATCGGACAGATGTGGGAAAGGCTGGTTTTCCTGGGAGCCAAGGAGTCACAATTAGGCACACTCACCTCTTTCTTCTCTCTGACCTCTGATAGCAAGTACTCGCTGTATCATTATTTGGGGCTATAGGCTTTCTTGGGTTGTTTCGGTTACTCTCTTCCCAAGGAGAAGGTTCTTACACCTACCTCCTTCCCCGGCCCCCACCTGGCTGGAAGCTACTCCGGAATGTACCCCCCAGTTTCTCACTTCATGAACACCTGATTAAATCTGACCAGCACTACCTTTCTTCCTGGCACCCAGCAGAGACATTCCCCAATCTAACACACACTTAAAGTACGAAGCGCACAAGACAGGACAGTTTTAACCAAAGACCACAGAAGACCAGTTAATTTCCTGGTCTGCCACCCTGCCCTCGTTTCCTCATCCTGATTTCCAGCTCCTGCTAAACGATTCGCTTCCGTGTGCCTCGGTTTCCCCCGGGTGTTTTCAGGTTGCTCAATCAAGTTCGTCCAAGAGACGGATGACAGACAGCCCGGGCGGACAGAGGCGCATCAGAAAGAAGAGCGAAGAAGCCCGAGGCCGGGAAGGAGGGAGGAGGAGGAGGAGGAGGAGGAGGAGGGTCTGGGCTCGAAACCCTGCGAACGGGCCGTTCTCCCCCCCCGGCCAGAGCCCGCGAAGCCCCGACTCTCCGAGTCCCGGCGAGGCGGGAGGGGAGCCCACTTCGGGGGCCCCCGCTCCGCGGTCTCCCCGGGAGCAGGAAGTCGGTGTGAGAGGCCTCGAGGAGCCCACCTGAGGGCGAGCCCCGGGGAGGAGGAGGGGGCTTGGGCGGGGACCCCCGGGCCCGGACACACGCGCCCCCCACCCCGCTCACGCCCACGTGTCCGGCCCACAAAGGCCCCCGACCCCCGGGCAGGGGCACGTGCGGGCGCAGCCGCGGCCGCCCGGATGCACCGGGCACACTCACGGGGGGCGCGGGGCAGGTGGCGCCGGGACCGGACGGCCGCGCCGCCCCGCCCGGGGCTCGGCAGGGAGCCGGGATGGGGATGCGGGCCCGCCTCGCCCCGCCCCGCCACGCCGGCCGGCCGGGCCGCCCCACACAAAGGGGCCGGGGCGGCGGCGGCCGAGCCTTTGT
>NW_020954577.1:40596637-40620209 GCF_900497805.2 Vombatus ursinus
ACCCCGTCATTTTAATAGAAAGAAAAAGGGACTTGACTGAGGTCGCACAGGTAGTGAGATTTGAATCCAGGTCCTGGGACTCTTACATAGAGCGCTCTTTCAATTGGACCAGAGTTCTGAGCAGGAAGGAGGAAGCAGTAGTTGGATCAGCAGAGAAAGGGAAAAGGCGCCTCTAAGCCTCTACCAGCTGAGTGTGAGAACAGTGTTCTCCACTGAAGCGTATTCCAGGCTTAACTACCTCCACTCCAAAAATAACCCGAATCACTTTACCTCTTGAGCCTGGGTCCAGGAAAGAAAGATAAGAAAACTAGAACAGTCCTTGAGCATCTTTAAGGCTTACCTTGGAAACCAGCAAGGACTAGGTCAGAAGGTTTTCACAAGGTCAAGCCCTAGATTTCATTTTTTTTCCATCCCAAAAATGATAAAACATTGTCTTGAAATAAAACTACAACACAAGGCAGCTACAGTTGCATAACAACTGTTCCATTTGCTAAGAACAGTGTATTGATAAAGAATGAAGATTAAAACCCCAAAATGTACCAAATGCAAACTTCTCATGACGTGGAAATAAGCCTATGTTCTAGTATCTATCATTTAACCTGGGATCTACTTAAGTTAAACACTATGACAGAAAATGAAATAATCATTTTAATGGTGACATGGGCAAGGCCTATGGCTGGTTTAACCACTGTCTGACATAAAATGAATGTCTTCTCTGTTCCTTCCAACTTAAAAAAGAAAAATTATGTGCACTGTATAATAAAAGTATTATTGTGAAGGGGGTAACAAGCAAGATAGAATTCTGATGAACAGAGAAACTAAAGCAAGTCTTCTCTTCATGATAGAACCTGGGTTCTAATCATCCTTTAGACATGGAGGAGGTGTTTACCTGGGGCAGGTCAATTAACCTCTAGAGCCTTATCTCTAAAATGGAGATATTGATTGCACCTCCTACCCAGGGGTTGTGGAAAGGATCTGATGAGATAACATAGGTAAAGTACTTTTATTACGATGTAGGTATGGGAAACCAGATACAAAGACATTCCTAAGGAGTAATCCAACTATCTGATATTATTTTGGTCCTTTGCCTACATTTCTTTGGCCTTTTAAAGTAAAATTTGATTTACTCTTTTTTTAATCTTTGAGGAATACATATTCGATGAGCAATTCTGTGCATTTTGAGGATAGAGTGAGTTGGAATTTGTTCCACGGAGCACAAACTGACCCTTTACCTACCGTCTCTCCTGACCTGAGGGTGTTCTGCTAAAGAAAGGGAAAAAAATTTTTTTTGATGACTGAAAGCTACCTAGTTAACTTGGGGTTTACTGGCTAGATTTCTTTCTGAAAGACGAAGCCTTAAACCCAAATTCACTCTGGAGCTCATAGACTGGACTACAAAAGGTTGCCCAACCACCAGTAATGGTTATTTTTTGGACCCTCCTAGCTCAGAGTGAATGTAAATAGCAATTCTAAGGGTCTTCCCCTCCCAGTTTGTTTTTTTTTTTTTTTTTCCTGTTAAAGCTGCCATCTCTTGATACACTTCTTAAAGAGGCCTGTTCACTGAATGGACATTGCCTTGCTCAAAGTGAGCTCTTGAAAAGACCTTAGCTTAAAAGGGCCAAGGTCTCCCACTGCATCCTGGGCCATCTCCAGTCGTCCTAATCTATATCTGGCCACTGGACCCAGATGGTTCTGGAGGAGAAAATGAGGCCGGTGACCTTGCACAGCCCTCCTTCACTCAAATCAAAGTCAATTGCAAGTCCTGTTATCATCTCCCTCATATCACGGTCCTCTTCGAGAGCAAAGGTCAAACCACAACTTGAGGGTATTCTCTCCACAAAGTTCTTGTTTTTAAAAAAAAAAAGTTCTGCTCCACCCCACCCTGCAAGAATAACGATCGGCTTCAATATTCAGCGAATGGCTCTTCCTGTGTGGATGCTGATGGACACATCTTGATGGCCACAGAATGCTAGCACCACCTTTCAATGCCATCTACACCTAGAAGGAACTTAGTACATCCTCATTGAACTGAGCTGAATTCCAGAATTGTTGCATTCTTATTTAATGTAAGTATTATACAATGTATCTAAACTTAGCCAAGCTTTGTAAATAATTATTAAAATAATTGAAATCTCCCGTAAGAAGCAGGATTCTGGAGATCACAGTCTAGTGAGTATCTGTTGAGCACAGGAGGCCTTAGCCCTTGCCCATTCCTGAGAGGGGCGAGAGGAAGAGAGGACCCAGGAGATGACGACTGGAGCCTGGTCTCCAGCATCGGGCTGCACTTCTCAGGGATCGTTGATTTAGAGCTGGAGAAGTCCTTAAAGACATCTATTCCAATACCATCATTTTGCAAAGGAGAAAATTTGAGGCAGGTCCAGAAAGGCATGTGTTCTTGTTCAGTCACGTCTGACCCTTTGTGACCCCATTTGAGGTTTTCCTAGCAAAGATACTGGGCTGGTTTGCCATTTCCTTCTCCACCTGATTTTACAGATGAGGAAACTGAGGCAAACAGGTTGCCCATTATCACACAGCTGATGTCAGAGGCTGGATTTGAACTCCAGTCTTCCTGACCCCAGGCCAGGCACTCTTTCCACTGGGTCACCTAGGCCTATGGTAAATGTTTATTGAATTGAAGAGTCAAAGTGATTTCACCATGGTCACTTAGTAACTGATAGAAACAGAATTGGAATCCAGGCCCCCTTAACTCTTAACTGAACACTCACTTTACTGTATCCCATTGTTCCACAAAGCTCTTGTGGAAATTACCACTGGGTGATTTGACTTAGTGACCTCCTATAGGCTTTTGATTTTACGGAATAAGAAAGGGTCCACTATCCCTCAAAATGCCTTCTACAGTAGCTAATCCTGAAAATTCAATAAACAGACATTACAGATATTTGCTTTATCTTTATTTGCTTTATGAATAGAGAGAGTTTCTGCACTGGGTGTTCTCTATAACATTGGTGTCAAACTCAAATAAGAATCCCAGTAGACTTCAGAAAACCACATATTGTGGAAATGTGTTTTACATGATTGCACGTCTATAACCTATATCAGATTACTTGCTGTCTGGGGGAGGGGGAAGGAAGCAGAAAAAATTTGGAACTGAAAATCGTATAAAAATGAATGTTGAAAAAATAATAAAAATAAAAATAGAAGGGCATCTTAAAACTCCCACATATTAATAATGTCTATATCTCACTATATGTTATTTATTTTGTTAACTATTTCCCAATTACATTTTAATGTGGTTTGGGCTGCAACATGGGCTTGACACTTCTGCTCTATGACATATGCACAGTGCTTTGTAAACCTTAATGTATTATATAGATTCGAGCTGTTATCATTATAATTCTATATCTAATAAAATCACACACAAAAATTATAAATGACTTGAAATGGAAATGGTAGACAAATGCATGCCAACATATAAATGGCTGTCCTTTCCTCTAAATATCATTATCTTCTTGGGGTAGTAGGGATCAAAAGATTAGCAGATAAGAGAAAGGAACAGGAAGAGGGCCATCCAAGTTGTACCTGTATCATAGTTTGGCGTAGTACAGGAGTGGGGAACCTGCAGCCTCAAGGCCAAACTGAATCCAAGATCCTCAAGTGAAGACCTCTGATTGACTCCAAATCTGTTTGGATTCAGTCAAAGGGCCGCATTTGAGGACCTAGAGGGCCACAGGAGGCCAAAGGTTCCCTACCCCAGCATCAGCCTAGGCTGCAATTCAAGGTTTATAATAATAGTGAGTGTTTATGGACCATACTGACAAGCATCATTTCAAAGAGGTTAGGCCGCAATGGTTGTGTATAGACTGATGGACTCCAAAAAGGAAAGACCTAGATTTGAGTCCCCAAGTCTCAGCTTTTACACACTGGCATTCTTACTGCTGGTATGACTCTTAGGCAGGTCACTTAATCTCAAAGAGCCTTGGTTTCTTTATCTGTACAATGGGGAAATATTCCTTGTTCAGCCTACATTGGTGAAGAAAGCAACTGGTAAAGTGCTATGTAAATGTGAACTATTATTACATATAATGACCTCCTAGCCTTGTCATTCCCACAACAGAAAAACTATAATCAACTGTGCAGCATGTTAATCAGTCAATAAGCATTTATGTTTATCTCCCTAAACTCTCATCTGTATTGACACGGAAATGCTCAAAAGGCTTTCTTTAGAATGAAGAATTTGCCTTTGTTCTTCTAAAGCTGAAGCCCCTTGCTTAGTAGGAGAAGAATGACTGTCAGAGGGCTCGACCTTCCCTTTCTTTGCCCTTCAATCCCTGAGGTGTCACTACATTGTGAGTGCAGCCAAAACCAGATTAAAATGTAAAGGGGAAATATCTAGTAAATTAAATAAAAATACATTAGAATATAGATGTTAATGTGCTGTTTTCTAGGTCAGCTTGAGGCCCCGGCAATCCTCATGTACAGTTTCCTGCCCTCCTCCCCCCTTCCTATTTAAGTCTGACTCCGTGGGGCTACCCCACAAATGAGCCAGAGCTCGAGTTCAAAGCTGAGAGCCAAAGAATCATTTGTGGTTCATTAACCTGCTCTGCAATGAGAGTAGATCCTGACTCACCTGGCCTAGAAGCATACAACTAACAAAGATCTCTCTGCTGTGGTTTATCCCATCCTCCGCTGCAATCCTGTTTCAGAAACAGGGTGGAAAAAACTCAGTGACAGTTCTGGTTAATGTGGAGAGCAATCTCAATTAGTGAAAGTGTAGATTTTTTTTGTAGTTGCTTCACCGCAGTTTAAAGCTAGAGGGTTCAAATCCAGGCTCTGCTATTTACTACCTGTGAGAAAGGGGATTTTAGTGCAAGTTATCTGGATAATTATCTTGGACAAGTCACTTCCCCTTCACTGGGCCTCAGTCTCCTCATCTCTGTGGGGGGGGGGGGGGTAGACTAGAAAATAGCCTCCGGAAACCCTAATTCAAACTAGGCCAACAAAGGCTTACAGAACCTACAGGAGGCCAGTTCCAGTAAGCTAAAAAGAGGAATTCATAATTGTCAAATTTACTCGCAAGTAATTATTCTAGGTGGTTTGGTAGGAGTGGACTTGGAGTTAGGATAACCTGAATTAAGCCTGCCTCAAACAGTAATTGCTCAAATCTGCTTTGTCTACCTCAGTTTCTTCATATGTAAAAATCAGATAATAGCACCTACCTCCCAGGGGGATTGTGAGAATCAAAAGAGATAATAATTGTAAAGTGTTCTGCAAACCTTAAGGCTCAATGTAAACGCTAACTTTTGTCTTCTCAAGGGCTTGAGAGCTGTTGAAAATGACTTGTTCTCCTGTATTTTAAGCCTTTCCCAAAGATCTTGCTTTTCTTACTGCTTATTTCTTATTACTTTGTATTAGCTTCAGGGCACTGGGGAGAGGATTTACTTAGGGAAGTTAAACTTTAATTAGATTTTTCAGTATCCCAAATTTGGGATACTTCTTACATATCTGGCATGGCTGGTAGTCCTAGCCAGTCATGAGGAATAACTGGAAAACCTTGGCAAGGTCTTCATCCCCAAGGGGAGAACATTCTTCTTTCTGGGAAAGCGCTCCCAGAGCCGGCGAATATTTTGCAAAGACAGACAAGACAGCAGTTTCTTTGTCACTTTTAATATCCTGAAACCATCATGGAGATTGGGCAGAGAGAAACTGATGGGACTCTCTCTTCCTTAAATGTCTCATCGGTGACAGCTGCCAAGCGAAGGCTCCCAATCACCTGAGCCTGAGAGGAAACTCAATGTACCCTCCATGGCATTCCAGGCTTTGCAAAGGCACTCCTAAATACCTGGCAGATATTTCCTCTTGTCTCCACCTCTCAGAATCCCTAGCTTCCTTAAAGTCCTGGCTCTGGTGGAACCTGGGACTGGGTGCCTTTCCCTGAAGCCTTTCCATGTGAATGCTAGCCGGCACTTATTTACCTGGTAAATGCAATTCCCCTCCTCCACTCCTCTGCAGGATGTAAACTCTGAAGGGCAGGGTCTGGTTTGGGTTTGGGTTTTTTGTCTTTGCATCTTCTGGTAAATTGGTGGTCATTGTTTGGAAAACCTAAATGCATCGATGATAGTAACAAAGCAAATCCAGGAAAGAGTACATAACCAATACTGGGCAGCTCATTATAGCCATTTTCCAGAGAAGGAAACTGAGACCCCCCCCAAAAAAATGTGAAAAGACTTACTTAAGGTCATAGGATGAATGAGTGGAAGGGTCTAGACCAAATTTCAGATCAGTTGACCTTCTCCCTCAAGGATCACAGTCTGTTTCCCATTGAAGGAGTCAGAGAGGAAGGGGAGAGGGGAAGGAGGGAGTGAGGCAATACTAGAAAGCAAAGCCCTATCTGATCAAAGAAAACATTGAAAAGGAAGAATAAAGGAAATGGTCCAAACCTTTGAGGTCAGAGCGATGATTTAATGGGACATTACCAAGAGGCAGTGTGGATAGAGTCTTTGAGTTGAGGACGTGGGTTTAAATATTGCCTCTAAGTCACTAACCCTTTCAGAACCTCAATTGCCTCATTTGCAAAATGTGGCAAATACTTGTATTAACTACTTGACTGAACTGTTGTATTACTCAGAAGAAATAATGTATGTAAAGCAATGTGCAAAGTGTAAGAGCCATAGAAATTCATCATCATCATCATCATCATCATCATCATTATTATTATTATTATTATTATTTCACTCACATGTTTGAGGAGAAAGGAAGCCTTAGTGCAAGTTACCTAGATGATTACTTAAATTCCGTCTCATTGATGAGGATAGATACCACTTTCAGAAATGTGGTTAGGCAATTATTTGTTGTTGTTGAGTTATTTCAGTTGTGTCTGACTCTTCAGTCGTATCCGACTCTTTGCAACCCCATTTGGAGTTTTCTTGGCAAAGATACTGCAGTTGTTTGCCATTTCCTCCTCCAGTTCATTTTGCAGATGAGGAAACAGACAAAAACGGTAAAGTGACTTGCCCAAGGTCACACAGCTAGTGTCTGAGGCCAGATTTTAATTCAGGTCTTCCTGCCTCTAGGCCCAGCACTCTATCTACTGTACTGCTTAGCTGCCCAGGTAATTTTTAGATGAGGTTAAAAAATGTACCTATAAAGGCAATTTGGCATTTTCTACTGCCAGAGTTTCATATACTTTCAAGGGTTGAACAACATTCTTTGGGACTGTGTTCTGGAAGAGAATATCTCAACATTCATGAGGAAATGCTTGCATGCGCGCGCACACACACACAGCCATCCCACCTTCTCAGTGAAATAGAAAATGGCAGTAAATATGGTGCAGTGTCACATGCCCTGGCCATGGCATTCAGCAAGTCAAATCAATAAAGCTTCTGAAACCAGGTCCCGAGTCTCCTGACTCCTAGTTCAGTGGATTTTTCCCCTTGCTTTCCTGTTTTCCCGAGCACAGTTAAGCTTTAATCCTGAACCAATTAGTGTGGGCATCAACCAGACTGCAGGATTCTGTTGAGTAACAGGTGGCAAGTGAGGGCAGAGGTGTGTACCTTGGCATTCTGTAGACAGCCAACAATCTTACTTAAAAGTTATTGTGTGTCGTGCTTTTGGCAGTCACCAAATGTCAGAGTCCAGTCCAGTCACACCTAAGTATGTCTGGGTGGGGTTCCTGTTTCAGACTCCTTCCCCCCAGTTCTTGGACACTTTGCCGATTCCGACCTTATTTTCAAGGACAACTGTCCTTAGATCACTTCATTTCATTTCCTTTTTAGTTTTGGTAGAAGTTTCACTTGCCATTAGGCATCTCAACCACTGACTGGTATAAAGGTTCTAACTTAAGACTAGACCAGGAGTTCTTATCCTGGGATCCCCAGGGGATCTAGGGATAGGTTTCAGGAGGTCTGTGAACTTGGATGGGAAAAAAAAAAATCACATCTTTATTTTTGCTGGCCTCTAACTGAAATTTAACATTTCCTTCAGCTACTTAAAAACACAGTTCGAAGAAGGATCCGTAGGTTTAACCAGACCGTCAAAGGGCTCTCTAATGCAAAAATGTTTGAGAACCACTGAGGTAGACACTGAGATCAGTTTGGGAGAAGACCAACACATGGGACAGGATGGGGACTGAACCTGTGATTTCATTGTTATTAGAAACCCCTGGTTGAGAAAAACACCTTCTGCCAATCCAAGGTGGTGCCTTCTTGACAATGTTTAGTCCTAGAGGGTGGCCTAGAGCCCTGAGGGGTCAAGTGACTTACCTAGTGACCCCCAGCCAATATAAGTTAGATGAGGAACTAGAAGCCAGGTGCTTCTGGCTCCAGTCCTGCTCCCTTTCTCCACCACCTTACAGCTGCCTCTTAAACTACAGAAATTTTAAAAATCCCAAGGGACTATTTAGGGAAACACCAGTATAGATGTTTTGGCAAGCTAGATATCAAAGAAAGCATTTCTAACTGCTGAAACTTGATGCCTTACAAAATTTATTGCTGCCTTCTAATGTCAAAATAACACCTTACAGGGATATAGCATGTTGGTTCCAAGAATCTTGGGAAAATCACCAATCTTCTCAAATGAGATGCTGTTTTCCTCTATTTTAGGAAAAACTGAAATAGAGAGAGGTTAAATGATTTGCTGAAGACCAAATTTGACATCAGTTTGTTGCAGAGGACCAGGAAAATATTAATGACCGAAGATCCATACCTACTTTCCAATCTCCATAAAAAGACTAATCCCCGTAAGCACCAAGGACACCCTCAATGAAGGTTATGAAGAAGGAGCAGGAAGGCTTTTGCAAACACTACTCTGCAGATGTTTAGTCACATGACTGATTAAAATCTTTTAAGAATACAAGATCCCATTGTGCTTGTTGTCCATTGACCATTTAAATCAAGCATTTGATTCAATAAAGCAAACTTTCTTGAAGGCCCTCCTCCATTGACATGATTCCCACATATGTCAAAGCTAAATGAGAGTTACTTAATAAGGAAAAACAAAGAGAACTTTGCTCATTATTATAATCAAGCAGTGCATAAAACAGGGAAATGTGCTCATCAAAAACAGTTTGTCCTAATCCCTTTCCACACTTCCAGCCTTCTCACACTTTTCTCCCCTCTGTGTGCTGTAGCATCCAGCTACACGGCTCCTTGAACGTAACCATTTCCTTCTCCCATGCCTTTGCATTGGCCCTGCTCGGAATTTCCATCTCTTGCCTTCCGTCATGTCCTTCAGGACCTTTTGAGGAGGCTCTTTGCCCTCTCCCTGCACCTCCCTGTTGCTAATGTCTCCCCCCGCCCCAATTACTTTCCTTCTCTAACCGTAACTTATAGGTACCAGAGCATTTCCATGTTGTCTCCACCGTTAGAATGCATGTTCCTCGTGGGAAGGACAATTTCAGCCTTCTTTTAAATCCCTCTCACTGAGCACAGTGCCTGACACACAGTAAACATTTAATAAATGCTTTTTTTGTTGACTGACTCTGACCACCATCATTGTGCGTCTTGCTTTTGGCAGGCACCAAAAGTCAGATTCCAATCCAGTCACACCTAAGTATGTCTGGGGAGTTCCTGTTTCAGACCCCTTCCCCCAGTTCTTGGACACTTTGCCAATTCCAGCGTCATGGAGAGGGTCCAGTGCAGATTCCAGATCTAAAAGGGATTCCCTATAGAACGACAGCCGACAAGGTCCTACAGCCATTTCTCTGTAATGATTGCACTAACCCCTGCAGAGTCTCCTAAATGATATCTATAATAAGTTTAGCCTAACTCACACACACACACACACACACACATACACTCAATGAATAATATCTATTGTCCAGACTAGGGTAGTCAGTTGAACACTGGCCCATCAGTACACCTAGGACAGGCAACATGTATGGACAATGAACCAGGCCAAGAATTGAACAGGAGGAGGAGACCAGGCTGGGACTATACAATGATTTTTCACGGTCCCAAGCTTCTCCCTGAAACAAAAGGCCAGTTTTTTAAAAGACAATAATCTCCTGGCATTTAGAGCTATGAGTTACCTAACACGACACTTTCTAAAGAATGAAAGTTGTGGGTTCCCTCTCCCTTCACACCACCCCCAGGGCAATGGAGAATGACATAGTGACCCCATAAGCTATAATACGTCATTAAAAAAAGAATAATGGTGAGTGGCACCTAGGTGGCTCAGTGGATGGAGCACCGGCCCTGGAATCAAGAGGACCTGAGTTCAAGTCTGGCCTCAGACACATAACACTCACTAGCTGTGTGACTCTGGGCAAGTCACTTAACCCCAATTGCCTAGCCAAGAAAAAAAACAAAAAAAAACATAGTGGTTGAAAAGCAAAGTAAAGGATGTCAGGAGACATGTGACCATAAATGAAGTCAGTCTTGTGCTAAAACTATGGAAATATGTTCTAATGCCATTACAAGAGAAATCTATGATTATTGCCACCCCCAGCTGGAGTGAGCAGGCATTATTCAGTGATGAATAATCAAGGGGTAAGGGGGTAGCCCATGTGCTTCCCTGGTATTCAGAGAAAGTTAATAGGGCCAGAGGAAGACCCCAGGCACATCATAGAAGATGGACAAGCTTGGCCAGATTGCAGTCTACATCATTAGAGGAAGTACCCACATCAGGGAGATAGAGAACAAATCCATTAAACTGTTTCATGTGGAAAGCACCCTAGATTGGGAATAAGGAGATCTGGGTTCTAGGTCATTAACTCTGCCATTTAACTTGCTATTTGACTTTGGGAAAACAGTGTCACCTCCTCAATTTCCTCATTTCTAAAATGCTCATAATAATAGCTTCTCTAACTGCCCTGCAGAATTAATAGGAAGTTGAAATAAGAAAACAAATATGCCTATTTCACAAAGAACCCCAAACTATACAATGGTAAGGTTTGAGAAACCTTCATAAATCTCAGTTTCTGTTTGCTCAGTTCTTTCTGTAGACCTTTGGAGGACTCAGGCTCTCTCCTAACACACACACACACGACCCATAGCCCCTGTCCCAGAAAATCCCTCTGGGAAACAGAGCTTTCTACAATGGGAGTTCCTTCCCATGCCTCAACCTAACACCAGTTCCAAGTGACCCCATGGAGCTGCAATTGTACCAAACCTGTGCCTCAGCCACCAAGGCTTCCATCCTCCTTCCCAACATATACACAGACAGGAAAGCAAAGCCCCAAGCCAAGCAGAAGAGTATACAAGAGGAGCACCGGGGATAGGGGGACAAAAACGGGCTGAGAACCTGTGTCCTAGAGACTCTTCAGTACCTTTCTAAGACTTGCAGAAGCTTTCCTACCTTACTGGGTTTTAGCTTTGTTCCTCATCGTTGCTGCTAGAGGTGATAGTACAGTATTCATAGATTTCGCTTGTCGCAGCAACAGAACATATTTCAATACTTTAAGGATCATGAAATATCAATCCCTCTATAATTTAGTAAATGATCTTCAAGATTTCCTTTGGCCAAAAAATTAATCCCCCAGTGGTCAACCTAACAATTTGCCTCTTGGAATAGAAATAGTTTGGTCCTCGAAAGAGTACAGATATATAGTTTTGCCACTAATCATTTTTTGACCTCAGGTAAATCACTTCCCTCCATGAGACTCAGTTTCCTCATCTGTAAAATGAGGGGGTTGGCCTAACTTTGAAGGTCCCTTTCAGCTTCAAAGTAATGACTCTGCAGGAAGTATTCTTTTCCCATCTTCCTCCCCCATCTTGTGCATCATTTCCTCATGATCGTGTTTGTTCTCTCTCATCTCCTTGGAAGACCACCCTCCTTGACAGAGAAGGGAGAAGCAAAGTAGGAATTGGGTAGTTCTGCTTTCTCTCTGTCATCTGTCTGCACGGCTTCCGTCCAAGCCGAGGCTCATCACTTCCTTGTTCTTCTTGCTGCGGGAGAGGCAGGAGGAGAAAAACATCCCTTTGCTATTTTCCTCAGCATTTTTTGAAAACTTGGGAATCTTCTGAGCCACTCATCTCCCTGGCTCAGTGTCGTTCTTTTTGTCCAAAGCCTTGGCCTGATGTTCCTTTTGGTATAATTTTTATATGTTCTTTAAGGATCACTCCTTTTTGAGCACCTGTTTTAGCCATGTTGAATTCTCTGGGTTCATCTTCCTCTCCTTTTCATTGGACTATTGTGTGATGACATCATCAGAATTTCATTTTTAAAAGCCTCCCATCTTTTTTAAGACACCTTCCCTTTTCGGCTCTTGAATCGTACCCAGCAGGCACCTGCCTGGCCTCCAAACCTCCCTCTTTCTCTTAAGGGAGCCATCCTCCTCCTAGTCATTCAGGTTTGAGCCCTCATAATCAATCCGGCCCCCCTTCCCTCCCACATCCAACCATTTTTCATGTCTCCACAATGTCCCCCACATCTGTCCTTTTCTCTCTACATACAAAACCCTTCCATTCTCTTTCCAATTGTGTTGCATCTAGGAGAAAATAAAATTTTCTAGCTTGACGTTTGAAGCCCTTCCTATCCTGGCTCCCACCTTCCTTTCCAGATTCATTTACATTACTCTCTTTCGGACATTTTTGTTTCAGCCAAATTGCTCCACTTACCATTCTCCAAAATTAACATTCCATCTCCTGCCTTCCTGCCCTAGAATCTCCAGCTTCCTTCAAAGGGTCAAGGACCACGTGCTACGTGAGGCCTTGCCTGAGCCTTCAGCTGCATCTCCTCCAACCTCTGCCTCCAAATTAGCTGGCATTTGCTTCATGCATATTTTGTATTTCCTTTGTTGTAATTCCTTGCGTATGTTGCTTGCCCTAAAATAGGTTGGAGCTTCTTAAGGGAAGGGATTGTTTCCTTTTTTGTCTCCTATTGTATCACTCAGGGCCTAGCGCAGGGTCACACACCTAACACAAGCTTAATAAGTGCTTGAAGTGGATGGAGTACTGAGCTTGGAGGCAGAAAAACCTGAGTTCAAATCCAGCCACAGAAATTCACTAGCTGTATAACCCTGGACAAGTCACTTTAAAAAACAAAAACCTCTGTTTGCCTTAGTTTCTTCAACTATAATATGGGGATAATGATATCACCTACCCCACAGGACCATTGTAAGATCAAATGAGAGAATATTTTGTAAAAGGCCTGGCACATAGTAAGTGTGATATAAATTATTATTCCCAGGGCAACCTTCTAAAACTATACATTCCAGAGCAGGCTCATGCATTGGTAGAGGGAATTTGCTCATTGGAAGTTCTCTATATTCATGATATCGCAAGTCTGGTAAAACAAAACAAAACAGTAGAATTATGATTTAAAAAAACCAGTCATAGAATTCAGGAAACCTATATAGATATCATGCCTATCAGTATGACCCTGAGAAGATTACTAATTTCCCAGTGTTCCAGGCAACCCTCTGGGACTTTTAAGTTATTGACAAGCTGCCCATTTATACCAGTGGAGGGAGTTTCCATACTGAAAGTTGCTGACATCAATGAAATCACTGGCTCAGCCTGAAAGAAAAATAAGCCATCTAATTGTATAGACAGGCAAGAATCCACATTCTAGTTGGAGGCCACCATGCTGTGTAATCCAACGGCCCAAGCACAGAAAAACTCGGGGATCTGGAGAGGGGATAAAGAAATTCTCAACACCATCTTTTATTTTCAGTGGAAGATGAAAACATCCTCACCACTCACTGTGAAGTGCAAAAAACAAGAGAGAATGAAAACAGCAGAAGTTGGGGAAGTCTTCTTGCCAGCAAACAAACACCCATCAGCCTGTTCAATGGACCATCTCTTAGCACCCTGGCTCAATAGCAGCTAGCTCAAAGATGCTGAAAAGCCCATCGGGCACCAGCTCAGCAAATAAAAACAGAGAGTCAAATGACAGCTACATTAGCAGTAGACAGTCGATGACATTATATCATAATGAATGTCAGTTAGAAGCTGAGCTAATTATTCTTGAGGATGAGGCTTTCCAGGAAAGCTGCCTGGTTGAAAATTGTCTCTGATCCCATCAGGGCAATGTCCCAAAATTTCTTCCATGGTAGTTAATAAAAGTCCAATCTCAGCCTGGATCAGCCCCAGGAGTATAAGAAAAGACCCTCCACCGGAAAACACAATATAATTGTAGGATCCATTGTTTTCAAGCAGGGAATTTCCTCTTCTTCCTCCTCTCAACAACCCCCCTGGGAAACCGAATGAGTAAGGCAGCTGAGAACAAACAAAACTCAATGTGTGTTAAATTAACTACCTATTGAGGAAAAACAACAAATGTCCCATTAGTCCACATCTTGTGTGTAAGAAGTGTTGTAAAACACATCAGCAAGTATGTGTTTGACCAGAAAATGAGGTAGATTGGCTATAATGAAAGAATGTGAGATAACAGATCAACAACCCAACATATGCATTGGTACCCTGAGGTGCTAAATGAGTGAGTGAAAGACCTCTAGAGTGGACAGTCAATCAACAAGCATTGATTAAGCACCTGCCATGTGTCAGGCGCCGTACCAAGCTCTGGGGATTCAAAGAAAGGCAAAATCAGACTTGTGACCCTCAAAGAGCTCAGAGTTGAACAAGCATTAGGTGGATTCTCTATGCCAGGATTCTCATCTTTTCCTATGTCAAGCTGGTGAAACCTATGGACACATTCTCAGAAGATTGTTTTAAAATAATTGAAGAAAATGCTAAATTTCAGTTAGAGGTTGAGGAAAATAAAGATAATTTGATAAAAATAAAATAATAACTAAAATAATTTTTCTTGTTCAAGCCAAGTTCACCCATGGAGTATTTATGGGAAAACAAAGACAGCTGCATAGGCTGTGATGGCCTGGAGGGGTTGCAAGCTGTATCTTTGGAGGGAGTCCCCACCTGGATAAAATCATGGAACAGTATCAGATTTAGGGCTGGAAGGAACCTCACAAACCATCTAGTCCAATCTCTTCCCTTACAGTTAAGCAAACTGAGGCCTAGACAAGTAAAGTGACTTGTTTAAGGACATATAGACCTTAATATCAGAGGCTATATTTGCACCCAGATGTTTCAATACATCAGAGTGAAAAGTTCCTACTTATACAATTACATAACAACTCTCATGTTGTGATACCTAAGTATATCAACCATTCCTCACCCTGTTCTGACATGGAAAGCACATGATGACTTAATTTCCTGACTCCTTTTAGGCTAGAGACAAATGAAGCTAGGATATGTGTCATTTTGGCAGGATGCCAGTGTAATGAATGAGGTAAGATTCCTGGTTCACATTATTCAAGGCTGGAAGAAAACCCAGAAGCCATCTAGTTAATTCCTAACTGGAAAAGACATCCCTGTGCATTGTCACTGGCAAGGCGTCATCCAGCCTGGGCTTGAAGACCTCGTGGTCAGGAAGCAGACTACTTCACCTTTCCATAGCACTACTTGTTAGGAAGGTCTTCCTTAAATCAAGGCCACGTTATCCTTTCTGCAGCGTCTTCCTCATTCTGCCTCTTAGGAACAAGAAGAACCACTCTGGTGACATTTGCCAAGTATTTGAACACATCTAGCATTTCTTCCCCTCCCCCACCCCCTTCTCTTTCCTATGGTAAACATTTAGTTCCCATCCAGCTGCCCGCCTCTGGGCTTCTCCATCATGCCCCCACACAGGGTACTTTCTCCTCCTGAGCTTCCCCTTTTCAGCTTCCTTTTCCATATTGTCTTCTTCATTAGAATGTAAGCTCCTTGAAGGTAGGACTGTCTTTCTTTTTTGTAGTCCCAGTGCTTAGCACACTGCCTGGCACATAATAAGCACTTAGTAAATGCTTGTTAACTGACTGACTGACCAAACATCCATAGTTGCTTCAACTGATTGGCTTCTAGTACGGCGTCATCATCATCATCATCAATCATCAGGTCTATCACCATCCTTACTGCCCTCCTCTGAACACCCTCCAATTTGTCAATAACTTTCTTAAAATGTAGCACTGATTACTGAACACACTGTGGCGTATTTGGTCTGACCAGGACAGATTACAGAGCTGGTACTGCCACTTTCTTATTCCCAGAAGATGTGCCTCTCTTAATGCAGCCCAAGATCCCATTGGCTTTCTGGACCATCCTAGCGTACCATTGACTTGTTATAAGCTTGTCATACACTAAACCCCAACATATTTTTCAGATAAAATGCCTACCACTTCGTCTCCATCTTATATTTGTGAGTTGCATTTTTCCACACAAGTGTAAGACTATAGTTATGCCTGCAGATTTCCTTTCTTTTTAAGATTTGGCCCAATATCAAAAATTGCCAAGACCTTAAAAAAATCCTGACTCTATCCCTCAGTGTGTTACTACCCCCCTCCCCCCAATCTGTGTCATCTGCAAACCTCATAAGCATGCCATATATACTTTTATCCAAGTCATTGATTAAAATATTAAATAGCACAGGGCAAATTACAGATCCCTGGGGGCCATCCACTAGAGACTTTCTTCCCAGTTGACGTGGAAACATTAATGACTCCTCTGAAGCCAGCCATTCAACCAGTTCCAAAGTTACCTTATCACACTATTATATAGCCTGCATTTCACCACATTTCCCTGAGAGACATCATCATCATCATCATCATCATCTCATCATAGTTAGGATATAGTACTATATAGAACTTTAAGGCTTAAAAAGCACTTTGTATAAGTTATCTCATTTGAGATTTTAGCAATTGTTTTGCTAAAATCTAGATAAACTATCTAGGGCATTCATTCTCATGGCCTACCTGCTTAGTAACCTTGTCAGAAAGAGAAATAAGGTTATTCTAGCTTGATCTATTCTTAATGAAGGGAAGCCATGTGGGCTCTTTGTAATCAACACTTCCTTTTCTTAATTTTCACTCACCATCTCTTTAATAATTCCTTCTAGTTTTGCCAAGATTAGAAGTAAGGATTCTTGGTCTATAGTTTACAATCTCCATTCTTTTCCCTTTTGTAAAAAAGTTCAGATATTTGTCCTTCTCTAGTACGTGCCTCTCCAACTCTCCAAGCCCTCACAGAGCTTCCTGCAAGTGGTTTATCAGTCATATTTGCCAGTTCTGATAGTGCCCTAGGAGGTCGGTCATCTGGGTTTGAGATAAATCACCTTCTTCGGAAGGCCCCCTTTTCTGCAGTCATCAAGAGCTATAAGGTCTTTGTCTGTAGCTGTTGGATAATGGTTGATAGAACATGGTTTGGAGATATGCTGGCAGTTAATTAATGTCCAGTTCTTTCATATGCTGAGAACATAGGGCTTTATAAATATTGTTGAATTGGTTGCTTGAGTCCAAAACCATCTGTATCCAAATATGTTAGAATCCAGGTACTTTCTTCCTGACTCAATTCCCGACCACTTTCTCACTCCTGCCAGCCCAGCTCTGCTGTCCATTGACGTATCAGCTTCATTTCTACTTCCCTTTACTAGCAAGCCCTCCACCTGTGAATAATTGACTACCTGTTTGATTCCTATATTTATGGAGAGAAATGAGATAATATTTGTAAGGTGCTTAGTACTGTGCCTGGCATGTAGTAGGACTTTAATAAATGATTCTTCCCTTTTCCTATTCATCTCGGCAAGTAAAGCTTGGAGTCTCTGGGAAAATAAAAAATTCTAACTTTTAGATGTCAGCCCCAGTTCCAAAAGGGCCTAGTTAAATCAGAGAACTGAATGATGGGAAGCCAGATGTATAGTTACCCATGTTGTCTCAAAATGTTTTAGCAATGACAATCAAGATCATGAACTGAAAGCACGCTTTTCTGGAAGAGCAGCCAAATCATGGCCTGCAGATTGGAATTCTGAGGTCTTGGGCCTCTCCAACTGCCTTCCCAGTAAGACACTTCTGATCTGGGGTACAGCTGTCCTGACTGGTGACCGCCCCTCCCCGCGAGGTTAGACTTCACCCTCAACCTTCAGGCCACCCTTCTGTACCTTCTCCTTTCCTTCTCCTTCCCTACTCACACTCTCCCCAAACTTTCCAACCATGAATTATGACCAAATCAACTCTGCATTGTTTTGGATGGAAATGTCAAATTACTCAGCTAAAACCACATTAACAATCCCATTAAATTTCTAGATAAAAAAAAAAATACTTCCCTACCATCCCTCCCCAATCTGCATAGTCTCTCTCATTAGAATGTAAGCTCCTTAAGGGCCGGGGCTGTCTGCTTTTTGTTGTTATAGCTGTAGAGCTTGGAACATAGGTGTTGTTCAGTTATTTCAGTCATATCTGACTCTTCCTGACCTCATTTTGGGATTTTCTTAGCAAAGATACCAGAATGGTTTGCCATTTTCTTCTCCAGCTGATTTTACAGATGAGGAAACTGAGGTAAACAGGGTAAAGTGACTTGCCCAGGGTCACACAGCTTGTAAGTGTCTGAGCCAGATTTGAACTCAGGAAGATGAGTCTTCCTGATTGTAAACCCACTGTTCTACCCACTGTACCAAGCAGTTGTTCTTAGAACAGTAAGCACTGCTTTTTCATTCATTTAGGTTTGTATCACCATCTTTAAGTCTCTGTCCATGTGAAAGAAATGACTAAGAAGTAATAGGACTGATTCTAAGCATTCATAAGATCATAACTTCAGGAGTAGGAGAGAAGGAAACTGGAGGCTAATGACTCACCCAAGGCCACCTAAGCAATGAGTGTCAGAGCCAGCATTTGACTTGGGTCATCTGGCTCTAAACAAAGCCTTCTTTTTACTGCTGAGGCTATTCCCTAATCTATGAAGAGTATGAAGTTTATTGGGAACATTAGGGCCTCTGCTAAGTCTGGACCGGCCTTCAGAGCCAATTTACACTGTCTACAAGAATGACTCTTAGTCACACTAATTTTGTTCTGGGTTTTTGGGGGTTTTTTGGCAGAAGCAATAGTACCTCATTTTATCAGTGTGTTAGAGTGGATGGAAAAAGCCCTGGAGCTAAAAGGAGGAAGACATGGGCTCAAGGCCTAGTTCTGACTCTTACCAGCTTGTGAATTGGGGCAAGTCACAAGCAGCTCAGTTTCCTCAATTGTAAAATGGGAATAATTCCTACTAACTTAAGAGTTTTGTGGTAAGGATCCAATGAGGGAAAGTGCTTTGTAACTATAATATGCCATGGGGCAGCTAGGTGGCATAGTGGATAGAGCACCAGCCCTGAAGTCAGGAGGACCTGAGTTCAAATCCGGCCTCAGACCAAACACTTAACACTTACCAGCTGTGTGACCCTAGGCAAGTCACTTAACCCCAGTTGCCTAAAAATAAAATTAAAAAAAAAAACAAACCTATAATGTGCCATGTAAAAGTCAGTCAATAAACATTAAGTGCCTACTATGTGCTAGGCTCTGTGTTAAGTGCTGGGGATACAAAGGAAGGCAAAAGACAGTCCCTGCACTCAAGGATCTCCCAGTCTATTGGGGGAGAGAATATGCCAACAATTTTGTACAAACAAGTTATACATAAGATAAATAAGAAATAATTAACAGAAGGAATTAAAAGGGATTGGGAAAGCTTTCCTGCAGAAGGTGGAATTTTACCTGGGATGCTAAGAGGTGGAGATGAGGATGAAGAGTGTGGCAGGCATGGGCGACAGCCAGTGAAAATTCTGGAAGCTAAGAGATTGTCTTGCTGGGAAACAGCTAGCAGGCCAATGTCACTGGATTGAAGAGTACTAGAAAGGGAGGGTGATGTACAAAGATGTAAAAATACTGGAAAGGTGAGGTATGGGGGTTGGGTTATGAGGGGCTTTGAATGCTAAACAGAGGGTTTTGTATTTAATCCCAGAGGTGATAGCCACTGGAGTTTATTAAGTAGAAGATGTGACATGGTCAGATCTATACTGTAGGAAAAATGAAGGATGGACTGGAGTGGGGAGAGACTTGTGGCAGGCAGACCCATAGCAGCTTATTGCAATGGTTTTGGAGTAAGGAGATAAAGACCTACAGCAGCATAGTGGCAGTATTGGGGGGGGGGGATATTCAAGAGATGTTGCAAAGGTAAACTCGACAGGCTTTGGTACCAGACTGGATATGAAAGGTAAGAGAGCCAGGAGTCCAGATGACACCCACGTTGTGAACTTGAGGAGCTGAGAGGATGGTGGGGCTCTTAATGGTATTACAGAAGTGGGGCAGGTTGCTCGTGGTACACAGAGGTCAAGTAACTTGCCTAGGGTCACACAGCTACTCTGTGTGGACTTGAACCCTGGTCATTCTGTCTCCAAGGTCAACTCTATGTATACTGTGTCTCTGTCTCTATCTCTCTCTGTCTCTTTTACCTAGAACTTGTAATGTAATAAAAATATAAACGTTCATGGAGGAAAATATACCCAGAGACAATTATATTGGACCTAGGGCAAAAGAGAAAGGCACATGATTAAAGTCCACAATGTAAAACCCCAGGCCACCTTGCATGCCAGGAATATTTGCCTCAGGTTAGTTTTCAGGCTCATACATATGGAAGAACATTGGTTGTACAACAAAGTCTAGAAAGATATCATTCAAGCATGTATAATTTGGCAGGAACTTAACGCCTGTTTGACACCTAATAGGTGCTTAATAAATGCTTGTTGACTTGACTTTCAGACATTCCACAAAGGGGAATATGGCTGTGGACCTTAGTTAATTTGATTTAACCATCAACAAATATTTTCTGAGTTTCTGCTAGATGCTCATCCTTATCACTTCAGTGCAACAAATATTTAGCATCTACCATGTTCAAGGCAGTGGAAATTCCAAAATGAGAGTCCAGTGCCCTCAAAGAAGTCATAGTCTGGTAGGAAGGATAGGTGTGACAAGCACACAAATAATTGTAATTTAAGTCAAAATATGAAATGCTAATGGAGAGGGGAGAGATCACATTTAACTTGGATTTCAAATCTGGAAGGCTTTTTGGAAGAGGTAGTGCTTGAAGGAAGGGGAAAGATTTCTGTAAAGGATAGGGAACAGGAACCATTCATTCAAGGTATTTGGGGTGGTATGGATAAATGCCTGGAAACTGATGAGAAAGACAAGATTCTAGAACCTCTGGCAGGCCACTTTGGTTTCAAACTCTAGCAAATTAAGTGGAGGTAGTATGAAATAAGGCTGGAAAGATAGATTGAAAATGAATTGTGAAAGACCTTGAATGGCCACCTAAGGAATATGTGTTTTCTTTAGCTGGAAATGGGGAGCCACTGAAGGTTTCTTGGGGAGAAAGTGGTATGCTCATGCCTGTATATCAAGGAGAAGAAAAGAGAAGTAAAAGATGGATCCCTGCCCTCAAAAACTTTATATTCTAATTGTTACTCAAAGAACTCTCTTTTCTCCTGGAATCAAGTACCTCATATTCATTTGGGTGACTGTTACCTCTCAGTAATACTACTAAAAGATCATGAAATGATATGATTCAACCTAAATCAGAGGTAAATTATGAGGTATATGTGACATGTATGCTCTGACTCTGCTCTCTCAGGGCCAGGCCTGCTTTGTCTCCCCAAGGGTTTCTGAGCATCTTAAGGGATCTGTGAATCTCTTTTCTCTACTGTCATTGGCCCAGTCCCCCACTGGCTGTGCTAGCCCCTTCCATTTAACTGCTTAACATCAGTTGGTTTACTTCAAAGATATAGCAAACCGTACAAATATTTTCCCCAATACCTCTGAGGCAAACTCCCCCTTACACCACCTTGGTCTCTAGGGGAGTGGGCTCAAAATTAAGCTCAATTCTTTCTTAGTGCTACCAAGAACAGAAAAGAATGATGAAAAGGCCAAGGACCAAGGAGGCCATATGGACCCTGAGAAAGGGGCCGTTTAGGTTCACAGGAAAAGAAGGCCCCTCAGCTCTTCCCCTTACCATATGGTCTCTCAGCAGACACGGTGAGAAAGTCACTAAGCTCCCTCAGATCCAAATGAAGCAAAGAAAAAGGAGAAGCGGACCTTGGCCTTTGTGAATATCCCAACTGTTCTGACTGTGCAGCCAATCAAAAAAAGGCCCCTAACCACATGGTTAGTTAACCAGAATGTCTATGCGTGTATCAGACCTATATTACATAAAAATTAAGTGGTATGGGAGTTCAGAAGAGAGATCAGTCAACTTATGTATTCAAACATTTCACCCTTTGTTGAATGTTTCAGTCCAATCCAACAAACATTTATTTTCAATACTATTTTAATTTTTCTGATTACATGTAAAGACAATTTTTAACAATCATTTTTTAACAAACTTTTGAGTTCCAAATTATCTCCCTCCCTCCCTCATCACCACCTTCCTAAGACAGTAAGCAATTTGATATAGGCTATGTATGTGTAATTATGTAAAACATATTTCCACATTAGATATGTAGTGAAAGAAGAAACAGGCCGAAAGAAAAGAACTGTGAAAAAAATAAAGTAAAAATAGCATGCTTCAATTTGCATTCAGACTCCATCAGTTCTTTCTCTGGATGTGGACAGCATTTTCTATCACGGGCCTTTTGGAATTGTCTCAGATCATTGTACTGCTAAGAAGAGCTAAGTCTATCATAGTTGATTATCGCACAATGTTGCTCATTCTATGTACAATGTTCTCCTGCTTCTGCTCACTTCACTTTGCATCAATTCATGTAAGCCTTTCTAAGTTTTTCTGAAATCTGCCCGCTCATCCAAATAGCATCCCATTACATTCATATACCACAACTTATTCAGCCATTCCCCAACTGATGGGCATCCCCTGAATTTCCAATTCTTTGCCACCACAAAAAGAACTGTTATATTTTTGTACACGTAGATCTTTTCCCCTTTTTTATGATCTCTTCCAACAAACATTTGTTAAGCATCCACTATAGGGTGGTACAGTGGATAGAGCACCAGACCTGGAGCCAGGAAGACTCATCTTCCTGAGTTCAAATCCAGCCTCAGACTCTTCCTAGCTGTATGATCCTGGGCAAGTCACTTAAGTTGGTTTGCCTCAGTTTCCTCATCTATAAAATGAGCTGGAGAAGGAAATGGCAAACCACTTCAGTACCTCTGCCAAGAAAACCCCAAATGGGGTCATGAAGGGCCAGACACGACTGAAAACGACTGAACAGCAGCAACAACAAGGCAAAGTACTGTGCTGACATTAGGAATACTTAAAAAAACAGGCTACGGATCCCTTCTCAAAATAATAAATATATATGATTACAAAGGAAACCAAATCTATTGAAACAGTTACCAAATGTGAAAAAAAAAAACCAAGTTCCTGGACCCCCAGGAGCCCCTGCCTCAGATGACTCAGATATTGAGTCCATTACTCTCATGTTACAGATGGATAAACTGAGGCCTAGAGAGATTACATGAGCTGACATAAGGCATAGAGCCAGGAAGTTACAGACATGGTTTTCAAACTGAGGACACTTTGCCTCTAAACCAAGCACTCTTTCCAATGCACCACATTGTCTCCCTAGGTGCCTAAGAGAATGGTTACAGTCAATGCCTTCTCTTTCCTATGTTGAAAGTAAAGCGGGGCAAACATTTAGACCAGCTTTTGAGTAGAGAGCAAGAAACACCCCGGGTCAACATGAAGTTAAGAGCCATCCAAGGATATGAAACACAGAAAGTGATTGGTGACAAACAGCACTGAACTACCAGAATGCAGTAAATGTGGACAAAGCAGTTGATGTAATTCGCGTCTTTAGGGGGCCCAGAGCAATGACAAAGTAAGAAAGAAAGAAAGAAAGAAAGAAAGAAAGAAAGAAAGAAAGAAAG